>NC_041391.1:13102149-13130419 GCF_002162155.2 Triticum dicoccoides | reverse complement strand
CGCCAACCGGCTGTCAGAACAGCCGGCAGGCCGACTTCCCTTCTTACTTTGCTGCAATCTAAGAAAGCTCGAGTACTTGTCCTCCCAGGCCAAGCCCTTACCCGGCCACAGATTGCAGAGCAGCTGTCCGGCTGGGAAGGCCGCGACCAAGGGAGGGCGGCAAAGGAAAACAGCCAAAAGATGAAAAGCAAATAGGAATGGAAGCCAAGCACATGCATAATTATATTTACACAAAAGGCCTTTGAAAGGCTAGCATTCAACAAAGTTTGAATACACCCCCAGTGGGTGGAACTGCGCAAAATTAATAAAAATTGTTCAAGGAGTAACGAGCAGGAAAGCAAGGACAGCAAGTCAGGCCAAGGGAGCAACAGGCGTGTCGGGCAGGTTGGTAGAGACGGCAGTGTCGGCTGGAGGAGTGGCTGGCTGGCGAGTCTCGGCTTGATCGCCGCCTGCAGCACGCGGCGTGCTCGCACGCGCCTCGTTGCTAGAGGCATGATCAGGCTGAGGCTGGCCGGTCGCTCCACCGTCCAGCACGATGTCCTCACCATCCTCCTCCTCCTCCTCTTCGCCCTCGTCGCTGGAGTCGATCTCCTCCGCCGAGTCTTCTCCTTCTGTCGGGTTCAGCCCGAACCACTCCTCCGGTTGAGCGACGCCGTCTTCGTTCACCTCACGGGCAAAGGCGCTGGTGTCCGTGAAGTCGACGATCGCCGAGGCGTGCTGGATGATAGCCGGCCGCACCGCCTCCAGCTCCTTGTGAGCCTCCTACCGCCAGGTGCGCAGCTGGTACAAGCTCAGCCCAGGATACTAAGCCTGGACAAACTCTAGCGCCCGCCGAGCCCCGCACCGAGCCGCAGAAGCCTTCCAGGCCTCAAAGCGGCCAACTGCTACCTCCAGCCAGTCGGCACTCCAACTGGGGGTGCAGGGAATCACCTCGCCGGGCCAGAGGGCGGCCAGCACCTGCGCTCCGGCACGCTGAAGACGGCGGAGCATGTGGTAAGCCGGCTGGAGGCGGGCTGGAATCGCCAGAAGCTGCTCTTCAAGTGTCTGGTTGGCACCCGGTGCGATCTCAACCTTGGCCTGCCGTCGGGCCTCGCGGTGAGCTTTGATGGCCTGGTTGGTGGCGACGGAGTAGCCGGGGAAGTATTCTGCACAAAATAAGAAAGAAGTAGAACAGGTCAGAAGACAGATCAGATGACAGGGCAAGGAAAGGAACGAAGAGGAAGGTGGCCTACCGTCAATCAAATCTTCAATCCGGTCGTAGCCCTCGCTCAGCGTCTGCCTCGCCTCGGCCCAGCTCGCCGCCTCGGTCTCGTACTCGGCTTTGAGGGCGGCCTCGCTGTCCTGCGCCGTCTTTAGGGCCACCTTGTGGCTCTCCTCCTGATCGGCCAGTTTCTTGGCCAGACGATCACATTCCTGGACCAAGGCACTGCACTCGGTCTCCTTGCCGCGAAGGGCAGTCTGAGCTATGCCGAGCTGCTCCCTCAAGTCGGCATTGGCCCTTGCAGACATGAAGAAGAAGAAAATAAGGAAGAAGTCGTCAGGAAAGATCCAACCTGACTGCTCAGCAGTCGGCCCGAATCTCGGGGACTACACCCAGTGGGTGCGCTGACGCGCCCCCACATGAGATAAAAAATAAAGCACTTACTCCGGCTTTTCGTCAGATCGGCGGCCTTCTAACCCATCTCCCGGGCCTGGGAGTTGAAGGTAGCAGCATGGAGATTGTGATAGTCCTGCAAATTGGATGAAGGGCAAACAAGAGCAAGTCATTAAAATCAAAGTCTTCTGAGAAGTTCCAAGCCGCCTGCTCAGCAGCCGACTCGGAACTCGGGGACTACACCCAGTGGGTGCGGTGACGCGCCCCCACGGAAGAAATCAAGAGCAAGAAGACTCACCCGAATGGCCGACCGCGTCGCAAGGAATTCTTGGGTGTACTTCTTCAGCGCGGCGGCCTAGTACTGAATCCGGGTCCGGACGTCCTGCGCCGCCACATTCAGCGCCGCCGTCCCACCGCCCGGCGTCCACCCCGGCGAGCTGACGCTGGCCGTCTCCAGGTCATGCGACCATGAGCTGGAGCTCGTGGCCCTCTGCAGGTCCGGCTCTGAAATCGCCTTCCCTGCGCGCCGACGAGTCGGCGAGAGGACCACGAGATCCGCCCCCACAGTTGGCTCGCCTCCAGCCGGCTGCACAGGCGGAGCCTCAGGCTGGCCGCCTTGGCCCGTCCCGGCCGACGATGGTGGCACTGCCTCGCCCTCCGGGACGACTATGTCGCCCCCTCCCTCTCCATCACCGGCTGGTCGCGGCCGGCTTCCTCTGGCAGGGGCATCGGGGTATCGGGGGCCACGGTGCGGAGGGGTATGATGAGTTGCGGAGGCTGGTTACGCAGGGACTCCGCCGCCCTCTCTGCGGCCGCGGCCTCCGCCTGAGCCTTGGCTGCTGCATCGGCCTGCGTCTCAGCCGACTCCGTTGTCGTCTCCTGGGCCGCCCTGGCGGCGGCCGCCCTCTGCTCCTTCGCCTCCCGCTCCTCCCGCGCCTCCCGCGTGTTCCGCTCCGTCGCCACCTGGAGCTCGGCATGGGGGTCCACAAGGCGGGAGCTTGAAGATCCTCCCGCCCCTCCGACTATGGAGGCGGTTGTAGTCCCCTCGAGAGAGAGCGGAGCCCTGTTTAGTAAATCAAAAAAGGCTCAGAAGGATGCCGACTGAAGAGAAGAAAGAAGAAAGGTCTGCGAGAATTAATACTTACGCTGAAACCGCCTGCGACTGCTTCACCACCTTGCGGAAGCGGGCTGCCTTCGCGGCCGCCTCGTCCCGCTTGGTCGCTGCTGCTGTACCCTTGGGTTTCTTCGGCCGACTGCCCAAGAGAGTTGGCGCCGCCCGGCGTTTCCGTGCGCCGCCCGGGGCAGCCGGCCCGGCAGACGAGCCCGCGCCTTAATGGTCGGACGCCGGCTGGCGGCGCGGAATAGGCTCGGCCTCGTCGTCATCCGGCCAGTCCTCGAAGGTGGCAGAGAGCCCGGAGCCGCCTGCCTCGCCGCCTCCCCCCACGGCATCGTCTTCAAAGGCGGCCGCCCCCAAGTCAGGGTCGTCAAAGTCATCGGCCGCACGGTCGGGAGCGAACTCGCGTTCCACCCCCGCGGTCTCGAGCGACGGATGAAGGAGGGAGTTCTGATTAAAAAACAAGCCGACTGGTCAGAAGCCGGCCAGAGAGAACTCGGCAACAAGAGAAGAAGAAAAGAAGGAAGGCTTACCACGGGAGGGGGATCGGCGCGTGAGTACGGCTCCTTGCCGTACCGCCACTCCTTGGTGAGCTTGCAGTTGGCGATGTAATTCACCATGTAAGATACCTCATCGTGAGGCATCTCCTTGGTGCTCAGCCGGCTTGGGTCGAAGCGGCCGCTCATCTGGCAAATCAGATGAGGGCGGCCCTGGAGCGGGAGCACCCGGCGCTCCACGAAGGTGGCAATCAGATCGGGCCTGGTTAGGCCCTTCGACTGGATCAGCACCCGAAGCCGGGCTACGGCGCCAGCCCCAGCCGGCATCAGCGACCTGGCCTGGTAGGACCACGAGGGCTGCCTCCCAGCCGGCGGTCCGGCTACGTAAGCCGGCAGATTGACGTAGTCGCCTTGCGGAGCGACGTTCTTCACGTAGAAGTAGGATTTTTGCCAAAGCTTCACCGACTGGATCAGCGCGATGGCCGGAAACAGGTTGTCGGATGTCGATCTCTGCATGGCGATGAAGGCACCGCATAGAACCGGCACGCCCGCGACGATGGTGCCGAGCTTGGACTAGAAGAACTCCCCCCACAGTTCAAGGGTGGGGAGTACGCCGAGGAAGCCTTTGCACAGGGTGATAAAGGCTGACAGCAGCACCACCGTGTTTGGAGTGAGGTGGTGCGGATAGAGATGGTAGAACTCAAGAAACGAGTGGAAGAAGCCACTCGCGAGAACCCCGACGCCGCGCAGGCAGTGCGAGCGGAAGATTACCCGCTTGCCCTCCTCCGGTGCCGGCGAGATCTCCCTCTTCGGCGTGAGCCAGACCCACACGTAGTCCTTGCCCGGCAGGCGCCGCGTCTTGCGGAGGAAGTCGATGTGGTCCTCGTGGACGTTGGAGCCGTCCCAGTTGCTCGACGTTGGAGCCATGAGGACGGGAAGGCGTCGAGGAGCGCGCGGGGGCGGAGAGCGCTCAATTCAGCAGCGGCAAGGCTGGGGCGCGCCAAGAAGAATGGCGGAGCAGTGGCGCGGTGAAGAGCAGATGTGGTGATGGAGAGAAAAGAGAAGAAGAGAGTGGTGGAGCGAGGGCGAGCGTGCGATCATCTGCCGCTCTTCCTCCTCCCCCTGCTTATAGCCTCGCACGGCGAGGCCGTGGAGGTGGGGTGTGGGGGGACGTGGGATTAACTGCGCCCAGTCCCCCACGTCCCGCGATTATCGCGCCTTAACAGCGTGCGGAAACAGCCGCTGGAAGGCGAGCAGCCAGTTTGGGCCACAAAGGATCCGCGCTTGGGACGAGGCGTGGTAGTGGCGGGCCCTGGTCTGTAGCAGCGTCCCGTCCAGCCGAAGGGTGCCACGTGGCGCGCAGGCGGCGGGCGGCCAGCCCGCAGCCTGGCTAGCGCGCCAGCTGGTTCCGGCCTTCAGATTTCGAAGAAACTTCGCCGAGAAGGCAAGCATAAGTGAAGCCGGCTCCTAGCTGCCGGCTCTTCGGGATAGGAAGCTGATTGAGCTTCTAGCTCCCTTCTCAGCCACGAAGCACAACCAGCTTCGGGGACTACTGTCGGAGTAAATGACCACGGGTAGTCTAGCCGGCTCCCCCTGGCTCTTCAAAATATAATGGGCTGATCAAGCCTTCGGGCACTCAAGACACGGTGTTGCCTTCCCCCGGCCGGCTATCCCATCAGCGGACTACCGGAAGGCGGCCCGGCCCTAGAATCCTCATAAAGAAAGCCGCAGGAGGGCCGACTCCAGAAAGCCGGCCACCACATGGCCGACTCCAAGAAACCGGCCACAACATGACCAACTCCAAGAAGCCGGTCCCCAACAGGCGGCCCAGATCGAGCTCTCAAAGTTTGCACCAACGTAATGGCGATGGGACTGGGCGTGGCAACAGTGAAATAGGCTGCCCCCGAATCCCGGAATACGCATGGCTATAGTACGCCGTACGGGGCAGCCCTGACCCGTCCGGCGTGGTAATGTTGCCATGCTGACCATGACATCACCCATGGCAGGCTGTCAGTACGGCCCGCAGGCGGCGGGCCCCTTCAGTCAGAGAGACAATCGAAGGCGGCCACACTTCCCCCTAGTCGGCCAGGGACATAGCCGGCTCTCCCCAGCCGGCTCGCTTCCTCCCTCGAAGAATGTGCACCATTAAGGAGACAAGACGAGGTAAGGCTACAGTGAGCGCCTGCAAGGCGGCGGCACTATAGCTACCCTTACCTCAACAAAGCCCTCGTCATCAAGGGCGAGGCGACAGTAACCAGCCCCCGACAAGACCCCCAAGCGGTGGGACCTCCCTGCCCACCCGGAGGCCGGCAGCCGGTGGGACCCACCAGTCGGCGGGCCCCAGCAGTCGGCGGAGAAGCTGGCAAACGTAGACGCTCACGGCTGGGCCCGTGCCCAGCCGGATTACCATTGTACCCCTAGGGGGTAGGCCTATATAAACCCCTCAGGGCACCCATGCAAAGGGTTGGACTTTGATAGTTTTAGACACAACTTTGAGAGGAGAAGAGAGCTAGCCTTGCCCCTTCTTCCTCCTCTCGCCAAACAGCTCAACGAGTCTCTTGTAGCTACTTGTTGATCTAGTGACCATGCAGAGACCCCGCAGAGCAGGACTAGGGGTGTTATCTCCAGGGAGAGCCTCGAACCTGGGTAAGATTCGTCGGCGTGCATGTCTTCGCCTTATCCCGTTTCCAGGCTCCCACAATGATAAGCCACCCGTTGGCATGTCGCACCTACCACCCGACAGGAGAATCCTCAACTTCTAATAATATTGAACCTACTATCTCGGATTTCAAGGAATTTGATTATCACAATTGCTCTTTAAAAGGTTGTATTTCCTTGTTGCAATCCGTTGTTAATTCTCCTCATGCTTATAGTCAAAATAAAGCTTTTACCAAACATATTGTTGATGCCTTGATGCAATCTTATGATGAAAAACTTTATTTGGAAGTTTCTATACCTAGAAAACTTAATGATGAGTGGGAACCTACTATAAAGATTAGAATTAAAGATTATGAGTGTTTTGCTTTGTGTAATTTGGGTGCTAGTGTTTCCACGATTCCGAAAACCCTATGTGATATTCTAGGTTTCCATGATCTTGATGATTGCTCTTTAAATTTGCACCTTGCGGATTCCACCATTAAAAAGCCTATGGGAAGGATCAATGATGTTCTTATTGTTGCAAATAGAAATTTGGTGCCCGTAGATTTTATCGTTCTTGATATAGATTGCAATCTTTCTTGCCCTATTATTCTTGGTAGACCTTTCCTTAGAACAATTGGTGCGATTATTGATATGAAGGAAGGGAACATTAGATTCCAATTTCCTTTACAGAAAGGCATGGAGCACTTTCCAAGAAAGAAAGTAAAATTACCTTATGAATCTATCATGCGTGCTACTTATGAATTTAGTGCCAAAGATGGCACTCGTTAGATCTATCTTTGTTTTTATGCCTAGCTAGAGGCGTTAAACGATAGCGCTAGTTGGGAGGCAACCCAATTTTCTTTATGTTTTTTGTTTTTGCTCCTGTTTAGTAATAAATCTTGCATCTACCTTCTGTTTAGATGTGTTTTTATCTTTTAATTAGTGTTTGTGCCAAGTAGAACCTATAGGATAACCTACGATGATAGTTGATTTGATCCTGCTGAAAAATAGAAACTTTGCGCTCACGAATATAATTTTGTTAAATCACAGGAACGTGATTTTGCGTTGATTCTTTTTGCTTCTGTTCAAAAGACAAATTTTCCAGTACTTCTTATTTTTGTAGGAGTTTTAGAGTTCCAGAAGTTTGCGTTAGTTA
Organism: Triticum dicoccoides; assembly: GCF_002162155.2. Taxonomy (NCBI): domain Eukaryota; kingdom Viridiplantae; phylum Streptophyta; class Magnoliopsida; order Poales; family Poaceae; genus Triticum; species Triticum dicoccoides. Next base: position 13,123,418 of record NC_041391.1, on the reverse strand, counting down.
TAGATTGCTACAGACTGTTCTGTTTTTGACAGATTCTGTTTTTCGTGTGTTGTTTGCTTATTTCAATGTATCTATGGCTAGTAATTCAGTCTATGAACCATAAAGAAGTTGGAATACAGTAGGTTTAACACCCAATTAAATAAATAATGAGTTCATTGCAGTACCTTATGTGGTGGTTTTGTTTTCTTTCACTAACGGAGCTTATAAGATTTCCTGTTGAGTTTTGTGTTGTGAAGTTTTCAAGTTTTGGGTCAAGCTTTTATGGACTATGGAATAAAGGGTGGCAAGAGCCTAAGCTTGGGGATGCTCATGGCGCCCCAAGATATTCAAGAATAGCCAAAATCCTAAGCTTGGGGATGCCCCAGGAAGGCATCCCCTCTTTCGTCTTCGTTCATTGGTAACTTTACTTGGAGCTATATTTTTATTCGCCACATGATATGTGTTTTGCTTGGAGCGCCGTGTATTATATTAGTCTTTGTTTTTTAGTTTACCATAATCATACTTGCTGTACACACCTTTTGGGAGAAGCCTATTTGATTAGAATTTGCTAGAATACTCTATGTGCTTCACTTATATCTTTTGAGCTTGATAATTTTTGCTCTAGTGCTTCACTTATATCTTTTAGAGCATGGTGGTGTCTTAATTTTGAAGAAATTGCTAGTCTCTCATGCTTCACTTATATATTTTTGAGAGTCTTTAGAACAGCATGGTATTTGCTATGGTCATAAAGTTGGTCCTAGAATGATGAGCATCCAAGTTGGGTATAATAAAAACTATCATTGGAAGTGAATTGGATGCTATGATCAACTTGATACTTGATAATTGTTTTGAGATATGGAGGTAGTGATATTAAAGTCATGCTAGTTGGGTTATTATGAATTCAAAGAATGCTTGTGTTGAAGTTAGCAAATCCCGTAGCATGCACGTATGGTTAAAGTTGTGTAACAAATTTGAAACATGAAGTGTACCTGGCTTGTGCATCCCTATGAGTGGCGGTCGGGGACAAGCGATGGTCTTTTCCTACCAATCTATCCTCCTAGGAGCATGTGCGTAGTACTTGATTTTTGATGACTTCTAAATTTTTGCAATAAGTATATGAGTTCTTTTGACTAATGTTGAGTCCATGGATTATACGCACTTTTACCTTTCCACCTTTGCTAGCCTCTTCGGTACCGTGCATTGCCCTTTCTCACCTTGAGAGTTGGTGCAAACTTCGCCGGTGCATCCAAACCCCGTGATACAATACGCTCTATCACACATAAACCTCCTTATATCTTCCTCAAAAAATCCACCATACCTACCCATTATGGCATTTCCATAGCCATTCCGAGATATATTGCCATGCAACTTTCCACCGTTCCGTTCATCATCATCATGACATACTTTACTTTTGTAATATTGCCATTGCATGATCATGTAGTTGACATCGTATTTGTGGCAAAGCCACAAAGCATTATTTTTCATACATGTCACTCTTGATTCATTGCACCATACCGGTACACCGCCGGAGGCATTCATATAGAGTCATATCTTGTTCTAGTTTCGAGTTGTAATTCTTATGTTGTAATCAATAGAAGTCTGATGATCATCATTATTAGAGCATTGCCCAAAGAAAAAAAAGAAAAAAAAAGAAGAAAGTCCAAAAAAAGGCCCAAAAAAAAGAAAACAAAGAAAGCAAAGAAAACAAATAAAAATGGCAATGTTACTATCTCTTTTTCCACACTTGTGCTTCAAAGTAGCACCTTGTTCTTCATGTAGTGAGTCTCATATATTGTGCTTCAAAGTAGCACCATGTTTTTCATATAGTGAGTCTCATAAGTTGTCTTTTTCATACTAGTGGGAATTTTTCATTATAGAACTTGGCTTGTATATTCCTATGATGGGCTTCCTCAAATGCCCTAGGTCTTCGTGAGCAAGCAAGTTGGATGCACACCCACTAGTTTTCTTTTGTTGAGCACTCATTTGTAGCTCTAGTGCATCCGTTGCATGGCAATCCCTACTCCTCATGTTGACATCAATTGATGGGCATCTCCATAGCCCGTTGATTATCCTCGTCAATGTGAGACTTTCTCCTTTTTTGTCTTCTCCACACAATCCCCATCATCATATTCTATTCCACCCATAGTGCTATATCCATGGCTCACGCTCATGTATCGCGTGAAGGTTGAAAAAGTTTGAGATTATTTAAGTATGAAACAATTGCTTGGCTTGTCATCGAGGGTATAGAAGTTGGGAACATCTTTGTGTGACGAAAATGAAGCATAGCCTAACTATATGATTTTGTAGGGATGAACTTTCTTTTCCCATGTTATTTTGAGAAGACATGATTACTTTGATTAGTATGCTTGAAGTGTTACTATTTCTTATGTCAATATGAACTTTTATTTTGTATTAATTTGGATCTGAACATTCATGCCACAATAAAGAAAATTACATTATGAATTATGCTAGGTAGCATTCCACATCAAATATTCTCTCTTTATCATTTACCTACTCGAGGACGAGCAGGAATTAAGCTTGGGGATGCTTGATACGTCTCCAACGTATCTATAATTTTTTATTATTCCATGCTATTATATTACCCCTTTAAGATGTTTATGGGCTTTATTTTACACATTTATATCATTTTTGGGACTAAACTACTAACCGGAGGCCCAGCCCATATTGCTGTTTTTTTGCCTATTTTAGTATTTCAAAGAAAAGGGATATCAAACGGAGTCCAAACAGAATGAAACCTTCGGGAGCATGATTTTTGGAACAAATATGATCCGGAGAGCTTGGAGTGCAAGTCAAGAAGCTCCCGAGGGTCCCACGAGATAGGGGGCCACCCCCCCCCCCTTGTAGGGCGCGCCCCCCTGTCTCATGGGCCCCTCGGGCGGCCACCGATGTACTTCTTCTTCCTATATATACCTATGTACCCCGAAAATATCCAGGAGCACGATGAAACACAATTTCCACCGCCGTAACTTTCTGTATCCGCGAGATCTCATCTTGGAGCCTTCGCCGGCACTCTGCCAGAGGGGGGAATCAACCACGGAGGGCTTCTACATCAACATCCTTGCCCCTCCGATGAGTTGTGAGTAGTTTACCACAGACCTACGGGTCCATAGTTATTAGCTAGATGGCTTCTTCTCTCTTTTTGGATCTCAATACAATGTTCTCCCCCTCTCTTGTGGAGATCTATTCGATGTAAACTCTTTTTGCGGTGTGTTTGTCGAGATCTGATGAATTGTGGGTTTATGATCAAGTTTATCTATGAATAATATTTGAATCTTCTCTGAATTCTTTTATGTATGATTGAGTTATCTTTGCAAGTCTCTTCGAATTATCAGTTTAGTTTGGCCTACTAGATTGATCTTTCTTGCCATGGGAGAAGTGCTTAGCTTTGGGTTCAATCTTGCGGTGTTCTTACCCAGTGATAGAAAGGGTTGCAAGACACGTATTGTATTGTTGCCATCAAGGATAACAAGATGGGGTTTATATCATATTGCATGTGTATATCCCTCTACATCATGTCATCTTGCTTAATGCGTTACTCTGTTCTTATGAACTTAACACTCTAGATGCAGGTAGGAGTCGGTCGATGTGTGGAGTAATAGTAGTAGATGCAGGCAGGAGTCCGTCTACTTGTTATGGACGTGATGCCAATATACATGATCATGCCTAGATAATCTCATAACTATGCGCTTTTCTATCAATTGCTCGACGGTAATTTGTTCACCCACCGTAATACTTATGCTGTCTTGAGAGAAGCCTCTAGTGAAACCTATGGGCCCCGGGTCTATCTCTTATCATATATGCTTGCATCTTTACTTTTTGCATCTATCTTATAAAATACCAAAAATATATTTATCTTATCATACTATCTTTATTAGATCTCACTTTCGCAAGTGGCCGTGAAGGGATTGACAACCCCTTTATTATTTTGGTTGCGAGTTCTCAGTTTGTTTATGTAGGTGCGTGGGACTTTTGAGGAGCCTCCTACTGGATTGATACATTGGTTCTCAAAACTGAGGGAAATACTTACGCTACACTTTGCTGCATCACCCTCTCCTCTTCGAGGAAAACCAACGCAAGATCAAGATGTAGCATCCTCCACCTTGATATCGCCCACACACGTAGTGTGCTCTCAACGTACACGCCAGGAGGGTAGAGCCTCTCTAGCATGGTGGGTGGGAAGCGGTAGGTTGGTCCGGTGTACTGCATGGCTGAGGGATGTGCAGAAGAAGGAGAAGGGGTCTAAGAGCAAGAAGGGCAGATGGCAGAGAGGATGGGAGATGGGTGAGGGATGGCAGAGGCAGAGGGTGGCTTAAATAGCCATAGTGCTACGTGTTATTTCGCCGCGGCAATAATGGGTTCAAATGTGAAGTAGCCTGTTTTCGCACCCACCGCGGCATCGGGAGTGTACATGCGTGGGATACCGTGGTTTGAAAAGTAGAAGAAAATGAAGCTAATTGCACGCATGGGAATCTGTGGTCATATATATTAGGGTCCCTGTATATTATATGAACGAAAAGAGACATTTTTTGAATAGTTTGTGGCCATTTTGCATGATAAAAATAATTTTGGCCCTTATAAATTTGGTCATTTTGCATTTGTATTGAGCGGGATGCAAAAAAAACAGAGCCAACACCATCAAAACAGAGCCAACGTGTCAATTGTTGTGTAATTTGAAACGATGCAAAAAAAGAGCTAACACGTTCAAAAAAACAGATGCCAAAAAACGACACAATTCGACGGCCCAACCAGAGTTGTGTTTCGTTTTGGGCCCAATAACCTTTTTTTGTCGCGGAATTAGTGGTGGGCGAGCAGCCGAGCACAACCAATAGGATCACCTCTCGCAGATCGCCCCATGATCCAACGATGTGGAGCCGTCCATGTGATCCGACGGTGTGGATCCTGCACGCAGCCTGCCCAGTGAATTCCTTCTAGAAGACCACATCTGAGGCAGAGTTAGGCGAAACCCTACGGGGTTTAGAGGGGTATTGAGCTGGTCAACGGGGTTTCGAAGGCTTTGACTGAGCATAACTAATTTCAAAAAACAAAAAAATATGAAACCTTCATCGTTCGATGTTTTTGAGACACACCAACGAGGAAAAATACTAAACTTGTTCTATGGTCATTTTCATGAAAAAACCCTAGCTGGCACGACTGAGGTCAAATGAGCACCATTAATTTAAGAAAATAAAAAATATATAAAACCTACGCACAATTTTGTCTTATGTGACATGTTACCAACCAAAAACCATAAACTTGGTCTATGGTCATTTTAATGAAAAAATCTTCACACATATGAGCTATCAGGTACAACATTTCATAGAGTTCAAGGAGAGGAGGTAGGGTTACCTTCTGTTTTTGAAAAATTTAAAAAAATCAAAAACTCACCAAAGCTTTATTTCAAAGTGAATAAGAAGGATCTGAACTTAGTTTTCCATTTCATATTTTAAACGTGTTTTTAATAGTTTTTATATTAAAGCATATTTTGAAAAGAAAGTGTAAAATATGAATATTAATTCAAAAAATAGTGAGACTTTGAATCTACACTATATGGATTGAATAGGTGTTAATAAAAACATTTGGCTCATTTAGAGTAGGTCCAAAAAACTTTGATTGCAAATGGGGCTGTTTACCCTAGCTTGGCAGCTCATTTGGAGCACATTTCTCAAATTCAAATTTCTTTGACCTCCTCTAAATCACCTCAAATTTTGCACACATGATCTCCTACACAAACATAGATAGTTTGCCAAGGTTTTTTTCTTTTTGCATTTTCTTGAATTTATACTGTCCTGACGAATGTCAGTTCAAAACATCGGATAATGAAACATGCTGGTGGGAAAAGCATGCATTTGATTTGATTAATAAACAGACAAATAATTAGGATAATACTCCTTTATGATCAGTGAAAAAGCAGCATGTCTGATCAGTGAAGCAACACTGAAACAACATGTGTGATCAGTAAAGCAACACTGAAACAACATGTCTGATCAGTGAAGCAACACTGAAACAACATGTGTGATCATTGCAGCACCTAAACTCATAGTTCACAACATCTAAACAGAACTAACCATACACCATAGGGAAATTTAAGGATAGACAAATATAGATAGCATAATACATTACTAGCGTCACCATAGATCCAGTTCAACACACCATAAACAGCCACATTTAGTTTACCAAAAGTAACCCAAAAGATAAAGATAAAGATTCAGTTCATCACAGCATCACATCATCACATCATGTCGGAGTCAGGGCCTTCGCGAGGGCAGCATGCTGCCCCCTGATCATGTAGCCCTCCCCGCGATTCGCTACATCCTCTGCATGAGACAGAAGGTGATTGGAGCGGCCATCCTTTGGCTTTGGCTTGGTGGTGCAGTAGGGGCAGTGCCACTTCTTGATCTTGCGGTTGTAGAAGGAAGCAACTCCCTTGGCCTTGATCTTCTCCACCTCCTTGGCTGTGAAGGACGCGACGTTGCCCTTGTACACATCCTCTCCAGAATCATACTGCATACATGAATCAGTTACATTAATACATTATAGATTCATATACGCCATGTCAAAGTAACTAAATGAACAATCTAAATTTCAAGTAGGCTTACCTCATATTCTTCGTCATCACTAAATTCTGGATCGTACGGGTCGTACTGGCCAGCTTCCTCCCTTTTCCCCAACCATCATCCTCCCGAATATACAATTACATCCATCACTAGTAAATATAGAAGCCAATTGAAAATTTAGATATGCACACATGACACATTGATCATAGGGCTAATATACTCCCGATATACTATGATCGTATTTGCATTTCCCATTGTCATGCACAAATATTGAACAACAGAGCTAATATAACTACATATTGTGGACAAATTTATATACTAATGAATCAAATAACTTCTTAATCAATGGATTCCATTTGGGCATATGACACTGAAAACCCCAATCTGAGTATCATTCAATAACAAATCTAATAGGAACCCAATCTAATAAGCATAAATGTCTGTAGCATTAAAAACCCAATCTGTGAGCATTAAAAACAAAATCTAATAAGCATACATCTGTGTAGAATTGAAGCACAAAGATCCCTATCTCTCATACAGATCTATCTAGCATTTTTGCAACGAATTTATCCAACAAACCCTAGTACAAAAACACCCATCCCCCTAATACAGAAAACACCGGCCCATCCATCAAACCGACTAATCTAACCATCTGAAATACCGTATGAATCATAATCTAACAAATTCAACTAACTCTACAAGTGCAAATACCTCTACTCCTCGCCAGGTTGCGCATCATGGGTATCGGGATGGACTGCGCTGCTCGACGTCGTCACCTTCTGCAATGCTGAGGCGGAGCCCGCCACCTCCTCCTCCACATCCACAGCGGTTGCGATTTTCCCCGCACCGTCGTGGACGCCGCCGACATCCACGGCCACCGTGCCCTACAGTTCCACCACATCTCCGGCCGCTGCGTTGGCGTCGCCACGAGCTTCGACCATCGGACAGATGAAGGCGATGAAGGTAAGGAAGAGGATGCGATGGGGGAGAGCGAGACGGTGCGGTGGAGGAAGTGGCGGAGAGCGAGACGACGCCGGTGGGGGGAGAAAGACGATGCGACAGGGAGTGGATTTGGGGGAAAACCCTAGGGGGGGAATGGTACGGGCGATGCGCCGCGAGGTGGTTCCCCCTCTTTTATACGACGGGACATTTCAGGCATGTCCCATGGACACGTGCTACCCATGACCGCGGTCAGTTCATGCACCCACGTATACAAATACCACTGTACGGTCAGCATACGAAACCACTATATGGGTAAATGGTCAAAGGTGTACTCGGCCCTACGTGGCCCCACTCGTCAGAGTTAACGGTCAAAGGCATTGACCCGACGGCAATGTCCGTTGTAACTTGTTCTAAGGGTTTTGGGAAAGGGAGTGGGGAAAAGTGAGCAAAAGTTAATAGAGTGGGGATGAATGAGTACGACTAACGACCAGGGGCACAGAAATAAAAATCCCTATTTTCTAATCTTTGTAATCTTCAAGCGCATTGCATCTATCTCGATCTTGTGACCATCGACGACATCCGCAACTTGCAACTCCAATTCCATCTTCCCCTCCTCAATTCTTTTCAATTTTTTCTTCAAGTAATTGTTTTCTTTTTCAACTAAATTTAACCTCTCGACAAGAGGGCCGGTTGGAATTTCCGGTTCACATACCTCCTAGATAAAAACATCCATGTCACGTTGGTCGGTATAATTGCCATAAGCAGTAAATGAAACAAATAGTTATAAAAGATAATATGCCACATTCGAATCATAGACAGGATGAGGGCCGACGGGGTGGATACCAAAACCATGGCACCATATAATAACAAACAATAATAAAAGTAATAAAATTATACAAGTATCTATCTAAATCATACAAGTAAGAATTGTTTTTAGAAAGAAGATAACAACAAGAGGCTCACCACGGTGGTGGCGGTGATGAGATCGGCGCGGTCGATCGACGGCGGTGAGGACGGGAACGGGACAGGACGGACCACCAAACCTAGACAAATCTTGAGGAAAATGAAGTTTGGAGGTCGAGCTTGGAGAGGAGAAAGCTTAAGTGTGGCTCGAGCATTTCATCGAACACCTCATGTGCATGCATAGAAGAGAGAACAGAGCAGCGCATGCACACCTCCCACACGGCCAAAAAACAGAGGAGATGGTGGGTAGGGGCAAGGGTATATTTAGACATCTCTTTAGTCCCGGTTGGTGGCCAGAACCAGGACAGAAGACTGACCTTTAGTCCCGGTTCCAGCCACCAACCGGGACTAAAGGTGTTGCGCCAGGAGCGAGACCTATTGGTCCTCGTTCGTGTCTAGAACCGGCACAAAAGGGGTTAGACGAACCAGGACCAATGGCCCCCGAGGCCCGGCCGACGCCCTGGCCTCACGAACCAGGACTGATGCATCCTTTGATCCCGGTTCGTAAGAGAACTGGAATTAATGTCCTTAGCTGGCCTGGACCAAAGCCTTGTTTTCTACTAGTGAATCCATACCCTTTAGACTTCCTACAAATTCATGTAAACTGAAGGAGGCCTAAATTGGATAACATGGATATGTGCATGATACAAGTGTGCTATATCGTGTTATGGATAAGTTAGTGATGGGCTAGCTACAGCTAATGATGAAATATGGTCAGTTCCATTTGCTCAATGTGTATACGCTTTTTTTTTGTTGGGTACAAATTCTATATGTTTCTTGTCGGAACATAGAAATAAAAAAATTGATAATGCACTTCTGCAATTATTTTATTCCTATGACGAGACATTGTAGTGCAAACACAAGTCTTTTTTTGGTCCCAAACTTATGACTAATTCAATAGTTCGGTGCTGTTGATATTTTTCACATTCTTATTTTTGGGATCTATTTCAATCTGAAAACATTTGAACTTTTAGATATGTTCCATTGTAACGTAAGATGTGCTTGCGAGACTTTTCAAGACTGTAAGATATTGCAACACAAGGCATGTGAATCTATTGGATATTTGCATCCGCCAATAATGACTATATAATTTAGTGAGAATATGAGGAAAAATTTGAATCACATCTGGTTACCATTTACTCCCCCGTCCCATATCAAGTGTTGCTCAAATGGAGTCTCAGATGAGTGACACTTAATATGGGGCGGAGGTAGTACAAGTTATAACATGCTCATTCAAGTAAAAGGTCGATAGATAAGCGAAGGACAAGGTTGAGCACAGTAACTGACATGCAAATATCGAGAAAGGGGCCGAATAGATGGAGAAAGTCCGGATTCAAAGTTGTGGGTTTCGGGGAGGAGGACCGGCAAACCACATCTAAAGGTCCGGGCAGCTATAAGAGCACCATATTAATAGGAGTTTAAGATTTTGAATTAAGTTCTTACTCCCTCCGTTCAGAATTACTTATCTTGGAAATTGATGCATCTAGAACTAAAATACGTCTAGATACATCCATTTTCGCGACAAGTAATTCCGAACGGAGGGAGTACCTTATAATTAGTTACGAAATGAACCCCTTAAATTAATCTGCAAGCTAGCAACCATGTACAGTAGCCTTGGGCTCTCGTTTCATTATGGAGAGTTATTAGATTAAGCAGATGAGATGAAGGAGCTCGTCCTTAACTACATTAGTGACCCTTAACTACATTAGTGACCCTTAACTACCACAAGGGGAAAGCCGTGAAGGTTGCACAGAATCGTCACCGTCACCTCTCACGCCCTATACCTAGCAACCCCGATTTTGCTGCGACTAAAGTTTTAGGGTTGAGTTCAAACGGTCCAAAGCCACCTCAAATGGGTTTCACCGATCAAGGCAGCTACGATTTCAGCAAAGCGGCGTTATTGCCATATGAGGTACCTGCCAAGAGACCCACAACTACATTGCGCAGCACAACGCAACAAGCCGCGACCGAAAGCCGGAAACCGTCACCGATTACGGTTTCCATAGCAACTCCTCTAATGAGAGAGAAAAACATAGTTGACCATGGTCTCTATCCTAACATTGTAAGTAGTACAATTGAAATCAAACACATCCCAAAGATAGATAAGCTCCAAATAAATGTCATTACATAAACAAAAGGGGAGATGTTGTTGATGAGAGGCCATTCATTCCCTAAGGAGCAAGGGTCCATTGAAACCGGGACAAGGAGCAGGAGATGAGATGAGCCATAAAGGAAGGGCACCCCATCCAGGAATACAGGCATCGCCGAGGACCCCTTTCCAAAACCGCCCAGAAGATAAAGCTGAGCGGCCAAGAAGCAAAATGGAAACCAGCCCTGCCCTGCCCTGCCCTTAACCCCATCCCCATCCCCTCCGTCACTCCGGGTAGTCCATATCCTCTTCCACCTTGCCCTCGCCCACCAAATTCCAATTCCTGCTCGCATTTCAATTCCGGTGCTGCCACTGTTCCCCAATCATGCGGGAGGCGGAGTAATTTCAGGTCGGGCGAGTGAGTGAGCGAGTGAGTGAGCGGTGCTGGTGGTAGTTACTGTGGAGTGGAGTTGCCATTGCCGAGATGCAGTCCGGGTACGGCGGGGTGTCGGAGTTCCAGCAGTTCATCATGGACGGGGGCTTCGCCATGGCGGCCGCGCCGCAGCAGCAGGCGCAGGCGGCGGCCGCGGCGGCGGCGGGGGGGCAGGAGCTGGGCGCGCCGTTCAGGTACCAGCCGCTGCACCACCACGCGATGCAGCACCATCACCAGCAGCAGCAGCAGCAGCACCCGCCGCAGATGCCGCCCCACTTCGCGCACTTCGGCGTGGCGCCCGCGGCGGCGGCGGCGGCGGGCGGGATTCCGTTCACGCAGCAGTTCCTCAACCACCAGGCGGCGGCCGCCGGGCACCACCACCAGCAGCAGCACCACCACCACCTCCAGCTCTTCCACCACGAGCAGCAGCAGCAGCACCACAAGCCGCAGCAGCCGCCGGCGAGGTGGACGCCGCAGCAGCAGCACCACCACCAGCACCCGCACCACCAGCAGCAGCAGCAGCATCACCACCACCAGCTGGGGCTGGACGTGGAGGCGGCGGCGGTGCCGGAGAGCACCCGCGCCACGTCCGGCGGCGCCGCCCCACCCGGCGTGCCCCCGTTCCTCGCTGCCGCCATGAACTTCAAGCTTGCCGTCGACCCCGGCGGCGGGAGCGGCGCCACGGACGACGCCCTGAACGACGGCGCAGGAGGCGGCGGCGGCGCGGGCAGCGGCATGATGCTCCACGGCGGGGGCGGGGGCGGGGGCGACGACGAGGCCGCCACGGAGAGCCGGCTCCGTCGGTGGACGGGCGAGGAGGAGACCTCCATCAAGGAACCCACCTGGTACGCCACCACCCTTCTGGCCTTCTCCCCCTACAATCCATCCATGGCGCACATGTGAATTCCTCCGTCCGTCCGGCGCCCGGATCCACTCATGGCGGGCCGACGGACACGGAAAGGAAAGGGGGAGGGGGGGAAAGACTGCATCTTTGTTGGCTCTGCTTTGGATGCTCGGGGGTGGGGAGCAGAGCAGAGCAATAATAGTGGCATGATTGAGAGAGACATGGACGGAAAACAACACGCGCACCTGAAAGAAAACAAGCCCCTGATGCCGATGATTCCTCCCCCCAACTTTTGCTCCCTTTTAGCTCTCCTCTCATGACATCACGCAAAAAGAGACACTCTTTTCTTGCTCTGCATGCCACAATTTGCCATGCAGATGTTCCCAAATTGTGCCATGGCAGATGAAATCCTTGCTTGAATTGCTCCAATTTCTTGTTGCTTTTTGCACTTGACATTGCCAATTGGTTTGGTTTGTTCATCTTGTTTAGGACTAAGTTGAATTGTGGATTTTGGCGTGATGATTTGTGTAGGAGGCCGCTGGACATCGACTACATACACAGCACGAGCAGCAGCAGCAAGAGGAAGGAGAAGGTGGCCACGCCGGAGTCGCCGGCGCCGGTTGCTCCGGCGGCGAACTACTTCAAGAAGGCCGGTGGCGGGGACGACGACAATGCGGGCGCTGCGGCGTCCGCGGGCGTCGGCGGCGGGAACTACAAGCTGTTCAGCGAGCTAGAGGCCATCTACAAGCCGGGGAGCGGCGGCGGTGCGGGGCAGACGGGCTCCGGCTCTGGCCTCACGGGCGACGACAATGCCATCCTCCCGCCGCCGTCCATGGCCGACCTCCCGGGCGGCGCGGCCGCCGCGGCCGTGGACGCGCCGCAGGCCAACACCTCGGAGACTTCCGCCGGGGAGGACGCGCCGGCGGTGCTGCAGCCGCAGCCGCCGCCTCCGCCGCAGCAGGCGTCGGTGGGGGAGGCGCGCCGGAAGCGGAAGCGCCGGCGGCAGGAGCAGCAGCAGCAGCTGACCGCGTCGGCGTCCTTCTTCGAGCAGCTGGTGCAGCGGCTCATCGAGCACCAGGAGGGCCTGCACCGCCAGTTCCTGGACGCCATGGAGCGGCGGGAGCGCGAGCGCGCGGCGCGCGACGAGGCGTGGCGCCGGCAGGAGGCCGACAAGTTCGCGCGCGAGGCGGCCGCGCGCGCGCAGGACCGCGCCAGCGCCGCCGCCCGGGAGACGGCCATCATCGCCTACCTCGAGAAGCTCTCCGGCGAGACCATCACCCTCCCCCCGCCGGCGGCTGCCAACCACGCGCCCACGTCCGCCGACGACGCGACGAGCCACGACGCCGGCGGCGCGGGGCGGGAGCTGGTCCCCTACGAGTACGGCGGCGAGCTGTCGCTGCCGCTGATGAGCTCGTCGTCCCGGTGGCCGAAGCAGGAGGTGGAGGCGCTGATCCGGGTGCGGTCCGGGCTGGACAACCGGTTCCAGGAGCCCGGGCTGAAGGGCCCGCTGTGGGAGGAGGTGAGCGCGCGCATGGCGGCGGCGGGGTACGGCGGCCGGAGCGCCAAGCGGTGCAAGGAGAAGTGGGAGAACATCAACAAGTACTTCCGCAAGGCCAAGGAGAGCGGCAAGAAGCGCCCCGCCCACGCCAAGACCTGCCCCTACTTCGACGAGCTCGACCGCCTCTACTCCCGCTCCTCCGCCCACGCCTCCGGTGCCTCCTCCGCCGCCGGCAACAACACCAGCACCAAAGCCACCGCCAACGCCATAACCAGCGCCGACGACGCGGCCAACAAGGCGAGCTCCGAGCTGCTCGACGCCGTGGTCAAGTACCCCGCCGACACCCACTACGGCCCGCCGCCGGGGTTCCCAAACGACGGCGGCAATGCAGACACCAAGGACGACGGCGAGGGCGACGCCGACATGGGCAGGGCGTCGGGGAGAGCGGGCGAGGAGCATGACGACGAGGCTGGCCAGAGCCATGGGCACGACGACGACGATGAGGACGATCATTAGAGCTTGATTAACTAGGACCGCCGCATGCTTAGCTAGCTAGGACATGATCGACCGACCGACGGCGGAGAAAATTTGCTTCTTTCTTCTTCTTTGCTGCTGCTGCTGCTTCTGCTTGTTGTTAATTAGCTACTAAGATGAATCATTACTTACTTGTTAGTACTACTACTGCTTATATATCTACAAGAAGATCAGCTTAATTAATCACTTTCATAATCCCAAGCTAGCTATAGCTCGTAGACATTTGTGTGTGTGTGTCGACCATGGCCGCTTATACTACTATTTTGCTGTTATTTTTGTAAGTGTGAGGGCGTGTGATGGTCAATGGGACAGTTGTCTTTGACTGTCTGCCTGTGGTCCTTGATCTGGACATAACTGTGGTCACTGTGATAGCCTAGCAATAATGAGAGGTGTACATACCTACCATACCCGTATTCTACCTACCATATATTTTAGTGTAAAAAAAGGTTCTACATAGCGATGTTCGCCGGGTAGTCTTATGGAGCGAAACCTCGCAGCGTACCGGAAAGAGAGAGAGGGAGGAAAAGGAAGAACACACGCCAATGAGCTTGGTGTCGATGAACGGCGATGATGATCGGCGGCAAATCGAGGTGGAAACGGCTAATTTTGGTGCGCAAGCGCATCGAGAGGCAATGTCCGTCGGCGGCAAGTCAATGGAAGGTCCGCAAGGGCGGTAGAATGGGTGCATCACAAGAGGACCGAGCCCGGGAAGACGTGGTGGCGATGACGGCAATGGGTGACTGAATGGCGAGGCCGATATGTGCCGAGGGGGGCGGCGAGGGCCGGGCAGGCGACCGTCGAGATAGAAGGGGACAAAATTCATGCTGCGGAACAACATCGTGCCACGGTGCTTTGTGAACAATTATACGTTATGGCTTTGAATTTCAGTCAAGTGCATATTTCTCACTTGTACGATAGCTTTGGACCAGGCTAGCTAGGCAGACTTGGTGATTTTTGGACGGCCCCGACACGCCTAAGATGATGGAACAGTACTGATTGATGAACATGGTGGTCCTTGCAACTTGACAGGAAGGGGAAAGCTCAGGCACGTACGTGCCATTCGAAGCTTGTCACGATGTATACGTGCATATGTGGCATCTAGGGACGTGGCCTGAGTAGCTAGTCGGGCATAGCTTCGTACTGTACGAATTGTGGATTTCTATATAAAAAATATGCGTTTGAATAATTCAAATACTCCCTCCTTAACTTAATATAAGACGCTTTTCTAACACTATCAAGTTCAGGCAACACTGCCAGAAATAATCCAATGGCCCCTCGAGTGACCGTCAATGTTAACTGACCCAGTGGCGGAGGATCCAGTAGGGCAAGGGTTGGCGGTCGCCCTATCCGGTGCACGTAGGGTGCAAGGCAGCGCATCGGCGCGACGCGTCGCCCGTGGCGAGTGACCAAAGTCCGCCCTACCTCAACTTATGTTTGTCCTCCGCCACTAAGCTGACCGAGAGGCAAGAGGGGGGGCAACAATGATGGTCAGGTGGACACAAGAGAAGGAAGAAGACGGGAAGAAGCTAGGCCACATCATGAGGAGAGGGAGCGGTGGAGGAACGTTCAGAGTGGGACGATCAACGAGGTAGAGCGGCGGAGAGACTTCGTGATTCAGTGACAACCTAATCTTTTGATGTTGTGCATCGGTCGGGAAAAAGGAAAGCCGGTTTGTTGCCTTCTAGGTCTGATGTCATTTATTCTTTTATTCTAGTGCAACCGACCGTTGCAACAGAAAAGAATCACCTGCGCAACATCTTCCACACTTACATGCAACATTTCATTAAACAAACATAAATGTTGTAGCATTTCAAATACATCCAAAAAAACATTACTTTTCCTTATAATTCACCGAAACAAGTCGCTGAGAAAATTCTCCGCATGATACGACAATATATAGAAACCAATGCCACCAAGTAAAAAGACATATACACCGGGCGAGAACAACCTTGCATCATGAAGTGCAACATTCGCGATATAATTGTCGGAATCACTACAATCCGAAAAAGGTTTTTCCCCCACTTTGTATTCCAATGCAACCGACCGATACATCCAACGATAGGTGTTGGGGCGGAAACAGCACAGTCACGCCCAAAAGAAACGAAAGAGAAAACACAAAAGAAAGGAATGACTACAGAGTCAGATCAACAAAACAAACGATGATCCACAACCGCTGGGCCCTCCAAAGAAATCCACCACATTGCTAGCGCATCGGACCCTTCGCACACCAAGCAACACCTTCAAGAAGGAATGCGACAATGACGACGCTGTTGCCCCGTCAGGTCCTAGGGTTTCCCCCGGTACGCGAGGGGGATTGGGTGAGGGGGATCCACAACGCCCTTTAGGAAGGAACGACGGCGCCCACGGGCGTCGCTGCGTCGGTGCCGGCCAAGCCAACATGGATTTCTCCCGTCCACCACACATCCACTACCCCGGCCGATCCGTCGCGCTCCACCAAACTCGCCGCCCATCCAACATGCGCCAACACGGTCTTGGAGCCACCACCGCCGTCTCTCCATGGGGATCGAAGCGGGACCGACGGTTGAGAGGAAGCAACCGGGAACAAGGAGTGGTAGAGTCCGCCGTCACGCGGGAGGGAACCACCTCCACCGCCATCGGCGGTCATTGACCGGACGGAGCAAGAGGAGCACACCAGGCACGTAGGCCCGGCCGAGCTTGAAATCGCTCGTGAAGCTCTCGTCGCCGTGCTGCAGTAGGTGTGCCACCGTCTCCACAAACCCCTGCACAAGCCGCATCTCCGTCCATCGGAGCCGTCACGGCTAAGGGCCGAGCCAGGCCCGCCCAAACCCAGATGGGGCCCCAAAGGGCCCAGATCTGGGTCGGGAGGGCGCCGCCGCCAGCCCTCGCGCCAGCCTGCCACCAAGCGGCCGCACCACCGCTTCGCCACCATCTGAACCACCATCGCCCAAGCAGACCCGCCGCACGCCTGCGACGGGAAGAGCCATCCGCCGCCGCCGAGGGCCCGAAGCCGGACCCCATCCGCCGCCCACGCCGGCCGCAGCCCGCGCCGCCTGGCTCCAGATCCGCCGCCCAACGCCACCTACCTGCACCCACGCACGCACCACCTGGCAGCCGCGGCGCCACACTGAGGCCCCAGAGGGCCGCCGAACCGCTGCCACCAGGCGCGCCCGGACTAGTGCCACCAGGCCCCGCCATAGCCTGGCGCCGGCCGAGGATCCGCGAGGAAAGGGAGGGATGACCCCGCCGGCAAGGCTTTGCCCGGCGGTGATTCAGGGTGGTGGCGAGGGGGAAGGAGGCCGGAGGGGAGGGTTGGGGGGCGACGGCTCATGTTCCCCCAGAGGTCGCTCGCGGGAGCGACTCGGGGGAGGGAGAGGGGGCGGCCTCTGGGTCTGAAGCTCGGAATCACTACAATATAGAGCTTGTATACGCGGCATGCTAAAAAGGAGAAGAATCAATTGAGAGACGGAAGACGCCGGGGGGAAGGGAAGGGATGCAGGAGGCATGCATATACGAGTGGCTCACTACTGTAGGCAGGCATGTCGGGTCTGGGCCCGGCTGGACGCACCTGATTATTTAGAATGGCCCCGACACGTCTAGTATGGGTCGTACAGTAGGTGGTGAAGTGCCCGGACGACGGCGCAACATAAAACAACAAAGTCTCATCAGGCACGCGTGTGTGTGAGCAGTCGTCTGAAATGCATGGACAGGCGACCCAACGCTGCCGTCTGCCAGAGGTACATACAAATTACGGAATTTGTAAAGCGTTTGAACCATACGAGTTGTACATGTGTATACATCACACGCCATCGTAGTTAGCTAGCAGCCTAGCACATATTATACGCAGAGTCACACACGATGGCAGCTTAACGCATACAAATTTATACTAGAACCGCGTCAATTAATTTGAATTAAAGGTAGTAGCATTTTTGTTTATGCAAGCTAGCCATAATTTAAACAGTTAGAGCATTTACAGCCGGACCTCTCATAGCCGCCTCATATGACCGGGCGGCCACCCGGTCACTGACTGGTCACGTTTTTACGATCTAGACGGGCGCCTCAAACACCCGGGCTGACCGGCACCCCCATATCCAGCTCAAATATGGGACGGATATGGGGCGCCAGGGCATGTCGGACCCAGCCCATGCTGCCCACCCGACCCCACTAATATTTGTCCCCATCCTCTCGCCGGAGCAAACACTAGCCACTTCACTCCACTCCCCTCTGCCACCTAAACTCGTCTCCAGCATGGCGGGTAGCGGATTAGACTCCAACCAGTACAGATCCATCGACTATGGTGTCATCCCGTGTGGGTTGGAGGAGGCAATGGCAGTCCGCATTGCGCTCCGCCGCTCCCGGGAGGACTTTGCCCGACTAACGGACGGATCCGTCCGCCGCGACACCATAGCGTCGGCTCACCGGGTGCTCGGGTCCTCTGGTGCTGGATCCTCGTGGTCCCGGCAGCCGGAATACCTCTCCTTCCCCATCACCGGTCGGGCAGACTATGAGTCCCACTGGGAACGGGCGGCCAGTCGTGGGAAGGAGAGGATAAGGGCCGTCGAGGCCCGTCTCGCGGCGGAAATGGCTGCGACGGAGGCGGCTGATGCGGCAGCGCGGGCGGCCAGAGGAGGAAGCCATCCGTGCCCGCATTATCAAGAACGGCAGCGGAGGACACGCGCGCCCACGCCCGAGAGCAGAATCGGGTGGTCCGTGCCATGGCCGGACTGAGAAGATCCGGCTCGATCCGTACTGTGTCTTAAATCGGTACTTCCGCGAGAAGGACAACAAGGGAGATGGGAAGGGCAAGGACAGTAGTGCATGAACTCCACCATAGCCAAACATTGCCAAATTATGGTAGTCCGATGGCACGATTAGTGTAGTGTGATGGAGTAGCCAGACGATGCGTGTGCGTCGACATAGTTGCGTGAATTTGTATGGATTTGAGATATGATAATTGAGGTATCCGAATGTGGATTTTATTTTTTGAGGAGTGCCCGATTAGTGCCCGGTGACGCGCCAGGACGCGTCCGGGCGTTTGAGGGGCTGGATTTGCCATGTCCGGCGGTAGATGGTCTTAGGTTCCTTCTACTAAAACCAACACACATGTGCTCACATCATAGACTTGGCATCTAGTATTTAGTTTAGTTTTTCTCACATTGTTCTTTCTCTTACGTGTCTGTGGGCTATGAGGTGTTTGACGATTTTATCAATCTCAACATATGTCTGCTTAATCTCTTGGAGGTGATAGGGATACGGTCTGTGTGCACATTTTTTCATACGCTTGATTGTGCATGCTCGTTGTCAGCGTTCATGTTTGTCTTGTCTTTGCAAAACGATCATATATTTGTTCGTCATATGAGATGCTCATTAGCTGAGATTAGGTTTTAAGATTCGTGTGTTATCAAGATTCATGAAACATAGAAATAAGAAAACACGTAAATAGAGTCAAATATGTTGGGCTAAGTCCCTCCACATGAAGGTGTGTTGGAGGCTCAAACGTGCTTGGATCGACCCCAGACTTGGTGAGATCATTCCTTACTTTGAGTACTTCAATCTCGTTAGTTGGTTTGAGTATTGGGTCAGTGGAGCATCAGATTTGAGAGTGGTTTTGTCAGCTCTGACTGCTGCAGTTTCAGAACAGAGTAGTTTTGGGAGACGAACAGTTTTGGTAGGCAAACGACGTCCGAATGAGCTGGAATTTGGAGGGGGTCTCAAGAACTTGTGTGTCTACTTGTCTTTCAAATTTGGTGTTGTTTGTTTCAGCGGTTTAAGGGTAGTTTGCAAAACACTGAAGGGTACAGAAGATGTGTGAACAATGCTTTGCTGAAATCTTGCCTCTTGTGGTTGTTGTTGTTGTTGCCGGTTGGCAACGTGCAGAGTGTGTTGTAAATCTCTCTAGAGATTCTAGAGAAGACTTTGTACTCATCATTCTCACAGTGAAGTTGCGTGGACCGGTCGGTCCACAGCCGTGGTTTTTTACTCCTCAAGTTGAGGAGGTTTTTCCACATTAAATCCCGTGTCACATGTGCATGTTGTTTGTATTATTCCGCTGCTTACTTGTTGGTTGAAGTTGACCTCAAAGTTCATCACAAGTGGAGGGGGTTGTGTAGTGTGCATATTTGCCGTGTCAGTGAATTTGTGCAGTGCATTATTGCTGTCCAGCCCCAACAAAATGGTATCAGAGCCTTGGTTTGCTTCTGCAAATTACTGAGTTTCTTGTGGTGGAAGATGGAAGTGAATATCAACAGGATGATATCTTTGAATGGTACAAATTATCAAGCATGGAAGGGCAAGATGAAGGACTTGTTGTATGTGAAAGAATACTGGAAGCCAGTGTTCTCCACTGAGATGCCGGAGGGCATTAAGGAAGGTCAGTGGAAGGTACTTCATCGCCAAGCTTGTGGGTTTATTCGGCAATGGGTCGATCACAATGTTTTGAACCATATCATTGATGAGACACATGCACGCACCTTATGGAAGAAATTGGAAGAGTTGTTTGCCCGGAAAAAAGGTACAAACAAGATGTTTTTGAGCAAACAATTGATGTGCTTGAGGTACAAAGAGGGCATTCTAATTGCAGATCATGTGAATACATTCCAATGCATTATAAATCAGCTTTCTTCAATGGCAATTACCTTTGAAGATGAAGTGAGAGCTTTTCTGCTACTAGGCTCATTACCGGACAGCCGGGAGACCTTCAAGGTAACGGTTTGCAATTCAGCACCTAATGGAGTTGTCACTTGGAATCTTGTGAAAACCAGGGTACTAAATGAGCAGTCCAGAAAGGTGGCTGAAGCTAGTTCTTCCTCACATTCAGAGGTGCTGGTCACTCAGTCCAGTGGGAGAAGTAAGAGCAGACGTCCAAGTAAAGGGGCAGAAAGAGGTATGAGCAAATCAAAAGGTAAGTATGCTGATTATGAGTGCCATCACTGCCATCAGAAGGGCCACATTAAGTGGCAATGTGACAAGTGGAAGAAAGACAAAAAGAAAAAGAAGAAGCAAGATCAGAAGCAAGTTGACAGTGATAGTGACACAGAGGGCAACGGACTTACTGCAGTAGAAGAGGACATCATGCTTGTTATGCATGACGAAAATGAGGACATATTTGGTTCCACCATTGAGGAGAGGATCACTGTTGTTTCCGATGAAACCATCAACCTTGTGGATGGTGACGAGATGATTTGGATACCGGACAGCGGTGCTACCATTCATGCTACATCTCTAGAGAGCTCTTCACTAACTATATATCAGGTGATTTTGGTGTTGTGAAGATGGGGAACAATGATAGAGCATCGAGAGGCAATGTCCGTCGGCAGCAAGTCAATGGAAGGTCCGCAAGGACGGTAGAACGGGAGCATCACAAGAGGACCGAGCCCGGGAAGACGTGGTGGCGATGACGGCAATGGGTGACTGAATGGCGAGGCCGATGTGTG
>NC_041391.1:13089709-13102017 GCF_002162155.2 Triticum dicoccoides | reverse complement strand
GAGATAGAAGGGCGTGAGATTCATGCTGCAGAGCGAGGGTCGACGCGAGCATCGTGCCACATTGCTTTTGTGAACAATTATATGTTCTGGCTTTGAATTTCAGGCAAGTGCATTTCTCAGTTGTACGATAGCTTTGGACCCGGCTAGGTAGGCAGACTTGATGATTTTTGGACGGCCCCGACACGTCGAAGATGATGGAACAGTATAGATTGATGAATGTAGTGGTCCTTGCAACTTGCAAGGAGGAGGACAGTGAAAGCTGAGGCACGTACGTACCATTCGAAGCTTGTCACAATGTATACGTGCATATACGTACGTATGTGGCATCTAGGGACCTGGCCGGAGTAGCTAGTCGGGCATAGCTTCGTACTGTACGAATTGTGGATTTCTATATAATAAATATGCATTTCGATAATTCAAATACTCCCTCATTAACTTAATATAAGACACTTTTCTGACACTATCAAGTTCAGGCAACACTGCCAGAAATAATACGATGGAGCCTCGAGTGACCGTCGACGCTAGTAGTGGCGGAGGATCTACCTTGATCTCTCCAGTGCAGGTAGGGTGCAAGGCGGCGCATCGGCGCGATGCATCGCCCGTGGCGAGTGACCAAAGCCCACCCTACCTCAACTTATGTCCGTCCCCCGCCAATGAGCTGACCGAGAGGCAAGAGGGAGGGAAACAATGATGGTCAGGTGGACACAAGAGAAGGAAGAAGACGGGAAGAACCTAGGCCACATCATGAGGAGAGGGAGCATTGGAGGAACGTCCAAAGTGGGACGATCAACGAGATAGAGCGGCGGAGGGACTTCGTGATTCAATGACAATCTAATGTTTTGATGTTGCGCATCGGTCGGGAAAGAGGAAACCCAGTTTGTTGCCTCCTAGGTCTGATGCCATTTATTATTGTATTCTAGTGCCCCCGACCGTTGCAACAGAAAAAAATTACATGCACAACATATTTTCACACTTACATGCAACATTGCACTAAACAAACATCAATGTTGCAACATTTCATATACATCCAAATAACAGTACTTTTCCTTATAATTCACCGCAACAAGTCACTGAGAAAATTCGCCACATCGTATGACAATATATAGAAACCAATGCCACCAAGTAAAAAGGCATATACACCGGGTGAAAACAACCTTGTGTCATGAAGTGCAATATTCGCGATACAATTGTCAGAATCACTACAATCCGACAAAGGGTTTCCCCTCGCTTTGTATTCCAATGCAACCGACCGATACATCCAACGATAGGTGTTGGGGCAGAAGCAGCACAGTCACGCCCAAAAGAAACGGAAGAGAAAACACAAAAGAAAGGAATGACAGCAGAGTCAGATCAACAAAAACAACGATGATCCGCAACCGCTGGGCCCTCCAAAGAAATCCACCACATACCTAGCGCATCGGACCCATGCATACCAAGCAACACCTTCAAGAAGGAATTCGATGATGACGACGCTGTTGCCCCAACAGGTCCTAGGGTTTCCCCCGATACGCGAGGGGGGTTGGGTGAGGGGGATCCACAACACCCTTTAGGAAGGAACAATGGCGCCCACGGGCGTCGCTGTGTCGGTGCCAGCCAAGCCAACATGGATTTCTCCCATCCACCACACATCCACTACCCCGACTGATCCGTTGCGCTCCACCAAACTCGATGTCGGTGTCAAAACTGGCGGATCTCGGGTAGGGGGTCCCGAACTGTGCGTCTAAGGCTAATGGTAATAGGAGACTGGGGACACGATGTTTTACCCAGGTTCGGGCCCTCTCGATGGAGGTAATACCCTACTTCCTGCTTGATTGATCTTGATGATATGAGCATTACAAGAGTTGATCTACCACGAGATCAGAGAGGCTAAACCCTAGAAGCTAGCCTATGGTATGGTTGTTGTTGATGATGATCCATCCTACGGACTAAACCCTCCGGTTTATATAGACACCAGAGGGGGCTAGGGTTACACAGAGTCGGTTTACAGAGGAGGAGATCTACATCCGAATCGCCAAGCTTGCCTTCCACGCCAAGGAGAGTCCCATCCGGACACGGGAAGAAGTCTTCCATCTTCTATCTTCATAGTCCAACAGTCCGACCAAAGTACATAGTCCGGCAGTCCGGATACCCCCTTATCTAGGACTCCCTCAGTAGCCCCTGAACCAGGCTTCAATGACGATGAGTCTGGCGCATAGATTGTCTTCGGCATTGCGAGGCGGGTTCCATCTCCGAATACTCCAAGATAAATTCTGAACACGAGGACCATGTCCGGCTCTGCAAGATAACATTCCATATACCACCATAGAGAGAGAATAACAATAATCCACGAACCTAATCTGATGACAATTCTTCGAAATGTGACATCACGCCATGGTCCAGTTTTATTCGAACCGTTTTCTACAACCTGCTTCCACACACATCGCGAGGTGTTTTCTTTGGCACGTCTTATCAAAGCAGAGATCGTGTCCCCTTATCACGGGATCTCCATCAATGAGGGTATGGGTAACCCAACCAGCGCCAGTAATCGAGGCGCCTGGAAAAATAAGAGATTTCGAGAGGCAAGTGGGGAGGCGCACATTCACATCGCCTTTATGAAGGGGCAGAAATCACCCATTTTCACCCACGCCTTCTTCTTCCTTCGCTCACCCGTTCTCGCACCCTCGAACTCTAGTGCCCAAGTTCTCACCTTTTCTGTAAGACCGCAGCATGTCCGGAGCGGGAGGCAAGTGGATGGCCTCCTCTGTCATAGAGGAGAACATTACCAAGCTTCGGGAAGCCGGATACCTGGCCTCCGATATCGTGCACAGGCTTCCAACAGAGGGACAGATTACCCCTACACCAAAGTCTCGGGAGAGAGTGGTATTTCTCCCTCATTTCGTCCGTGGACTAGGGTTTCCACTCCACCCTTTCGTCCGCGGGCTCATGTACTACTACGGGCTAGATTTTCACGATCTGGCACCGAATTTCGTCCTCAACATCTCGGCGTTCATCGTCGTGTGTGAGGCCTTTCTCCGCATCAAGCCTCACTTCGGCCTGTGGTTGAAGATCTTCTGCGTGAAGCCGAAGATCGTGAGCGGCCAACAGGCGGAGTGCGGAGGTGCCATGGTGGGCAAAATGCCCAATGTTATATGGCTCGATGGCTCCTTTGTGGAGTCCATAAAGGGGTGGCAATCAGGGTGGTTCTACATCACCGAGCCGCGCGACGCCAACTGGGTGGCGGCCCCCAAATTCAGATCCGGAATCCCCACGTCGCTCACCTCCTGGGAGAAGAAGGACCTGGCCTGGGCGAACCCACGGAGCTAGCCGGACTCGAGACCTGCCTCAGAAGTATGAGGGACAAGAAGATCAAGCTTGTCAACGTGGTCCAGGTTATGCTCATTCGTCGGATTCTCCCGTGTGAAAGACGAGCATTTGATATGTGGGAGTTCGACCCGGCCGAACACCAGATGCTACTATAGCTCTTCGACACAACGCACAAAGAAATCTGGAAGGTTTTGTTCAAGACCGGCGAAGTCCCTCCTCCCCTTTCCGACGACCGGGGGCTCAGCGCAACGCGCCTTGCCAGTCTGATAAGTCCCTTGACTATTTATGAGATGTTCCCTTAATACTTTCGGGGGAGGATTTTTAAGTCACCTTGCTGACCGAACAGGAGTGGGTGGAGACAGCGAAGTAGATCGACTATCCGGCTCCATTGCCAGAGGACCCAGTAAGCGCACTCCTGGCGGAGATGCTGGTTCCAGCGCCTTACAAGGTGCCGGAGAAAAAGGCCGAAAAGAAGGCCACGGGGACCTGAAGGGGTCTTCGGCAGGAGACCGCACCCGACGCCTCACCAGAAGAGGACGAGGCGCACTCCTCCCACGAAGGGGAGGAGAGGAAGAAGAACAAGGCCGCCTCAACTGAGGGGGCCGAAGGGTCCAAGAAGGCGTCCACAGGGACCAGAAAAGGTCACCGGCGCAGGGCCGTGATAGAGTCGTCATCCGAAGACGGGGGAGAACATGAAGAAATGCCTCCTCCCCGCGCTAGGGAGGAGAAGAAAAGGAAGGCCGCAACATCGGGGGAGGCCAGGACGCCGAAGAAGGGCAAGGCGTCCCTTCCAGATCAATCCACTACCGCCTCTTTTAGTGACGAGGAGTGGCTGCCTAGGGGCAAACCCCGGGAGAGGTCATAAGTATCCGCATTCCATAATATTTTTCATACGACTTTTGACCTCATAGTTTGTAATGACGTCGAACACGTATATGCAGTCTGGCCGGGGCCGATCTTGAGGAGTCTCTGAATGAGTGGGAGATGAATTTGCTCCCGACGGCGACCTCTCCACGACCCGTGGACGACACCGAGGTGTTGTCCCGGAGGATGCTAGAGCAGGAGGCGACGGTTACGGAGATGCCCCAAGGAAAAATCTTGGGCGCCGGACACATGGGGGATGAGAACCCCATGGATTATGCTGACGGGAGCCATAGCAAGTCTGGCTCTCGGCAGGTTACTGCCCGGAGCCTAAAAAGGTTCCGGATTCCGGTAAGCAGTCCCTCCAGAGCGAGCCATAGCAAGTCTGGCTCTCGGCTGGTTACTACCCGGAGCCTACAAAGGAGGGCGAGTCGGCCGTGCCGATGACCTCTGCCCAGCTGGAGGCACCGGATAATTTGTTGGAAGTGCTTCGTGGCGCTTCCATCGAGGATGAACACCGTACACTTATGGGTATGGTGATCGAGAAGGTTCGGTCCGCCAAGAGCGGATTGACCGAAGCCTGCACCAGCCTGCTAACAGGCTTTGAGGTAAAGAAAGTTTGAGGAAATATCATCTGATATATAGTAGCCCCTGATGCTCTGGTTGGTGTTCGGAAAGAAAAGCCAAACAAAGGGTCAACTAAAAAACCGCAGGAAGCTAATAGTATTTGTCTGTATGAATCAAACAGGCACTGCTGCTGACTGCCGCTGCGCGCAAGGCCGAGGTTGCCGGACTCAAGCGCGAACTGGGGCAGGCCGAAGAAGAGCTCGGCCTCGTGAAGAAGCAGCTCGAGGCGAACAGAGGTGAGAAAAACCCCGTCCATATGTCATATAGAGGATAAAAAGTTGGTGATGCTAAGAAAAAGCATCATGGCTTTTGATAGGGACGCGACTGAAGTGGCAGCCCTGAAGGAAGCGCTGTCCGCGGCCGAAGCCAAGGCGGATACTGAGCGCACCGAGCGAGAGAAGCAAGATGCTCGGGTGGGAGAGGTATAGCAGGAGCTCCAGGAGCTCGGCCAGAAGTTCGGCTCCGTGGAGCATGACTACAAGACGCAAGCGTTTGACCTTGCAAAGGCCCTCCAGAGCGCAGCCGACGCCAAGGCCGAAGCCCAAAAGGCCCTCCAGGAAATCCAGGCGGCCAAGAAGATAGCGGAGGGTAAGGCATTCTTTATGCAAAGCAAGCATGTGGAGGAGTCATTTCTTTTACTTACACGAATCCAGAGCTCTCCAGGGGCATTCGCAGATCTGCCACGCAGCATTTCGGATGCTGCGGAGTTCTATCGCGCTGAAGAGGAGAGCTCTACGGAGAAGCTGTTCTGGTCCCAATATACTGGCTCCGAACACCCGATGGCTCTCAGTGACCAACTAAAGCAGCTGGTCGAACTCCACAATGCGGCCGAACAGGCCATGGGGGACCTCATAGTCCGAATGTGGCCTGGCGAGCCCCTGCCCGACAGCTACTTTGGCCTGGTCAAGCGGATGGTGCATGCCTGTCCACGGCTAGAAGTTATCAAGCAGTCTGCATGTATTGAGGGTGCCCAACGGGCCTTTGCCCGCGCAAAGGTGCATTGGGGCAAGCTGGACGCTGAGAAGCTCGTGAAGGATGGATCCCCGGAGGGCAAGGAGCATCACTGCCCCGAGAAATATTATCATGGCGTTATGAAAGGCGCTCATCTTGTGGCGAATGAATGTCCTAAGAACATAATTTTTGAGTGAATGTACTCATGTCTTCCGTGTAATATGAGAACGGGTTTATTTGTGCTATGCAACACTTTGTTTGATTTAAAATATTACCTTCTCTATGGTCGTTTATCAAAATCTGAAAGTAGGCCAGTCGTCGGCTTCCGCCCCCTTGTAACTAGTACTGGGGTGTTCGTGGAGACCCAAACACTCTTTATCAAAAGTTTTGGTCCTTTAAGGAGGTGTTTGGCGCAGCAAATAAGGCAATCGGACTATTCGGCTTTATAACTCTCACTTGACCATAGAAGTCTATAATTTTAAAGTTCGGCAAAGCCCCTAGTATTCGGAAAGCCGAACTGGGGCATTATACACGCCTAAATCGGACGAAGCCGATCCCTCACCTTAGGCGGAAAAAATCTTTAGGTATTTTGGTACCTCACGAACAGCGACGAGCTCTCGCCGCATCATGATGGTCAGTTTTCGGCTTTCTCTACTGAGGTGCTCGTCCGGAAGAACCGGGACACAATCGCAGTAGTTCTCCCTGCGCTACCTTAGCCGATATAACGGAACGTAACGTACCAAAACAAGGGAGACGGGCTAACCCAACTATCACTAGTGCAGAACCGGGCAATAGCACCGGTTCGTAAGGCCCTTTAGTGCCGGTTCCATAACCGGCACTAAAGTGTGGGCACAAAAGCCCCCCCCCTTTAGTACCGGTTCAGCACGAACCGGTGGTAAAGGGCAACCACGTGGCACGAGCCAGCTCCGGGGGGCTAGAGCCCTTTAGTACCGGTTGGTAATACCAACCGGTACTATAAGGTTTGGGGGGTTTTTAGTTTTATGATTTCTTTTTCATTTAATTTTGTGTTTCCATTTTAATTCTTTTTCATTTGCTGGTATTTTACGATACTACACATTGTACACGTTATGCATATACATATATATAAAAAAAATAGAATTTCTAGTAGAACCAATCATGCATATATATATATATATATATCATCAATGTCTCACAAACCACCATATTAATTAATTCACACATACACAAATGTATAGCTAGCTATATACAATTTCTCCTACATATGCATGTTGCCTTCGGAGCCAGTGGCATTAGCCTAATTGGTGCCTTCGGAGCACGATGACAATTGGAAGTGGTTTTCATGGGGGCGGTAGCGGGTAATAGTATTCTCCCTTCGGATTTATGACCTGGTCGAGCAAAAATCCCGCTATTTCCTCTTGAAGTGCTTCTACGCGCTCCCTTTCTAGGAGCTTCTCCCGCACCTCTCTGAACTGTTAAGAAGGAGATCAATATGCATGTGTATTAGTTATGTGACTAGATATTGATAATGGTGTAAAAATTGTGAATAGTGTTCTGACAAGCGTACCCATTCCTGTCTTTGAGATCTGCTCCTTTCGGATGCCATCATGCGAATGTTCTCGCAAACGCAGAATGCACACAGATCAGTCCCCTGCGCCTGCTTCAGGGCCTTTACGAGAATGGAATTTGATCAGATAATAATTAATCAAGCATGATAATTAAAGAGATGGCAGCTAGCTAGCTAGATAGTACTACTTAATTACTTACCTTGGGTCGAAACCATTGAAGCTTTTTTTTCCATTCGCCATCCATGACGCTGATGAACCTTCCCCAAGCCCTGCCCGCCGACAAAGAAAATGAATAAAGGGGTTATTAAATAGTTCATATCATGAAATGACGAACTAAATAGGCCGAGATATATAGGTAATAATGATTGAAATTACCTGTTGACTATCCCAAACAAGATGTTATAGTCAGTTTTAACTTTGAGTAGTGAGTCCAGTATTTCAACTGTTCCGGCGTCAACTTTAATGATACACAAGACCCAGTGAAATCTGCATGCACACACGTTTGCATGTCTTAATTAAGCGGGCATATGTAAGCAAAAACATGTAGCTAGCTAGTAGGCAAAAACAGAGAATTTGTAGTACAAGACAGTGTGACTCACTGGAAGTTGTAAGGAAGTAGTATATCTTCATTGTATTTGAGGCGCTTCAAGAACTCTAGCATGTTGTCCTCTACGTCCTTTTGATGATGTGGATTTATCCGCCATGTGTATTCATTAACGGTGTTTGGATCAATGAACCCAATGCCATAGCGTCCACCTTTTCTCATTTCATACATCTTCATCCTGCATAATACCACAGAAAAGAATATAGTGAGGATAATTATAGGTAATGATTGATCAAAAGGATCACTACAGCTAGCTTGAGACTTAAATTACAGAAAGAAATCACTTACAGACAATAGCAACTGACGATAGATTTGTCGAGTGCGTCTTGATTGTATAACTGAAACAGTTCAGAATACTCAACGGATAGAGCTTTCTCATGGAAGTAATGATCCTCCTTGACATTCATCATGAGGGACAATCGATCTGAAATCTTGGTAATGTTCATGTACCATTGATGCAATTCATACATTCTCGTTGGGAGGTTCTTGACCTTGTCTGGCTCGACCAAAGATTGGCCCCGGACATATTTCCGTTTTATTTCATCCTCTCTAAGCACAGGCATGGGCTCGATCTCGAGGAGTTGTCCAACAGTGATTTTGAGAACTTCAGCTTGCATTATATGCTCCTCCATTATTACCACATTTCCCACCTCAGGAACGTAAACTGTTTGCCCACAATAATATTGGGCGCGCATACTGTCACGTGTTGTTGGCACAACAAGCGAGGGGATCGATTGCGCCGCCTGTTCTCCCAGCCGGAGAATGGTTTTCCCGCATTTTTTTGACAACTGCTTCTTGTTTGCTCGATCCCGAGCTCGCCTCCTTACGTAGACGAGCTCGATTTAACTTCTTGATGTGGCGCTCATAGTTTGTGTCAACACGCTTGGGAGCTGGTGGTTGAGCCATACGAATGATGTGTTCAATCGTTTACTCAGGCACTTTCTCCCTTGGCGGCGGTGGCGGTTTCGGTGCAAAATGGGCTTCCACCTCGG
The DNA here is from genome assembly GCF_002162155.2 of Triticum dicoccoides. Classification (NCBI taxonomy): domain Eukaryota; kingdom Viridiplantae; phylum Streptophyta; class Magnoliopsida; order Poales; family Poaceae; genus Triticum; species Triticum dicoccoides. The sequence continues at coordinate 13,093,132 of NC_041391.1, read as the reverse complement.
CCTTCGATATGGCTGCGATTTCCTCCTCGGACCTGTCATAAGCCCTCTGCGGAAGAGGCGTGAGGCTTGGACCATATTTATATCGCTTGCCTCCGCCTGTACTTCCTGTACTACCTCGACTCGTACCGCTACGCACCATAGCTGCGGGGTGTCTCTTCTGCGATTGCTGAGGCGGCAGAGACGGCTGACGGGGCTGAGTTGGACGAGGAGGAGTAGTGGCCGCCTGAAGCTGTGCCGGACTTGGAGGAGGAGTGGCCTGAGGTTGTGCCGGACTTGGAGGAGGAGTGGACGTCTGACGCTGTGGCAGACTTGGAGGAAGAGGAGTGGCCTGACACTTTGCCGGACTTGGAGGAGGAGTGGCCTGACACTTTGCCGTACTTGGTGGACTTGCAGGAGCGGAAGACTGCTGACTCGATGGCGGACTTCGACGAGGAGTCGGCTGACGCGGTGTCGGTGGCCTTTGAAAGATGATGCAATCCTTTTTCCATAGGATGATACGATGTTTGGCCTCTCCGAGAAAGCGCTCGTCGTCACCTCCAGGAATGTCAAGCTGTAGCTCTGAATATGGTGGGTCCACCACCTCATCAACCAAGACACGAGCATTGCCCGCTGGAATCGGGTTGCAATTGAAGGTTGCCTCGGGGGGATTTGTAAAAGCAACGGCGTCCGCCACCTTGATGGATATGTTCGTTATTTTGACGTGTAGCTCGCAGTTAGTGTTCTCCATGATGTCATCCACGGGGTATCTACCCAGCATTGTGTCATCCGGGGCGGCCGAACCCACGCTTCTTCTCGGCATGGATGGGTTGGTGCTATCCAATGCTGGATTATCCGCTAGCTGCTGAGACCCCCTTTGCTGGGTAAGTGAGTCGATCTGCTCCTGCTACCGCTGGAATTTGACTGCCAATTCCGCTTGACTTGCTTCTAGGCCTTGAAGGCGTTCATAGTCCTACTTCCTCTGCTCCTCCTCCATCTTCCTCTTCTTCTCCTCCGCAATCTTCTTTCTCGCACGGGTTCTGTAGTCGGTGTTCCAGTCTGAAAACCCCTCATACCACGTAATAGCGCCCATGCCTCATGTTCTTTCCGGGTGTTCAGGATTTCCCAGGGCACGCGTAAGCTCGTCGTTCTCTCTGTTGGGCTGGAACACCCCCGATCGTGCCTCTTCTATTGCAACAAGTATCGCATCGTCGGCTCCCTTCAGACTTGCCCTCGTCGAAACATTGCCTGTCTTCGGGTCCAACTCCCCCCCATGCACATAGAACCAAGTCCTGACCCTGGGGGGCCAGCTCTTAGTAACCGGAGTGGCACCTGCATCCTCCATCTCTTTCTCAGACTTATCCCACTTAGGCATTGCCACCGCATAGCCACCTGGCCCCAGCTTATGGAACTTATCCTTTTTTCGGCATTCTTCTTGTTTATTCTCGACCGTTCCTTAGCTAATTCCGAATCCTTGAATTTCACGAAATCATCCCAATGAGCACGTTGGTTCTCTAGTGTTCCCTCGAATACTGGAGTCTTCCTTCCTCCCTTGACGTACTTGTCCCATTCACGATTCTTGTGGTTCTTGAATGCAACCGCCATCTTCCTAAGACCAGCGTCCTTGACTTTCTGCACATCTGCTTCTGTGAAATGATCTGGTAGGGTGAAATGTTCCATGAGAGTATCCCAAAGCAGATATTTTTGATTCTTGTCGACAAAAGTAACATCTGGACATGGAGCAGCGTCCTCTTTGCCTTTTTGTCTTTTGTCTTTTGCTGGCTCTCTCCATTCTTGAAGGGAGATCGGGAGTTGGTCCTTCACAAGAACTCCGCACCGACGAACGAACTTGTCCGCAATCTTCTTAGGCGCTAATGGTTCGCCATTAGGTCTGACTGCCTTGATATTGTACTTTACGCCCTCCTTCAACTTTTTGTTTGGGCCTCGTTTCGTCCTTTTGCCTGAAGATTTGCTCGATCCGGATGGCTGAAAGAACAAAGATCGATTCGTTAATATATCTTCAAGTCATTTAAAACATGTGATGATCACCAGATACCTGCTTATATAAATATATATACCTCGCCGGTCTTTGTCGTTGTTTCAGGATCAACATGTTCTTCGTCATCGTCATAATCGTACTTCATGACTTCATCAATTCGGTCGTCGCGATCGAATATCATATCACCCTCTCCGGTGTTGTTTAGAAATTCGGAGCCATCATAATCTTCTTCATTCTGATCATCATCTGGCCCGCGTATCATATCGAACATGGTCTGTTCTCCCTCTCTGTCGGTATTGTCTGCCATAGCTTTTATTTAACTAATCCAAAAGAAATATAAAACAATTTAGTATTCAAATTACATCGTCTCGAATAATAGATATAATCTCGAATACTTCGTCTAGAATAATAGATATAATCTCGAATACATCGTCTCGAATAATATATAATATTGAATAGTACATCACTGTCTAGCTAATTAAAGATCGAATACTACAGAAGAATCTAGGACACTCGCGGTTCCTGCGGCGCAGGCGGTGGACACCCAAAGAGAAGGAACCCTCACAGGATCATAGCTGAAGTGAGATCCCCGAAGATACTGCCAGGTATTGGAGAACCTGCCGCCCTCTAACGCAACCATGTAGCGATGGACGTGCTCGTCCTCCTCCCTGACACGGCGACGTACCACCTCCGGCGGGGCCGGGTCCCTCCGCACCAAAACTGGCCCATGCGAACGCCACCAAACGAGATCAGGTTCGACGACGGGACCCGGGGCCGGGTTCCTCATCAAGCGGCGCGCCCCTCCAGGCAGCACCTCCCAGTGCCAGCCCGGCGGAGCCCAGTCCTGGACATGAGTCGGCTGGACGTCGTCGCGGACGGGTCGACGGCGAGGATGCGGGCCGGGCATCGTCGAGAACAAATACTAGCTATATGCCCGCAAAAAGTAACATTTTTTAATGATTGGATTTTGATAACTAAAATTTCTAACATTTCTACTATTTCAAAAATCTATATACTATTTCATACTAATTAAGCATCTAACACTAAAAACAGAAAACACAACTTCTATACATCCATTAAAAAACTGAAAAACAACATTATATAAAAATATTCCATACTAATTAAACACTAATTATATCCATCTAACATGCATTCATACATATATAATAGTGAAAAAATAATAATCTAAATAATCTAAACTAATTAAACATACAAAATACGTATATACTAATATATACATGCATTGATTCATACATATGTGTGTGTGTGTGTGTGTGTGTGTGTGTGTGTTCATCATGCTTGTGTGTGTGTGTATGGGCTCGGGGAGGGGCGGCGCCCATGGTGGCCGCCGGGGGCGAGAGAGAGGGGTTAGAGGGGGAGAGCTCACAGCGGGGCGACGGCGACGGCGAGGCGACGGCCGGGGGCGGTGACGGGCCGGAGCGGCGACG
>NC_041391.1:13055172-13089015 GCF_002162155.2 Triticum dicoccoides | reverse complement strand
CGACGCGGGGACGGCGCGATAGGGACGGGCCCGGGGCGGCGACGGAGACGAGGGCGGTGACGGGGACGGGGGCGGCGACGGGGACAGGGGCGGCGACGGAGACGAGGGCGGCGACGGGGACGGGGGCGGCGACGGCGACGGAGACGACGGAAACAGAGGAAGAAACAGAGGGAGAATGAAAATTTCGTAAGTGTATATATAGAAGGCACCTTTAGTACCGGTTGGAGGCACCAACCGGTACTAAAGGCCTGTTTTGGCCAGGCCAAGCGGCGGGAAGACGAGGCCTTTAGTACCGGTTGGAGCCATCAACTGGTACTAAAGACCACCCTTTAGTACCGGTTGGTGGCTCCAACCGGTACTAAAGGCCTCGCGCTGCCACCCCAAAGTTTAGTCCCACCTCGCCGGGCGAAGGGCAGCCGCACTGGTTTATAAACCCAGCCACGGCTACCACTTCGAACTCCTCTATATAGCAGGCTTGTGGGCCTAAACTCTGCGCGCTGCCCTGTGAGTCTGCTGGGCCTTTAAGGCCTGTAATTACACACCTGTGGCCTATCAGGCCCACAGGGCAGCGCCCCAATTTTTTTTATAGTTTTTTTCTTTTCTGCTTTATTTTCTTCTATTTATTTTTGCGTAGTTTTTTGTATAGTTTTTTATTTTCTGTTATATTTATTTTCTTCTATTTATTTGTGAGTAGTATTTCATCTAGTTTGCCAAAATTCAACATTTTCAGAGTTCATTTTGTAGTGATTTTCAATTTCACGGTCATTTTGTAAACGGTTGAAAAATAGCAAATATTTTTTTTTCTTTTCTGCTTTATTTTTTCTTCTATTTATTTCTGAGTAGTTTTTTCTTTTCTGCTATATTTATTTTCTTCTATTTATTTTTGAGTATTTTTTATATAGTTTTTTTTCTTTTCAGCTATAGTTTTTCTTTCTTTTCTGCTATTTTTTCTTTTCTCCAAAACTTGATGGTCAAAGTCTGGAGTTATAACTTAAAAAAAAAAGAAATGTCGACGTGCAATTAGTTTTTGCCATGACAGAAGAAGTCCGGAGTTGTAATAAGTTATTAAAAATAAAAAAGAGGTGCAATGCTCGTTAATTTGCTTCAAGCCTTTCGGAATAGTGTAAACTGCACTGCGCATAGCTCCGTGCAGTCTACCGTATTCCTGAAGGCTTGAAGCTAAGCAACGTGAGCATTGATCCTCTTCTTCATCGTCTCTGCACTCAGGGCTTATAAACCGCTCCTAGTCCCTCTCACTTCGCGAGGTGGGACTAAAAAACAGCTTACGTCTGGTTCATCCATGAACCGGTACTAAAGGTGCTCGTGGGGCCCCAGCCTTACCTGACACAACCTCATTAGTACCGGTTCGTGGTACGAACCGGCACTAAATGGTGATGGTGGGGCCATAGCCTGACCGGAGGCTGACACAGCCTCTTTAGGTACAAAAAATTACAAACTTTCTGTTAGTGCCCGTAGTTTTCAAATTTGAATAGTTTAAATTTTGAATTATTTGAAATTAGTGTGAATTTGTTTGCACATAAAATTTCTTCGCATTTCAAATGCCAAAACACATAACTACCCTAACTATTACAGAGATTCCCCTCTGGGTGCGAAACACAGAAGAAAGTGATGATAGCTAGTGAAGCCGATCACATCCCAGATCTTTGGGTGTGAAACTTTTTCTTCGCGTGTGTCCCTTTGCGCCGTAACCATCGAAAATCTTCATCATTTAACGGGATGCTCAGGTCAATATTCACTGTGAATGGAGCAATTTCATCAAACTTTTCATAATCTTCTGACTTGTCTGTCTTGTCATCCACTCCCACGATGTTTCTCTTCCCAGAAAGAACTATGTGCCGCTTTGGCTCATCGTATGATGCATTCGCTTCCTTATTTTTTATTTTTCTTGGCTTGGTAGACATGTTCTTCACATAGAAAACCTGTGCCACATCATTGGCTAGGACGAATGGTTTGTCTGCATACGCAAGATTGTTGAGATCCACTGTTGTCATTCCGTACTGCGGGTCTTCCGTTACCCCGCCTCGTGTCATATTGACCCATTTGCACCGAAACAAAGGGACCTTTAAACCACGTCGATAGTCAAGTTCCTATATGTCCTGTATATAACCATAATATGTTTCCTTTCCCGTCTTGGTTTCTGCATCAAAGCGGACGCCACTGTTTTGGTTGGTGCTCTTCTTATCTTGGGCGATCGTGTAAAATGTATTACCATTTATCTCGTACCCTTTGAAAGTCATTATATTCAAAGATGGTAACTGGGACAGCAAGTACAGGTCATCTTCAATAGAGGTGTCATGCATGGTACGTGTCTGCAACCAGCTGGCGAAACTCCTGGTTTGTTCACGTGTAATCCAGTCATCAGACCGCTCCGGGTGTTTGGAGCGTAGCAAATTCTTGTGTTCATCCATATACGGAGCCACCAAGGCGGAATTCTGTAGAACTGTGTAGTGTGCTTTAGTGAGAGAATGTCTGTCCATACATATTATTTGTTCCCCTCCTAGCGTGCCTTTTCCATCCAGTCTGCCCTTATGCCGCGATTCAGGAACACCAATCGGCTTAAGGTCAGGAATAAAGTCAATACAAAACTCAATGACCTCCTCATTTTGATGGCCCTTGGAGATGCTTCCTTCTGGCCTAGCACGGTTATGAACATATTTCTTTAAGACTCCCATGAACCTCTCAAAGGGGAACATATTGTGTAGAAATACAGGACCCAAAACGTTAATCTCTTCACATAGGTGAACTAGGACGTGCGTCATGATGTTGAAGAAGGATGGTGGGAACACCAACTCAAAACTGACAAGACATTGCAACAAATCATTCTGTAACCTTGGTATGATTTCTGGATCGATTACCTTCTGAGAGATTGCATTGAGAAATGCACATAGATTCACAATGGCTAATCGAACGTTTTCCGGTAGAAGCCCCCTCAATGCAACCGGAAGCAGTTGTGTCATAATCACGTGGTAGTCATGAGACTTTAGGTTCTGGAACTTTTTCTCTGCCATGTTTATTATTCCCTTTATATTCGACGAGAAGCCAAACGGTACCTTAATATTGAGAAGGCATTCAAAGAAGATTTCCTTCTCTTCTTTGGTAAGAGCGTAGCTTGCATGACCCTGATGTATGCCGTCTTCTCCGTGCATACGTTGCTGGTCCTCCCGTGCCTCAGGTGTATCTTTTGTCTTCCCATACACGCCCAAGAAGCCAAGCAGGGTCACACAAACATTCTTCGTCACGTGCATCACATCGATTGCGGAGCGGACCTCTAGGTCTTTCCAATATGGCAGGTCCCAAAATATAGATTTCTTCTTCCACATGGGTGCGCGTCCGTCAGTGTCCTTTGGAACAGGTTGTCTGCCAGGACCCTTTCCAAATATCACCTTCAAATCCTTGACCATATAATGTACATCAGCACCATTACGGTAGCGAGGCTTCGGTCGGTGATCCGCCTCACCTTTGAAATGCTTGCCTTTCTTTCTTACGGGATGCCTGCTCGGAAGAAATCGACGATGTTCCAGGTACACATTCTTCTTACAACTATTCAAATATATACTGTCGGTATCATCCAAACAGTGCGTGCATCCGCGGTATCCCTTGTTTGTCTGTCCTGAAAGGTTACTGAGAGCAGGCCAATCATTGATGGTCACGAACAGCAACGCCTTTGGGTCAAATTCTTCCCCCATGTGCTCATCCCATGCACATACACCTGTTCCATTCCACAGTTGTAAGAGTTCTTCAACTAATGGCCTTAGGTACACATCAATGTCATTACCGGGTTGCTTAGGGCCTTGGATGAGCACTGGCATCATAATGAACTTCCGCTTCATGCACAACCAAGGAGGAAGGTTATACAAACATAGAGTCACAGGCCAGGTGCTATGGTTGCTGTTCTGCTCCCCAAAAGGATTAATGCCATTTGCGCTTAGACCAAACCATACGCTCCTTGCGTCATCTGCAAACTCCTTCCCGTACTTTCTTTCGATTTTTCTCCACTGCGACCCGTCAGCGGGTACTCTCAACTTTCCGTCTTTCTTACGGTCTTCTCTGTGCCATCGCATCGCCTTGGCATGCTCTTTGTTTTGGAACAAACGTTTCAACCGTGGTATTATAGGAGAATACCACATCACCTTGGCAGGAATCTTCTTCCTGGGGCGCTCGCCCTCGACATCACCATGCTCATCGCGGCCGATCTTATAGCGCAATGCACCACATACCGGGCAAGCGTTCAAATCCTCGTACTCACCGCGGTAGAGGATGCAATCATTAGGGCATGCATGTATCTTTTGCACCTCTAACCCTAGAGGGCAGACAGCCTTCTTTGCTTCGTACGTACTCTCGGGCAATTCATTATCCTTTGGAAGCATATCCTTTATCATTACCAGCAACTTTCCAAATCCCTTGTCAGATACACCATTCTCTGCCTTCCATTGCAGCAATTCCAGTGTGGTGCCCAGCTTTTTCTTGTCACCTACGCAATTCGGGTACAACAATTTTTTGTGATCCTCTAACATGCGCTGCAACTTCTTCTTCTCCAAATCACTTGCGCAGTTTCTCTTTGCATCGGCAATGGCCCGACCTAGATCATCAACGGGCTCATCTGATGCCTCTTCTTCAGCTTCTTCCCGCATTGCCGGCTCAGCTTCTTCCCGCATTACCGGCGCAGCTTCTTCCCCCATTGTTGTATCATCGTATTCAGGGAACCCATGGCCAGGATAGCTGTCGTCGTCCTCTTCTTCTTCATTGTCTTCCATCATAACCCCTCTTTCTCCGTGCTTGGTCCAAACATTATAGTGGGGCATGAAACCAGACTCAAACATGTGGACGTGAATGGTTCTTGACGTAGAGTAATTGCGACCATTCTTACAGCCAGCACATGGACAAGGCATAAAACCATCCGCCCGCTTGTTTCCCTTAGCCGCAAGCAGAAAAGTATGCACGCCCTCAACGAACTGGGGAGAGCATTGGTCATCGTACATCCATTGCCGGCTCATCTTCTTTACACAACACCGAATAGACCAAATTAATACAAGTTCATACATAAAGTTCATACAACACTTAAATGCAACAAACAAATAACTCTCTAGCTAAAGCATTTAAATGCAACAACAAATGCGATCAAGATCGCAACTAAGGTAAAAATTGATCCAACAGCATAATGATACCAAGCCTCACTATCGATGGCATATTTTCTAATCTTTCTAATCTTCAAGCGCAATTTCTCCATCTTGATCTTGTGATCATCGACGGCATCGGCAACAAGCAACTCCAATTCCATCTTCTCCCCCTCAATTCTTTTCATTTTTTCTTTCAAGTACTCGTTTTCTCTTTCAACTAAATTTAACCTCTCGACAATAGGGTCGGTTGGAATTTCCGGTTCACATACCTCTTAGATAAAAATATCTATGTCAACTTGATGGGCATAATTTGTCATAAACACGAAATGCAACAAATAGTTTTAAAAGAGAATATACCACATCCGAATCATAACAAGGACGAGGGCCGACGGGGACGGATATCAAAACCATGGCACTATCTATAACAAACAATGTACGGGTAAGATAATTATTATACGAGTAACTATATATCCAAATCACACAAACATCAATTTTTTATATAAAATTTCATGAACAAGAGGCTCACCACAAGGTGGTGCCGGCGACGGGACGGTGCGGGCGATCGACGGTGGTTACGACGGAGATTTAGAAGGCACTAAGTAAACCACACCTACATATGCAAACTAAGTGTTATTTTGAACTCAAATTGCATATAAATCAAATACTACCACATATAATTCCTCCCAAATTACTAAAACCCACAATTAATCACTATATAAACCAATGCAAGAGCTAATCTAGCAATGAGAGATGAAAGGACAAAGTTGCTAACCTTGGTGATCATTTGAATGGATGATGGCCTGCAAATCTTGACAAATTTGGGGCAAATTTTGTGATGAACTCGAGAGGAAGAAGGGAAGAACAGAGGAGAGGGAGAGGGGAAAGGGGGAAGAACAGAGTGCAGGTGGACGAAGGGTTTATATAGGACAACCTTTAGTACCGGTTCATGCCACGAACCGGTACTAAAGGTGCTGGAAGGGCCCCACTCTGACAACATCCTGCCACCACTCTCATTAGTACCGGTTCGTGGCACGAACCTGTGCTAAAGGTTTGCCACAAACTGGTACTAAAGAGCTCCTCCCGGCTAGCCGTTGGAACCGGCACTAATGGACACATTAGTGCCGGTTCTGTTACAAACCGGGACTAATGTGTCTCACATTTGACCCTTTTTCTACTAGTGTATTGACCCAAGACATGATTCGGAGCTGATGCATATAATGATATAAGTTCGGGGTGCCGCACTGTTGAAAGTGTTCGGACTTTCCTTGCCATAGTATGGGGCTCGATAAGAAGCCCCTGGCAAACTGACCGTACCAAAACGTACGGATGCAATATTGAATAAATATTCAACAGAAAATATGAGGATAGTAATAAGAACTGACGCTACGTACTACTTCCAATTTATTTGGACAATACGGCAAGGCGTAGGTGTACAATTGATGCATTAAGCAGAAAAAAATAGGACTATTTGACATGTCCTATCCAAGGGCAGGCTACATGCGTGTATGTAAGAACAGGTATAACGATCATTGAAGAAGACCACGTAAGTATTCCCTTGTGTGCAAAAGCCTCTTGCCTCCTTTGTGCCCCTCCATAATGAGTACGGTTATCCGAACTCTTCTGAAGGGGCTGCCCGAAAGTGGGGTCCTGAAAAAGGAAAAAAAATGGTATGCGGGCCTCCTGGCGGCTGAACCGCACTCTGGCCGCATTGTCATCTCGCCTCCACCTATGCCCATGGTATTTTGAGCGTGTGATTGTGCACGCGTGGTATGAACGCCGCTTGAATGGGGCTGGGGTGGAGGCCGGATTGCTAGTCGAGCTCCTGACGTGCCTGACTGTCCTGTTGCGGGGTACTCCGGACTCGCTTGACGGTGTTCGGAGATGTCATTGCCGGATTGGATGTTTGTCGGAGGAGGCTGCTTTGTACTTCTGCCGCGAGGGCTGCAGCATGTTCTTCCGTACGGAGGGAGCGGTCTGTATTTCCATTAGCTGTTATGACCCAGTGAGGTCCGGGCATCTTGAGCTTGAGGTATGCATAATGCGGTACCGTGTTGAAACGAGCGAACGCGGTTCGTCCAAGTAGTGTGTGATAGCCACTACGGAAAGGGACTATATCGAAGATTAACTCCTCGCTCCAGAAGTTATCCGGAGATCCGAAGACCACTTCCAGTGTTATTGAGCCCGTGCATCAGGCCTCTACTCCTGGAATTACACCTTTGAAGGTGGTTTCGGTGGGTTTGATCCGTGATGGATTGATGCCCATTTTGCGCACTGTATCCTGATAAAGCAGGTTCAGGCTGCTGCCACCGTCCATGAGGACTCGCATGAGGTGGAATCTGTCGATGATTGGGTCAAGGACCAATGCGGCTGAGCCACCATGATGGATGCTGGTGGGATGGTCCCTATGATCAAAGGTGATCGGGCAGGATGACCATGGGTTGAATTTTGGGGCGACGGGCTCCATCACATAGACGTCCCTAAGTGCACGCTTTCGCTCCTGCTTGGGGATGTGAGTGGCATAAATCATGTTCACCGTTTTAACCTGGGGGGCGGGATTTCTTCTGTCCTCCAGTGTTCGGACACCGGGGCTCCTTGTCATCATCGCTGTGCAGCCCCTTGTCCTTGTTCTCGGCATTTATCTTGCCGGCCTGTTTGAACACCCAGCAATCTCTGTTAGTGTGATTGGCTGGTTTATCGGGGGTGCCGTGAATCTGGCACGAGCGGTCGAGTATGCGGTCCAGACTGGATGATCCCGGATTGTTTCTTTTGAACGGCTTCTTCCGCTGACCGGATTTGGAGTTGCTGAATCCAGCATTGACTGCCGTATCCTCCGCATTGTCGCCATTTTTTTGACGCTTGTGTTTGTTGCGTCGTGGCTTTCCGTTACTGTCACGGATGTCTGAAGTACCAGGGTTTCCAGGCGCGGTGTTGCTGCGAGCCAGCCATCTGTCCTCACCCGCACAAAAGCAGGTCATTAGTGTCGTGAGGGCCGCCATGGTCTTCGGTTTTTCTTGTCCGAGGTGTCGGGCAAGCCACTCGTCGCGGATATTATGCTTAAAGGCCGCCGGTGCCTCAGCGTCCAGACAGTCGACAATTTGGTTCTTTTTAGTGAGAAACCGAGTCCAAAATTTCCTGGCTGACTCTCTGGGCTGTTGGGTAATGTGACTTAAGTCATCAACATCCGGTGGTCGCACATAGGTGCCCTGGAAGTTATCGAGGAATGCGTCCTCAAGATTTTCCCAACTGCCAATGGAGTTTGCTAGCAGGCTATTCAGCCAGTGTCTAGCTGGCCCTTTAAGCTTTAGTGGGAGATACTTGATGGCATGTAGGTCATCACCACGGACCTTGTGAATGTGGAGAAGAAAATCCCCGATCCACACCGCGGGGTCTGTTGTGCCATCGTATGACTCGATGTTGACGGGTTTAAATCCTTCTGGGAATTCATGTTCCATTACTTCATCAGTGAAGCAGAGGGGGTGTGCGGCGCCTCTGTGCCGGGCTATGTCGCGACGTATTCCGATTGGGTCTGGTCGGTAATGTCCGGCCTGGCCGGATTTATCAGCATTTTATCCGGCGTGACGATCGGTGTCATGAGTTGTGGCGCGCCCCCGTGATCCATAGATAGATCTTGGTTGTCCTGCGTTGTTTTTCAATATGTCTCGCAGGTCCTGCGTATTCCCCCGGGCCATGGTGAACCGGCGTGAGGGTGTGGGCTGGTGTCCGGCCTGATAGCATGTTCTATCCCGGCCACGAGGTGGCCGATCAGCCTCATCTTGTGCTGGAAGTTCAGGCTCTCCGGCCTCTTCTTCTAGCAGTTTATGCTTTGGGTATCCCCTGCTCGGGGGCTCGAGTTCGTATTCCTCAGCCGCCAGGACTTCGGTCCATCTGTCTGTGAGCAGGTCTTGGTCATCTTGGAGCTGCTGCTGCTTCTTCTTCAGGTTTCTTGCAGTGGCTATAAGCATGCGCTTGAAGCGCTCCTGCTCTATGGGATCCTCTGGTACGCCGAATTCGTCGTCACCGAGTCTCACCTCGTCTTCGAAGGGAGGCATATAGTTATCGTCCTCCAAGTATCCGTCCGTAGCCTATTCATCTGGTCTAGCCAACCCGTGTTCCTGTTCAGCTTGCTTGAAGGTGGGTTGATCAGGATTGTATTCCTCTTCGGCGCCATCTGGATTTTCTTCTCCAGTGCCGGTATATCTGTGGCGAGGCATGGAGCGGCGCCGATGACGCCCGTGTTTTGCTTTCTTCCCCGAGGGGTTATCTTCCATTGCCTCATCGCCATTGGTTTCTTTGGGAGTATCCACCATGTATATGTCATATGAAGAGGTGGCAGTCCAGCGTCCTGTGGGCGGTGGTTCCTGTTCTTCTCCTGCATCGTCGTCTATACCGTCGATGTCTTCGGAGTCGAAGTTAAGCACGTCGGTCAAGTCATCGACCGTGGATATTAAGTGGGTTGTAGGTGGGAAAGAATTTCTTCGTCGCCAGCTTCCCACTCGAGCCGGACATAGTTCGGCCAGGAGTTTCCTGACAGAGAGAGAGACCTTAAAGAATCTAGCACGTCTCCGAAGGGTGAGTGCTGAAAGATATCCGCGGCGGTGAATTCCATGACTGGAGCCCAGTTAGATTCAATGGGCACGAGTGTGCGCGGTCCGGAACACACTGCCGGAGATGAGCTCGGGGGTCCGGAGACACAGATCCCTTTAGGAGAGGAGTCTATGTTTGGCTCCAACGCCGAGGAGTGTGCGGCCTCCAGGGCGGGGTCCATCCATCCGTCCTTGGAAGGCATGACCCGCTCTGGAGCGAAGTCCGGAGCGGTAGCAGGTGCGATGTTCTGAATACTGTCCGACTGCCGATCTAGGTCGTGCACGTCATGATTGTTCGGCGCTCCTGACACAGGCCCGAATCCATCGAATATCAAGTCTCCGCGGATGTCAGCGGTGTAGGTTAGGTTTCCAAACCTGACCTGATGGCCCCAGGTGTAGCTATCGATCTGCTCCAGATGGCCAATCGAATTGGCCCGCAGTGCGAAGCCGCCGAACACGAAGATCTGTCCGGGGAGAAAAGTCTCGTCCAGGACAGCGTGGTTGAAGGTTGGAGAAGCCATCTAACCTTGTAGCAACAACACAGAGGAACTCTCAATGAAAGCACCAATGTCGGTGTCAAAACCGGCGGATCTCGGGTAGGTGGTCCCGAACTGTCCGTCTAAGGCTAATGGTAACAGGAGACTGGGGACACGATGTTTTTACCCAGGTTCGGGACCTCTCAATAGAGGTAATACCCTACTTCCTGCTTGATTGATCTTGATGATATGAGTATTACAAGAGTTGATCTACCACGAGATCAGAGAGGCTAAACTCTAGAAGCTAGCCTATGGTATGATTGTTGTTGATGATGATCCGTCCTACGGACTAAACCCTCCAGTTTATATAGACATCGGAGGGGGCTAGGGTTACACAGAGTCGGTTTACAGAGGAGGAGATCAACATCCGAATCGCCAAGCTTTCCTTCCATGCCAAGGAGAGTCCCATCCGGACACGGGACGAAGTCTTCCATCTTGTATCTTCATAATCCAACAGTCCGGCCAAAGTACATAGTCCGACAGTCCGGATACCCCCTTATCCAGGACTCCCTCACTCGGCGCCCATCAAACATGCGCCAACACGGTCTTGGAGCCACCACCTCCGTCTCTCCATGGGAATCGGAGCGGGACCGACGAGTTGAGACACTAGTAGAAAACAGGGCATTTGTTTCGGTTCGTAAGGGCCTTTAGTCTAATACCTCCCCCCTTTAGTCCCGGTTCAAACACGAACCGGGACAGATGGTCCTCCACGTGGCCGGTGCGCCAAGCCCAGGCAGGGGGGCCTTTGGTCCTAGTTGGTGGCACAAACCGGGACCAAAAGCCATCCACGCGTCAGCATTCCAGTGGCTGGAGTTTTTTTTTTGAAAGGAGGGGGGGTTGGGGGTTTTGGGGGGTTCATTTAGGTGTTTCATATATTGTGTTAGCTAGCTAATTAATAAATGGAAGTGTCCTTTCTTATGTCCGTGCTTGGCCGACGCTACATACTATATACATAAGTGATCGAGAGAACCATTGAGTACAGAAGTTCGTCATGCATACCGAGAGAAGTGATCGATCGACCTCTCCTTCTCCGAGAGATTGCTCGAACAACAAGTTTTCGTATCATCTAACCGGCGCTACTGGCTACATACATGTACAATATGTATAAGATCTCTTAATTACAATCCCCTAGCAATTAAAATCAACTTCCACATGGTATTCTCCGGCTTTATTGATGACGTGGTCAAGAAAGAATCCCGCCAATTCCTCTAGAATTGATTTTATGCGATCTGGTTCTAGGAGTTCATTCTGCATCTGCCACGTCTAATTTGAAGAAGGGGTTAATTAATACATATATACGAATGAAAGTCAACAGAAATGATGGTGTAATAAAATGAAATTGTGAATATTATTGCTTACGCACTTCATATTGTCTTTTTGAGTAGCCCCGCTTGTTTTTCAAAGTCGCGTTGTGGATGAACTCGCACACGTAGTATCCACATAAAACATTCCCTTGTTCCTGCCACAAGCACTTTACGAGAAATAGAGGTCAATCAAACTGATAATGAAGCATTATAAATGACATTGATGAAAGTGTAGCTATAGAATCAACGGGAGATGCGCGCAACTAGCTAGCCAGTAGTACTTACTTTCGGGTATATATATCGCAGCTCCTTCGGCAGTCCCGGAGCTTCTGCGGTGAACTATTTCCAAACCCTGCAAGACAAAGAAAATAATTATTATTACTTGAGATATCAGGAAATGAACAAAAAGTTGCCGATATGGTGCGATAATGATCGATTGAACTTACTTGTTGAGCAATTCAGTCATGTCCGCATAGGTTTCGGGATTTTTCCGTCTCGAGTCAAAGACGGTTACTAGTCCCCGCTCAAGCTTAATCTCCAGAAGAACATAGTGGTACCTGCGCACGCATGCACAACTCATCAATTACATTACTATAACCTCGCTCGAGTAATAAGGGAAATCAAATATGCACACGACAGTAACACTCACTTGCCGTTGTAAGGAAATAGTATGGTATCTTTGTTTTGATTTTTGATCAACGATCGTAGTAAGTTGTCCTCGGCCTCTTTGACGTCCTTTTTAACCAGAAATTCATCTATGATATTTGTGTTAATGAACCCAATATCATAAATTTCTTGTTTTTTGCACTCGACGATCTTCAATCTGCATAATATATCGAGGATAATTAATTATAAATACATGCAATGAAAGAGCCGAGCTATATATAGAGACTTAATGACAGAAATAGTACTTACAGCCAGTACCAAAGACCATTAGTTTATCGAGGGCCTTTTGATTGAAGAGCGCGAAGAATTCATCAAATGGAACAGTCAACAGATCAGTTGCAACGAGGTCGTGCTCCTCTTTAATATTCAGATACAAAGCATTCGTCCCTCCAGACTCTCTGCAGGTTTTCATGTACCAATTATGGAATCTTCGCATCATTGTTGTCAGAGATTTTTCATCTTTGACGAGAGGCTTCCCATACTCGTATCTGTGTTCGTCCACCTCCAAGAAATCAGGAAGTTGATCGTCAGGCAGGTAATCTTCAAGATTGCCATAACCGGCCACTGTCCCCGGAGCATTAGCGACGATGTTGCCGCTAGACACATTGAGCGGGGGGCACGATTGGTTTGCTTGTTCGCCGAGCTGGTCAATTTTTTTCGCAGCTGCTCGTTCTCTTGACCTTAGATGTCTGACAGTACTTCCCGATCGTTCCGCTTGGAGATATGTCTGTTCAGTAATGCGCTCATAGTTGGTTCTCAGCGGAGACTTTGCGGTTTCCTCAGGGCATCGAGAGTGCGCTTTGCTTTCACCGGATCTACCTTCTCCTCCTGAGGTGGATGTCTCTTTGCTTTCACCCCTTCAAAGAACTCCTTCATGTGGGTCCGCACGATCGTCTCATTTTCCTCCTCGGTCCTCTCATACGGTAACTTATCTAGAGGCTTGAGAGGTGGGCCGTATCTGTATTGCCTCCCGCCTCTGGTTGTGCTGCTAGACGCTGGAGCATACGGAGCAGCTGCGGCGTCTGTCTTCTTTCGTGCATGCTTACGAGGCGGAGGAGAAGGAGTACAACGCGCCGGAGCAGCCGGGGTGGCGGCGGGTCTCTTCCTCCCTTGCTGGCGAGGCGGAGAAGGAGGAGGCTGCTGGCTACTCGGGAGCGCCGGCGCAGGCGGAGTGCCGCCACGCGCCGGAGAAGGAGGCGGAGTGCCACCACGCGTGCCTTGATCGTCCCTCGCCGGAGGAGGAGGCGGTGGAGGAGGCGGAGTGCCCTGACTCGCCGGAGGAGGAGGAGGAGGCGGTGGAGGAGGCGGAGTGCCCTGACTCGCCGGGGAGGAGGAGGAGGCGGAGGCGTCCAGTTCGGAAGGTTGATGAGCTCCTTCCGCCATAGGCATGGAGTCTTCAGAGCAGAACCCAGCCTAGTCTCCCCTTCATCGGTAGGGTGGTCAAGCAGGAGGTCCTCAAATCCCTCCGTTATTTCATCCACCATCACGCTAGCATATCCTTCTGGAATCGGCCGGCAGTGATAAGTTGCTCCGGGTCCATTAGGATAAACAGAGCCAACAGCCGCCTTGACCTTCAAATTCATCCATCGCGCCATAATGTGGCAATTTTGAGACTCCGTGATAGCATCCACGGGATAGCTGGCAGGAGCCGTCAAGACATGCTCCGGGTGAAGCAGCTCGGTGGAAGCCACGCTGCTTCTCCGCTCAGATGGCAGGGTAGCTTCGGGGGAAGCTTCGACAGGTCGTTTGCTGCGATCTGCTGCTTCTCGTTCCTCTTCTCGTTCCTCTAGCCCCATTACCCTTTCGTGCAGTGCCTGCAGTTGGCCCTGCTCCAGTTTCTTCCTCCTCTCGTGGGTTTTGTAACCCCCTGCGTCCGGAAAACCAACCTTCCACGGAATGGAGCCTGGCATTCCTCGTGTCCGTCCAGGGTGATCAAGATTCCCGAGGGCCATTGTGAGCTCGTCCTTCTCCCTGTCTGGAATGAACGTCCCTTGCTGCGCTACATTGAAATAGTGTCGAAGGTTCTTGAGGGGTATTTGTAGTTGCTCGTCCATCCAATGGCACTCCCCTGATACAGGGTCCAAGGTTCCGCCAGCCCCGAAGAACCAAGTCTGGCAACGGTCTGGCCAGTACATTGTCTCTGGTTCGATCCCTTTTTCAAGCAGATCATTCTCCTCCTTGGACCACTTAGGCCGGGCTTTGAGGTAGCCACCTGACCCCGTGCGATGGTGAAGCTTCTTCTTCGCAGCATTTTGCTTGTTCGTCGCCGACATCTTCTTACTCTTTTCCGATGTCTTGTGGGCCACAAATGCGGGCCTGTGATCTTTGATCTTCTCAGATTTGCCGATGAATTTTGGTGTCTTTTTTTTGTCGACAAACTTGTTCAGCTCTTTCCTCCACCTCCTGAATAGGGTTGCCATCTTCTTAAGAGCACAAGACTTGATTAATTGCTCTTTAACTGGCTTCTCCGGATCCTCCTCTGGCGGTAGGGTGAAATTTGCCTTCAGCTGAGTCCAAAGATCTTCTTTCTGCATATCATTGACATAAGACACCTCAGGGTCGTCCTTAGGCTTATACTATTGCTGGATGTTGATCGGGATCTTGTCCCTAACAAGAACCCCGCAGTGAGCAGAAAATGTGTTCTTTGTCCGGATGGGTTCAGTCGGTTCGCCGTCGGGCGCGATTTCTATGATCTCAAACCTTTCATCCGAGCTCAACTTTTTCTTCGGGCCTCGTCTCCTTACCGAAGTTGTGCTCGATCCGGAGGGCTATAAATTAAAAGGAAGAAAGACGAGAGTAATTAATATGTGTACATATACCAAAACAACGGATGCATCAATTAACTAGTCAGCACGGGCTTAACTAATATATATATTCCTGGCCGGACTCGGTTCGGTCACCGGAGCAGTCAACACGGTCTCCTTCTTGTACCTCCATTGTGTCACCGGAGCCATCATGAACATAGCCCTCTTCTTGTACCGGCATTAATGGGCTGAAGCCATCATGAACATAGCCCTCTTCTTCACCCAGTCCTTCCAGCTGACCATCGGTGTCGTTGAGAAATGACGCAACTTCATCACTTCCTTTGCGATTATGTGCCCCAACATCGCTTCTGTTGCTTCGTCTCGGGAGTGCTCCATAGTTTCTGCAAATATTTACAACATGTCAATTATTATTCAAACATGGTACAGATGGATATATATATATATATATATATATATATATATATATTAGTGGCAAACGTAGAACTAGCTAGCTAATCACAATAAGGAATCATGTTAGTGGCCTCGACGCTGCTTCTCTAGGGTTTGGGGTCGCCTCGACACAACGCTTCAAGGGTTTGGGGTGGCCTCGACGACAACGCTCTTTTAACTTGGTAAATTTGGGTGGCCTCGAGAGTTTTGGTCGAGCGAGAGGGCCGAGGGGGGTGCTGCCGTTGTATAGGTTATCACGGTCGAGAAGGGGTATATATATCGACCGCCCCTCATGTCGAAGTTATCTTGAGGGGGCGGCGAGGGCGAAGGCTAGCAGCCTGATGGCGACAGACCCGATAAAACATAAGAAAATGAAGAAGAAATAAAAAGAGGAGAAGAAGAAAGGAAAAGAGGAGAAGATCGAAGAAAAAAAAAGAAGAAAAAAAAAGGAGTTCTCCTCTATCCGTTTCTTCTTCTCCTCTTCCCTTTCTTCTTTTTTGTTCTTCTTATTTATTTCTCCTCTATTCCTTTCTTTCTTCTTCTCCTCTTCTTTTTCTTCTTCTCCCTCGAGAAAGGAAAATAATTAAGGAAAAGGAAGAAAAGAGGAAGAAGGAAGAAGAAGAAGAAGAAGAAGAAAGGAATAGACGACAAGAAGAAAAAATAGAATTTTTTTCTATTTTTTCTTCTTCTCCTCTATTCCTTTCTTCTTCTCCTCTTTTTTTTCTTCTTTTTTCTTCTTCTTATTTATTTCTCCTCTTCTTTTCCTCTCCTCTTCTTCTTTCTTTCCTCTTCTTATTTTCTTCTTTCCTATCCTTCTTTTTCTAAAATTGTAACTTTTGCATATATAAAACTTTTCTAAAATTTTAACTTTCTATATATGAACAAAAAACTTTCTATGAACAAAAAAACGTTTTTAACATATATATTTAGGCAATTCTAGCCACATACATCACATACACATATACATTATAGCCTCATACACATATACATCACATATGAACAAAAAAATAAACTAATAAAAATAAAAAAACATATAGCAACATATGAACAAAAACATATAGCCACATACATACACATACATTATATATATATGAAAAAAATTAAACTAATAAAAAAACAGAGCCGAGCAGAGGGGCATGGCGGCAGCGGTGGCGCCTGCCGGGCAGGGCAGGGGTGCAGGTGCGCGAGGCAGGGCAGGGGTGCGGGAGCAAGGCAGGTGCTCACAGGGGGGTGGCGGGGCACGGCGGGCGGCGTCGGGGCGCGGGGAGCGGCGCCGGCGTCGGGGCAGATGGCGTCGAGGGCGGCGGGGACGGCAAAGTTGAGCAGCCTGACGGCGTCGGAGGCGGCGACGACGGTGAGGTGGACCAGCCTAACGGCGTCGGAGGTGGCGGCGACGACGAGGTGGAGCATCCTAACGGCTCGGCGGCGACGACGATGAGGCAGATCGAGCAGCGGGCATCGGGCGGAGAAGAAAGGGATGGATTTTGGAGAAACTGCTAAGTGCTAGTTATATATAAAGAGAATTGGTCCCGGTTCGTGAAACCAACCGGGACCAATGCCCCCTTTAGTCCCGGTTGGTGCCACCAACCGGGACCAAAGGCCTCTTTTCAGCACCGGGACCAAAGGCCTCTTTTCAGCAGCCCAAAGGACGAGAAGCGGCGGCCTTTGGTCCCGGTTGGTGGCACCAACCGGGACTAATGCCTCCCCCTTTAGTCCCGGTTGGTGCCACCAACCGGGACCAAAGGACCCTGTGCTGCCCGCGTCGGGGCCAAAGTTTAGTCCCACCTCGCTAGTTGAGAGGGGTGCGCAGTGGTTTATAAGCCCCACTGCCGCACCCCTCTCGAGCTCCTCTCCACCGTAGGCTTGCGGGCCTATTTGCTACTGCTTTGCCTGATGGGCCTTTTGGGCCTATTGTGGGCCTGAATCCTGGCCCATGGTAGGGTTTCTAGTCGTATTCAGGCCGTGGGGGCCCAGTAGGAGGCATTTTTTTGTTTTTTTGTTTTCTTTCTTGCTTTATTTATTTTATTTTGTTTCTACTTACAACAAAATACTTATTGTTGCTATTTTTATTTATTTTCCAGTTTTTTGTTTTGTTTTCTGCATTATTTATT
This sequence comes from Triticum dicoccoides, assembly GCF_002162155.2. NCBI lineage: Eukaryota > Viridiplantae > Streptophyta > Magnoliopsida > Poales > Poaceae > Triticum > Triticum dicoccoides. Next base: position 13,071,483 of record NC_041391.1, on the reverse strand, counting down.
TTCTTTTGTTTTTTCCTTTATTTTTTAGTTCTTTTTGCTTTTAGTTTTAGAAAAATTATAAACTTTCTGTTAGTGCCATTAGTTTTCAAATTTGAAAACACTTTTTTTGTTTTTTTGTTTTCTTTCTTGCTTTATTTATTTTATTTTGTTTCTACTTACAACAAAATACTTATTGTTGCTATTTTTAATTGTTTTTTTGTTTTGTTTTCTGCAATATTTATTTTCTTTTGTTTTTTGCTTTATTTTTTAATTCTTTTTGCTTTTAGTTTTAGAAAAATTATAAACTTTCTGTTAATGTCATTAGTTTTCAAATTTGAAAACACTTTTTTGTTGCTATTTTTAATTATTACGAGGGCCGAACCATAAGACATTAAAGCATTTCATATGAACTATGAAAAAGTTGAAAGTTGGCATGGTATCATAAATTCACCCACATAGCATGTGCATGTACAAAACGGACAATGGTATCATACTCGTCTGTTACAAAGTTGGCATGGTATCATCATAATAGTTGCGGGAGAAAGTCTTCATTTTTTCTTCGCTTGTGACATTGGCTTATTGCACCGTAACCATGGATAATCTTTATCATTTATCAGGATGCTGGGGTCAGCCTTGACTTTGAAGGGAGGAATTTCATGAAACTTTTCATAATCTTCAGACATGTCTGTCTTGCCCTCCACTCCCACGATGTCCCTATTTCCTGAAAGAACTATGTGGCGCTTTGGCTCATCGTATGATGTATTCGCTTCCTTATCTTTTCTTTTTCTCGGTCTGGTAGACATGTCCTTCACATAGATAACCTGTGCCACATCATTGGCTAGGACGAACGGTTCGTCAGTGTACCCAAGATTTTTCAGATCCACTGTTGTCATTCCGTACTGTGGGCCTACCTGTACCCCGCCTCCTGACACATTGACCCATTTGCACTTAAACAAAAGGACCTTAAAATCATGTCTGTAGTTAAGTTCCCATATGTCCACTATGTAACCATAATATGTGTCCTTTCCCCTCTCGGTTGTTGCATCAAAACGGACACCGCTGTTTTGGTTGGTGCTCTTTTGATCTTGGTCAATCGTGTAAAATGTATAGTCGAAGATGGTCCCCTGGACAACAAATACAGCTCATCACAAACAGTGTTGTCATCTCTGAGACGTGCTTCCAACCAACTGTTGAAAGTCCTGATGTGTTCACATGTAATCCAGTCGTCGCACTGCTCCGGATGTTTGGAGCGCAGACTGTTCTTGTGTTCATCGACATACGGGGTCACCAACGTAGAGTTCTGTAGAAGTGTGTAGCGTGCTTGAGACCAAGAATATCCGTCCCTGCATATTATTGAGTCCCTTCCAAGCGTGCCTTTTCCAGTTAGTCTCCCCTCATACCGCGATTGAGGGAGACCTATCTTCTTCAGGCCAGGAATGAAGTCAACACAAAACCCGATGACATCCTCTATTTGATGGCCCATGGAGATGCTTCCTTCTGGCCTAGCGCGGTTACGGACATATTTCTTTAGGACTCCCATGAACCTCTCAAAGGGGTACATATTGTGTAGAAATACGGGGCCCAGAATGACAATCTCGTCAACTAGATGAACTAGGACGTGCGTCATGATATTGAAGAAGGATGGTGGGAACACCAGCTCAAAACTGACAAGACATTGCACCACATCACTCCTTAGCCATGGTATGATTTCTGGATCGATCACCTTCTGAGAGATTGCATTGAGGATTGCACATAGCTTCACAATGGCTAATCGGACGTTTTCCGATAGAAGCCCCCTCAATGTAACTGGAAGCAGTTGCGTCATAATCACGTGGCAGTCATGAAACTTTAGGTTCTAAAACTTTTTCTCTGGCATATTTATTATTCCTTTTATATTCGACAAGAAGCCAGTCGGGACCTTCATATTAAGCAGGCATTCAAAGAAGATTTCCTTCTCTTCTTTGGTAAGAGCATAGCTGGCAGGACCTTCATACTGCTTTGGAGGCATGCCGTCTTTTTCGTGCAAACGTTGCAGGTCCTCCCATGCCTCAGTTGTATCTTTTGTCTTCCCATACACGCCCAAGAAGCCTAGCAGGTTCACGCAAAGGTTCTTCGTCACGTGCATCACGTCGATCGAAGAGCGGACCTCTAGGTCTTTCCAGTAGGGTAGGTCCCAAAATATAGATTTCTTCCTCCACATGAGTGCGTGTCCCCCAACGTCACTCGGAACAGCTAGTCCGCCGGGACCCTTTCCAAAGATTACGTGAAAATCATTGACCATAGCAAGTACGTGATCACCGGTACGCATGGCAGGCTTCTTCCGGTGATCTGCCTCGCCTTTGAAATGCTTTCCTTTCTTTTGACATTGATGGTTCGTCGCAAGAAATCGACGATGGCCCATGTACACATTCTTCCTGCAGCTTCCCAGGTATATACTATCGGTGTCAAGTAAATAGTGCGTGCATGCGTGGTATCCCTTGTTTGTCTGTCCTGAAAGGTTACTGAGAGCGGGCCAATCGTTGATGGTCACGAACAGCAACGCCTTTAGGTGAAATTCCTCCTGTTTGTGCTCATCCCACGTACGTACACCCTTTCCATTCCACAGTTGTAAAAGTTCGTCAACTAATGGCCTTAGGTACACATCAATGTCGTTGTCGGGTTGCTTAGGGCCTTGGATGAGAATTGGCATCATAATGAACTTCCGCTTCATGCACATCCAAGGAGGAAGGTTATACATACATAGAGTCACGGGCGAGGTGCTGTGATTGCTGCTCTGCTCCCCGAAAGGATTAATGCCATCCGCACTTAAAGCAAACAATACGTTCCTTGGGTCACTTGCAACTCATCCCAGTACTTTCTCTCGATTTTTCTTCACTGCGACCCGTCGGCGGGTGCTCCCAACTTCCCGTCTTTCTTACGGTCCTCACTGTGCCATCGCATCAACTTGGCATGCTCTCCGTTTCTGAACAGACGTTTCAACCGTGGTATTATAGGAGCATACCACATCACCTTCGCAGGAACCCTCTTCCTAGGGGGCTCGCCGTCAACATCACCAGGGTCATCTTGTCTGATCTTATACCGTAATGCACAACATACCGGGCATGCGTTCAGATACTTGTACGCACCGCGGTAGAGGATGCAGTCATTAGGGCATGCATGTATCTTCTGCACCTCCAATCCTAGAGGGCATACGACCTTCTTTGCTTCGTATGTACTGTCGGGCAATTCGTTATCCTTTGGAAGCTTCTTCTTCAATAGTTTCAGTAGCTTCTCAAATCCTTTGTCAGGCACAGCATTCTCTGACTTCCACTGCAGCAATTCCAGTATGGTACCGAGCTTTGTGTTGCCATCTTCGCAATTGGGGTACAACCCTTTTTTGTGGTCCTCTAACATGCGATCGAACTTCAGCTTCTCCTTTTGACTTTCGCATTGCGTCCTTGCATCGACAATGACCCGGCGGAGATCATCATCATCGGGCACATCGTCTGGTTCCTCTTGATCTTCAGCTGCTTCGCCTATTGCAGCATCATCGTGCACATCGTCTGGTTCTTCTTAATCTTTAGTAGCATCACCGTATTCAGGGGGCACATAGTTGTCATCGTACTTTTCTTCTTCGCCGTCTTCCATCATAACCCCTATTTCTCTGTGCCTCGTCCAAACATTATAGTGTGGCATGAAACCCTTGTAAAGCAAGTGGGTGTGAAGGATTTTCCGGTCAGAGTAAGACTTCGTATTCCCACATATAGGGCATGGACAACACATAAAACCATTCTGCTTGTTTGCCTCAGCCACTTCGAGAAAATCATTCACGCCCTTAATGTACTCGGAGGTGTGTCTTGAACCGTACATCCATTGCCGGTTCATCTGCGTGCATTATATATAATTAAGTGTGTCAAAAATCATTACAGAACATCATGAATAGATAATTAAGTGACCAAATTAATAGAAGTTCATCATCACATTAAAACCAAAGTACATACATAGTTCCCATCTAACAACATAAAGCTCTGCAGAGCATCTAAATTAATTAAACCATACATTGAAACTATGTAAAACATTTCAATGCGAAAACAAATGCGATCATAATCGCAACCAATGTAACAACTGATCCAACGACATAATGATACCAAGCCTCGGTATGAATGGCATATTTTCTAATCTTTCTAATCTTCAAGCGCATTGCATCCATCTTGATCTTGTGATCATCCACGACATCCGCAACATGCAACTCCAATATCATCTTCTCCTCCTCGATTTTTCTAATTTTTTCCTTCAAGAAATTGTTTTCATGTCTGTCGTGTCCATGTTCGGCGGCTGGTGGTGACCCTCCAAGTGTTTCTTCGGTCGCTGATGAGGTAGAGTACAACACATGTACCAGCTCACGGGACTTAAGGTGCCGCCATCTCTCAAGCTCTATTCTTCCTCGATGGAGTCCGGAGCCTGGACGGTGCCGGTCGATGTGAGGTCCACGATGGATCCGTCGTGGTCGGAGATCACATCCACCACAACACAGCCGTGGCGTCCGGTGTTGAAGGTCATCCGTTGAGGCGCTGGAGAATGCAACTCTGACTCGCTGACGTCTGCCACGAGGGCTGGCACAGCCAGCTGTGCCATAGACTCAACAGACAGGCCATAGGCCCAGTTCTTTTGCCAGAATCTGGGGATTCTCCCAGAATCCGACCCCAACCCAGCTTCTCCCAGAATCTTTGAGCCCCATTTGTTTTACAATCCTATCTAGTTAGGGTCTAATTAGACAGGATTGTAAAACAAATGGGGCTTAAAGATTCTGGGGAATCTGGGTAGCGATCGGATTCTGGGAGAATCCCTAGATTCTGGCCTCGTCATCCTATGAAATTTGTTTGAACCAAAGGATTTCCCTATTTGATTCACATCATTGTGAAAAAACGTAAAAAATATGCATGATTAAATTGACATGTCCAATTAAACCCTATTGAATTAGAAAAATACACAAATTAAGTCAAATAGTGTTTGGGAGGATGGCAACCTTACTCCAAAACGTAGTGCAATGCAATCCTCTAAGGATTCTAATCATACAAATCAAATCATACGTGGAGAAAAAAAATCATAAGGATCAAAGTTCTCTTACGAAGTTCCTTCGAATCAGCGGATCTCTAATTTTGCCTAGAAATTCCACAGATTCGTGCCTCATATTTATACACGTACTGTCAGATGCAAAACGAAAAAACTATTGTACAAATACAAATCAAACCATTTGACGTACGCACAATGTTGAGTTGTTTTTGAGGATCGATATATTCCTCTTGGAAACTTGTGTACACGCAGGAGTAAATTAGTGTGTGGCTAGTGGTACAATGCTGATTAAGAAATGCGGTCAGGTGGTGGTGGCCTCCATCATGATGCTCTAATCACAGATTATGTTGCCCTAAATTAATGGGCACCCCGTATCAAATCCAGGCTTATCTTACTCTCCCTGCACACGCTCCAGCTCCAGCTGCTGCCGCTGCACACGTATAGAATTATTCCAGATCTCGATGCACGCGTGGACAAGCCGGCTGAGGATCAATCAACAATGCATCTTTTTGGACTGGACCTTCGTTGGAAATTGTCATGGCAATAAAGTGTGCTTATTATTATTATTATTATTATTATTATTATTATTATTATTATTATTATTATTATTTGTTTTATTTTGTTCTTAGGCCCTTCCTAGTGCTTCACCGTGTACAGGTACTAAGAGTGACACATAGGCAAAAAAGTGACGTGAGAAAGTAAATAAAGAGGTGGGAGAACATTATGGTGACCCAGGAGGAAACATTGCTAAGCGCATCAATCTATGGAAAATAACTAACAACCAATGCACGAAGGAGTTTAATTGTTAAATAATTTAATGAGAGAAGCTTAGCTACAATAGCTAAGCACTTAGCACATCATGTAAGCACCAATGCATTGGTAGTAGCCTTAGTGGCAATTAGTTACAAACTCAGAAGAACTTAAACAATTCTAGAACTCATTTTTCCTTTTGCGAGAAGTGGTGCATCGAAGTTACTATTTTTTTGGCAATATTATTTGCGGGGAATATTTGGCAATATTATTGGCGGAAATGTGTGACTAGGAACTTTGATGATCATTAGTACTAATATTAGTGTTACTTTTTTTCTTGGCGATTTATTGATGCCACTAGTTGCTAGTAGGAGCTTAGATGAAGCAGAATGTTGTTTAGGCAGCGAGCCCCACTGATCCTGAATTTGTCAGCAGCAGTATTAGCGAGTGATTTTGTCAGTGTTTAGTAGGGTATGTCAGTGTTTAGTTGGGGACGTGTGGGGTGCGTCCAAGAGGGGATCACGATCAGCGGGGGATAGGACGCCGGTGGGCTCCGTCCGTTGGACATGCCAGGCCCACGCCGACGCAGCAGCCCAGGACAGTATCTATCTGTCTCTACGAGGGTCCACAGACACGTGTAGATCTGAAATTAAAGATTTCAGTGGTCCAATACATACAAACTAATAATTTGAAAAGTCCCCAACGTGCTGCTACAAGAGTATATTCTTCACCATCAAGCTCAGGCAACAATGCCGAAAAATAATAATCAGGCAACAATGTTCGCAGCAAATTTCGGTAATGTTCTCAAGGAGATAGAAATGCTCCGGTCTCAGCTTGCAGACCTACAACTTTCTGGAGCGGATCGGGCTCTTCTCCGAGCTAAGATGAATCAGTTAGATGAGCTCTTATACAGAGAGGAAATGATGTGGCTTCAGCGATCCCGTATCACATGGTTGAAGGAGGGGGAACGGAATACCCAATACTTACATCGGCGGGCCGTGTGGAGAGCTAGGCGAAATCATATCCAGCGTTTGATGAAGGCGGATGGCTCCTGGTGCTCTGTCCCGACGGAGATGGAGAGGATGGCGTCCTCCTATTTCAAGGAGATCTTCACCAAGGATCCTACCTTGATTGCAGATGAGGTTCTAAACTGCATTGCACCGAAATTAACTGTCAACATGAACGAGGCCCTTTGCAAGGCGTTTTCTGAGCAGGAAATTTCGGATGCCCTTTTCCAGATTGGTCCCTTGAAGGCCCCTGGGTGTGATGGCTTTCCTGCACGTTTTTATCAACGCAATTGGGCGGTGCTCAAACCGGAGATTATTGCGGCAGTTCTAGAATTTTTCAGCACAGGGATTATGTCGGAGGGTGTTAATGATACTTCTATTGTGTTAATCCCCAAAGTTCCTCACCCCAAGGAATTAAAGGATTTCCGTCCAATAAGTTTATGTAATGTGGTATACAAGATTGTGTCCAAGTGCATGGTGAATAGGTTGCGGCCTATGCTTAATGAACTTATCTCAGAAAACCAAAGCGCCTTTATCCCAGGGAGACTTATATCTGATAATTCTATCATTGCTTTCGAGTGTATCCACCATATTCAATCAGTTAAGGAGAACTCCCCGGCTTTGTGTGCTTATAAACTAGACCTCTCGAAGGCCTACGATCGTGTGGACTGGGATTTTCTTCAGAAGGCCCTGACAAAGTGGGGTTTCTCGGACACCTGGGTTTCGAGAGTGATGGCTTGTGCTACGTCTGTCAGATACTCAGTGAAGTTTAATGGCAGGTTACTGGAATCATTTTCCCCCTAAAGGGGCTTGCGGCAAGGTGACCCCCTGTCCCCCTTTCTGTTCTTATTTGTGGCTGATGCCCTTTCTGCCTTGATCAGTAAATCTATGCGGGAAGAGGGCTTGCAAGGGGTGAATATTTGTCGCGGGGCTCCTGCGATCTCTCATCTTCTTTTCGCTAATGATTCGCTGTTATTTTTTCTTGCAACCGAACAGCAAGCGGCACTGGTTAAAGATTTGTTGAACACCTTCGCGATGGCCACGGGCCAGTTGATAAACCCTTCGAAGTGTTCCATTCTTTTTTCAGACAATTGCTTGGCGGCTACAGCGGCGAATATCAAGAGCTTGTTGGGGATCACTCGGGAAGTGTTTGAGCCTAGATACCTAGGTCTTCCAGTCCCAGAAGGGAGAATGCACAAAGGCAAGTTTGAAACAATACAAGAACGCCTGAGGAAGAGACTAATTGATTGGAGTGAGAAATATATTTCATCAGGTAACAAAGAAATCTTAATAAAGTCCGTAGCTCAAGCTATTCCAGCTTATGTTATGAGTGTGTTTAAGTTGCCAGCCTCGGTTTGTGATGAGCTCACCCGTATGATGCGTCAATACTGGTGGGGAGTGGAGAATGGGAAGAAGAAAATGGCATGGACAAGTTGGGACAAAATGATTCTCCCCAAAGCTATGGGGGGCATGGGCTTCAGGGATATGCGAGCGTTCAACCAAGCGCTGCTGGCCAAGCAAGCGTGGAGGCTCCTTGACTATCCTGACAGCCTAGTTGCGAGACTAATGAAGGCAAAAATTACCCTCAAGGTCAGTTATTGGATACAGTATTTTCTATCTGTGGATCAGCTGTGTGGAAAGGCATTCTGCATGGTTTGGAGCTGCTCAAAAAAGGTGTCATATGGCGGGTGGGGGACAGGGAGCATATTCGGATATGGCGAGACCCTTGGATCCCACGGCCTTCTTCCTTCCGGCCGATCACCCCAAAAGGCTCCTGCCGTCTCAATCGTGTTTCTGCATTTCTAGATGCTAACGGGGCATGGAGGGCTGACCGCCTCCGTGAATTTTTTTGGGAGATGGATGTTCAGCATATCCTCAAGATCCGTACCTCTCCAAGACAGCAATATGATTTCATCTCCTGGTTTCCAGAGAAGAGTGGCATTTTCTTTGTCAAAAGTGCATGCAGATTAGCTACATACGATCACAATACAACATTTTCTGATGGGGCATCAAGCGCGTCAGCGAGCAATTCCCGTTCCTTATGGAACTGCGTATGGCAAGCATCAGTTCCGCAGAAGATGAAGATCACGGTATGGCAAGTTTTTATGGGCGTTTTACCCACGCAGAAGTGTAAGGTGCTACGTCATATACCTACAACATCTACTTGTCGGCTATGTGGACTGGAAGAAGAGGGCACCTTCCATGCCCTGGTTGCATGCGATCATGCGCGAGCAATTTGGTTGCAGATGCGCGATAGATGGCCACTCCCACCGGACGAGTTTCTTCTTGATAACGGAAGGGAATGACTTATGCATCTTCTGTGTAGAGTATCAAATGATGTACGGGACATGATCATCATGTTAATTTGGCGCATATGGCAGCTAAGGAATGATCAGACCCATGGCAAGGATGCGGCGCCTGTCTCAGCCACGATGGAATTCCTGGACAGTTATTACAAATCAATTAAGCTTGCTGGTCGTTACTCTGTGGATGAGATTCTGATAGGAAAAATGCCATCTTCGGCGATTCCAACAGTCCTTCCTGGAAAGGACCTTATACCCCTACCTTGGCCGGCGCCGAGCCCGGGTCATGTTGCCCTAACTGTGGATGGATCCTTCCAGGCAGCAGATAACTCAGCGGCGGCCGGTATGGTGTTGCGCGAAGGACAGATCATCTTGGCAGCTTACAGAGTCATGTTCCACTGCAACGACGCTCTGGAGGCTGAACTTCATGCACTCATGCAGGGCATGGCCTTGGCCATCCAACACTCGGAGTTCCCAGTCGTCGTTCAGTCCGATTCTTCTGAAGCCTTGGTGAGTCTATCTAGCGATGCTCTAACTCGCTCGGCTTACGGTCATTTGGTTCTAGAGATTAAGGAGTTGATGAGTAATAGGGAGTTTGTACCTCTGAAAATTTGTCGTTCTTAGAATAGAGTTGCCGACCGTTTGGCCAACTATAGCCGGGCCGAGCGGACTATAGCTGTGTGGTTGCGCTCGGTTCCACCTTGTATTGAGGATTTGTGGCCTCTCGACTGTAACACTATGACATCTTGAATAAAACTCCCTTTACTCCGCAAAAAAAAAACAATGTTCGCGGAGGTCAGACGTCGGGGCGGCGGTTCCGAGACATCTCGGAGGTGGCCATGGCGTAGCGGCTGTGAGGCGAGCGCGGTGGCCGGTCATGGTGTCAACGACGATGAAGGTGATTTGTGGCGGAGGCTTTATGTTCATTGATTCACGACTACAGTGAATTTCCTCGGTTCCTGTTTCTCGAAGGCGGTGACGATACATCTTCCTGGTCCATATGGAGACGATTTGCATCTTGCGTGATTGGGCACGCATCGGTAAATTTTCTCCTGACGGTATGGTCCTTGACTGCTATCTAATCGTCTCTACCGGGCGCAAAATCGTCTGGTCTTAGCTTCTGCATTGGAGGCTCTCGGCCCCATGTTCCGGTGATTACATCTCTCCTGCTCGGTGCAGAGGTTTAGAGTGCACTAATAGAAAAACACCTAATAGTCCCGCTTCGTAAGGGCCTTTAGTCCCGGTTCATGAACCGGGACTAATGGGTCGTTACTAATACCTCCACCCATTAGTCCCGGTTCAAACACGAACCGGGACCAATGTGCCCCCACGTGGCCCTGTGCGCCGAGCCCAGTCAGGAGACCTTTGGTCCCGGTTGGTGGTACCAACCGGCACCAAAAGGCATCCACGCGTCAGCCTTCCAGGGGCAAGGGTTTTTGTTTTTTTTAAAGGAAGGAGGGTTGGGGGTTTTGGGGGTTAATTTAGGTGTTTCATATATTGTGTTAGCTAGCTAATTAATAGAGATAAGTGTCCTCTCTTATGTCCGTGCTTGGTCGACGCTACGTACTATATATACATAAGTGATCGAGAGAACCATTGAGTACAGAAGTTCGTCATGCATACCGAGAGAAGTGATCGATCGACCTCTCCTTCTTCGAGAGATTGGTCGAACAACAAGTTTTCGTATATCATGTATCTGACGCTACTGGCTACATACATGTACAATATGTATAAGATCTCTTAATTACAACCCCCTAGCAATTGAAATCAATTTCCACATGGTATTCTCCGGCTTTATTGATGACGTGGTCAAGAAAGAATCCCGCCAATTCCTCTTGAATTGCTTTCATGCGATCTGGTTCTAGGAGTTCATTCCGCATCTGCCACGTCTAATTTGAAGAAAGGGGTTAATTAATACATATATATGAATGAAACTCAACAGAAATGATGGTGTAATAAAATGAAATTGTGAATATTATTGCTTACGCACTTCATATTGTCTTTGAGAGTAGCCCTGCTTGTTTTTCAAAGTCGCGTTGTGGATGAACTCACACACGTAGCATCCACAGAAATCATTTCCTTCTTCCTGCCACAAGCACTTTACGAGAAATAGAGGTCAATCAAACTAATAATGAAGCATTATAAATGGCATTGATGAAAGTATAGCTATAGAATCAATGGGAGATGCGCGCAACTAGCTAGCCAGTAGTACTTACTTTCGGGTATGTATATCGCAGCTCCTTCGGCAGTCCCGGAGCTTGTGCGGTGAACTGTTTCCAAACCCTGCAAGACAAAGAAAATAATTATTATTACTTGAGATATCAGGAAATGAACAAAAAGTTGCCGATATGGTGCGATAATGATCGATTGAACTTACTTGCTGAGCATTTCAGTCATGTCCTCATAGGTTTTGGGATCTTTCCGTCTCGAGTTTAAGACGGTTACTAGTCCACGCTCAAGCTTAATCTCCAGAAGAATATAGTGGTACCTGCGCACGCATGCATAACTCATCAATTACATTACTATAACATCGCTTGAGTAATAAGGGAAACGCGAATATGCACACGACAGTAACACTCACTTGCCGTTGTAAGGAAAGAGTATGGTATCTTTGTTTTGATTTTTGATCAACGATTGTAGAACGTTGTCCTCGGCCTCTTTGACGTCCTTTTTAACCATAAATTCATCTATGATATTTGTGTTAATGAACCCAATATCATAAATTTCTTGTTTTTTGCACTCGACGATCTTCAATCTGCATAATATATTGAGGATAATTAATTATAAATACATGAAATGAAAGAGCCGAGCTATATATAGAGACTTAATGACAGAAATAGTACTTATAGACAGTAGCAAAAGACCATTAGTTTATCGAGGGCCTTTTGATTGAAGAACGCGAAGAACTCATCAAATGGAACAGTCAACAGATCATTTGCAACGAGGTCGTGATCCTCTTTAATATTCAGATACAAAGCATTCGTACCCCCAGACTCTCTGCAGGTTTCCATGTACCAATTATGGAATCTTTGCATCATTGTTGTCCGAGATTTTTCATATTTGACGAGAGGCTTCCCGTACTCGTATCTGTGTTCGCCCACCTCCAACAAATCAGGAAGTTGATCGTCAGGCAGGTAATCTTCAAGATTGCCATAACCGGCCACTGTCCCCAGAGCATTAGACACATTGAGCGGGGGGCACGATTGCTGTGCTTGTTCGCCGAGCTGGGCAATTTTTTCCCCTTTGCTCGTTCTTTTAACCTTTTAGCACTGACAGTAGTTCCCGACCGCTGGGCTTGGAGATATGTCTGTTCAGTAATGCGCTCATAGTTGGTTCTCGGTGGAGACTTTGGTGGTTTCCTCAGGGCATCGATAGTGCGCTTCGCTTTCACCGGATCTACCTTCTCCTCCGGAGGTGGATGTCTCGTTGCTTTCACCCCTTCAAAGAACTCCTTCACGTGGGTCCGCACAATCGTATCGTTTTCCTCCTCGGTCCTCTCGTACGGTAACTTCTTTAGAGGCTTGAGAGGTGGGCCGTATCTGTACTGCCTCCCGCCTCTGGTTGTGCTGCTAGACGCTGGAGCATACGGAGCAGCTGCGGCGTCTGTCTTCTTTCGTGCTTGCTTACGAGGCGGAGGAGAAGGAGTACAACGCGCTGGAGCAGCCGGGGCGGCGACAGGTCTCTTCCGCCCTTGCTGGCGAGGCGGAGAAGGAGGAGGCTGCTGGCTACTCGGGAGCGCCGGCGCAGGTGGAGAAGGAGGCGGAGTGCCGCCACGCACCGGAGAAGGAGGCGGAGTGCCACCACGCGTGCCCTGATCGTCACTCGCCGGAGGAGGAGGCGGTGGAGGAGGCGGAGTGCCCTGACTCGCCGGAGGAGGATGAGGAGACGGCGGAGGAGGCGGAGTGCCCTGACTCGCCGGAGGAGGAGGAGGAGGCGGAGGCGTCCAGTTCGGAAGGTTGATGAGCTCCTTCCTCCATAGGCATGGAGTCTTCAGAGCAGAACCCAGCCTAGTCTCCCCTTCACCGGTAGGGTGGTCAAGAAGGAGGTCCTCAAATCCCTCCGTTATTTCATCCACCATCACCCTAGCATATCCTTTTGGAATCGGCCGGCAGTGATAAGTTGCTCCGGGTCCATTAGGATAAACAGAGCCAATAGCCGCCTTGACCTTCAAATTCATCCATCGCGCCATAATGTGGCAATTTTGAGACTCCGTGATAGCATCCACGGGATAGCTGGCAGGAGCCGTCAAGACATGCTCCGGCTGAAGCAGCTCGGTGGAAGACACGCTGCTTCTCCGCTGAGATGGCGGGGTAGCTTCGGGGGAAGCTTCGGCAGGTCGTTTGCTGCGATCTGCTGCTTCTCGTTCCTCTTCTCGTTCCTATGGCCCCATTACCCTTTCGTGCAGCGCCTGCAGTTGGCCCTGCTCCAGTTTCTTCCTCCTCTCGTGGGTTTTGTAACCCCCTGCGTCCGGAAAACCAACCTTCCACGGAATGGAGCCTGGCATTCCTCGTGTCCGTCCAGGGTGCTCAGGATTCCCGAGGGCCATTGTGAGCTCGTCCTTCTCCCTGTCTGGTACGAACGTCCCTTTATGCGCTGCATTGATATAGTGTCGAAGGTTCTTGACTGGTATTTCCAGTTGCTCGTCCGTCAAACGGCACATCCCTGATACAGGGTCCAAGGTTCCGCCAGCCCCGAAGAACCAAGTCCGGCAACGGTCTGGCCATCTCATTGTCTCTGGTTCGATCCCTTTTTCAAGCAGATCATTCTCAGCCTTGGACCACTTAGGCCGGGCTTTGAGGTAGCCACCTGACCCCGTGCGATGGTGAAGCTTCTTCTTCGCAGCATTTTGCTTGTTCGTCACCGACATCTTCTTACTCTTTTCCGATGTCTTGTGGGCCACAAATGCGGGCCAGTGATCTTTGATCTTCTCATATTTGCCGATGAATTCTGGTGTCTTATTTTTCGACAAAATGGTTCAACTCTTTCCTCCACCTCCTGAATAGGGTTGCCATTTTCTTAAGAGCACAAGACTTGATTAATTGCTCTTTAACAGGCTTCTTCGGATCCTCCTCTGGCGGTAGGGTGAAATTTGCCTTCATCTGAGTCCAAAGATCTTCTTTCTGCATATCATTGACATAAGACACCTCAGGGTCGTCCTTAGGCTTATACCATTGCTGGATGCTGATCGGGATTTTGTCCCTAACAAGAACCCCGCACTGAGCAGAAAATGCGTTCTTTGGCCGGATGGGTTCAATCGGTTCGCCGTCGGGCGCGATTTCTATGATCTCAAACCTTTCATCCGAGCTCAACTTTTCTTCGGGCCTCGTCTCCTTACCGAAGTTGTGCTCGATCCGGAGGGCTAGAAATTAAAAGGAAGAAAGACGAGAGTAATTAATATGTGTACATATACCAAAACAATGAATGCATCAATTAACTAGTCAGCACGGGCTTAACTAATATATATATATATATATATATATATATATATATATATATATATATATATATATACCTGGTCGGACTCGGTTCTGTCATCGGAGCAGTCAGCACGGTCTCCTTCTTGTACCTCCATTGGGTCATCACCGGAGCCATCATGAACATAGCCCTCTTCTTGTACCAGCATTAATGGGCCGGAGCCATCATGAACATAGCCCTCTTCTTCACCCAGTCCTTCCTCACCAACGACGTCGATGAAAAATGACGCAACAACATCAGTTCCTTCCGCGATCATCTCCCCCAACATCGCTTCTGTTGCTTCGTCACGGTAGTGCTCCATAGTTTCTGCAAATATTTACAACATGTCAATTATTATTCAAACATGGTACAGATGGATATATATATTAGTGGCAAACGTAGAACTAGCTAGCTAATCACAATAAGGAATCATGTTAGTGGCCTCGACAATGCTTCTCTAGGGTTTGGGATCGCCTCCACACAACGCTTTAAGGGTTTGGGGTGGCCTCGACGACAAAGCTCTTTTAACTTGGTAAATTTGGGTGGCCTCGAGAGTTTTAGTCGAGCGAGAGGGCCGAGGGGGGTGCTGCCGTTGTATAGGTTATCATGGTCGAGAGGGGGTATATATATCGACCGCCCATCATGTCGAAGTTATCTCGAGGGGGCGGCGAGGGCGAAGGCGAGCAGCCTGACGGCGACAGACCCGATAAAACATAAGAAAACGAAGAAGAGATAAAAAGAGGAGAAGAAGAAAGGAATGGAGGAGAAGAAGAAAAAAAAGAATTTTTTCTTTTTTTTCTTCTTCTCCTCTATTCCTTTCTTCTTCTCCTCTTCCTTTTCTTCTTTTTTGTTCTTCTTATTTATTTCTCCTCTATTCCTTTCTTTCTTCTTCTCCTCTTCTTTTTCTTCTTCTCCCTCGAGAAAGGAAAATAATTAAGGAAAAGGAAGAAAAGAGGAATAAAGAAGAGAAGGAAGAAGAAGAAGAAAGGAATAGAGGACAAGAAGAAAAAATAGAAAAAAAATTATTTTTTCTTTTTCTCCACTTCTTTTTCTTCCTTTTTCTTCTTCTTATTTATTTCTCCTCTTCTTTTCCTCACCTCTTCTTCTCTTTTCTTCCACTTCTTATTTTCCTTTTTCCTCTCATTCTTTTTCTTCTTCTTCTTCCTTCTTCCTTCTTCCTCTTTTCTTCCTTTTCCTTATTTTACTTTTTCCTCTACACTAACCTAATTAAAATGCACTAACCTAAAATCGATATCTACTAACAACCTAAATAAAAAATTAATACATATATGAAAAAACATATATAAAGAATAAAATGCTATGAACATTATATTCATACATACATATAGCCACATCCATTCATCATATAGCTACCACATACATATATACATTAATTATATATATGAAAAAAATGCAATTAACAAAAAAATTCACATGTATGTATGAAAAAAAAGCACTGAACACAGAGCCTCGATGGCGGCGGCTCACAACGGGGGCGGCCGGCGAGGGCGACGGCGGCGGCGGCGAGGGCGACGGCGACGACCACGGTGGGCCGGGGCAGGGGCGTGGCCGGCAACGACGGCGACGACGGGCGCGGGCGACGACGACGGCGTCGGCAGGGGCGGCCGGCGGGCGGCGTCGGGCAGCGCCTGGCGGCGACGGGCAGGGGCGACGACGGGGGCACGCGGACGGCGTCGATCTGGGCAGCCTGGCGGCGTCGATGAGCTCGGCGTCGTCGGGCGGGCCGGGGGCAACTGGCGAGGTGT
>NC_041391.1:13042610-13054218 GCF_002162155.2 Triticum dicoccoides | reverse complement strand
ATACTTATTGTTGCTATTTTTAATTTTTTTTGTTCTGTTTTCTGCATTATTTATTTTCTTTTGTTTTTTGCTGGATTTTTTAATTCTTTTTGCTTTTAGTTTTAGAAAAATTATAAACTTTCTGTTAGTGCCATTAGTTTTCAAATTTGAAAACACTTTTTTTGTTTTTTTTGTTTTCTTTCTTGCTTTATTTATTTTATTTTGTTTCTACTTACAACAAAATACTTATTGTTTCTATTTTTAATTATTACGAGGGCCGAACCATAAGACATTAAAGCATTTCAAATGAACTATGAAAAGTTGAAAGTTGGCATGGTATCATAAATTCACCCACATAGCATGTGCATGTACAAAACGGACAATGGTATCATACTCGTGTGTTACAAAGTTGGCATGGTATCATCATAATAGTTGTGGGAGAAAGTCTTCACTTTTTCTTCGCTTGTTTCATTTGCTTATCGCGCCGTAACCATGGATAATCTTCATCGCCTATCAGGATGCTGGGGTCAGCCTTGACTTTGAAGGGAGGAATTTCATGAAACTTTTCATAATCTTCAGATATGTCTGTCTTTCCCTCCACTCCCACGATGTCTCTTTTTCCTGAAAGAACTATGTGGCGCTTTGGCTCATCGTATGATGTATTCGCTTCCTTATCTTTTCTTTTTCTCGGTCTGGTAGACATGTCCTTCACATAGATAACCTGTGCCACATCATTGGCTAGGACGAACGGTTCGTTAGTGTACCCAAGATTTTTCAGATCCACTGTTGTCATTCCGTACTGTGGGTCTACCTGTACCCCGCCTCCTGACAGATTGACCCATTTGCACTTAAACAAAGGGACCTTAAAATCATGTCCGTAGTCAAGTTCCCATATGTCCACTATATAACCATAATATGTGTCCTTTCCCCTCTCGGTTGTTGCATCAAAGTGGACACCGCTATTTTGGTTGGTACTCTTTTGATCTTGGTCAATCGTGTAAAATGTATTCCCATTTATCTCGTATCCTTTCCAAATCGTAACAGTCGAAGATGGTCCCCTGGACAACAAGTACAACTCATCATAAACAGTGTTGTCACCTCTGAGACGTGCTTCCAACCAACTGCTGAAAGTCCTGATGTGTTCACATGTAATCCGGGTGTTTGGAGCGCAGACTGTTCTTGTGTTCATCGACATACGGGGTCACCAAGATAGAGTTCTGTAGAACTATGTAGCATGCTTGAGACCAAGAATATCCGTCCCTGCATATTATTGAATCCCTTCCAAGCGAGCCTTTTCCAGTCAGTCTCCCCTCATACCGCGATTGAGGGAGACCTATCTTCTTAAGGCCAGGAATGAAGTCAACACAAAACCCGATGACATCCTCTGTTTGATGGCCCATGGAGATGCTTCCTTCTGGCCTAGCGCGGTTACGAACATATTTCTTTAGGACTCCCATGAACCTCTCAAAGGGGTACATATTGTGTAGAAATATGGGGCCCAGAATGACAATCTCGTCAACTAGATGAACTAGGACGTGCGTCATGATATTGAAGAAGGATGGTGGGAACATCAGCTCGAAACTGACAAGACATTGCACCACATCACTCCTTAGCCTTGGTATGATTTCTGGATCGATCACCTTTTGAGAGATTGCATTGAGGAATGCACATAGCTTCACAATGGGTAATCGGACGTTTTCCGGTAGAAGCCCCCTCAATGCAACCGGAAGCAGTTGCGTCATAATCACGTGGCAGTCATGAGACTTTAGGTTCTGAAACTTTTTCTCTGACATTTTTATTATTCCTTTTATATTCGACGAGAAGCCAGTCGGGACCTTCATACTAAGCAGGCATTCAAAGAAGATTTCCTTCTCTTCTTTGGTAAGAGCATAGCTGGCAGGACCTTTATACTGCTTTGGAGGCATGCCGTCTTTTTTGTGCGAGCATTGCAGGTCCTCCCATGCCTCAGCTATATCTTTTGTCTTCCCATACACGCCCAAGAAGCCTAGCACGTTCCCGCAAAGGTTCTCCGTCACGTGCATCACGTCGATCGAAGAGCGGACCTCTAGGTCTTTCCAGTAGGGTAGGTCCCAAAATATAGATTTCTTCTTCCACATGGGTGCGTGTCCCCCAGCGTCACTCGGAAGAGAAAGTCCGCCGGGACCCTTTCCAAAGATTACGTGTAAATCATTGACCATAGCAAGTACGTGATCACCGGTACGTATGGCGGGCTTCCTCCGGTGATCTGCCTCGCCTTTGAAATGCTTGCCTTTCTTTCGACATTGATGGTTGGTCGGAAGAAATCGACGATGGCCTAGGTACACATTCTTCCTGTAGCTTCCCAGGTATATACTATCGGTGTCAAGTAAACAGTGTGTGCATGCGTGGTATCCCTTGTTTGTCTGTCCTGAAAGGTTACTGAGAGCGGACCAATCGTTGATGGTCACGAACAGCAACGCCTTTAGGTGAAATTCCTCCTGTTTGTGCTCATCCCACGTAGGTACACCCTTTCCATTCCACAGTTGTAAAAGTTCGTCAACTAATGGCCTTAGGTACACATCAATGTCGTTGCCGGGTTACTTAGGGCCTTGGATGAGAACTGGCATCATAATGAACTTCCGCTTCATGCACATCCAAGGAGGAAGGTTATACATACATAGAGACACGGGCCAGGTGCTGTGATTGCTACTCTGCTCCCCGAAAGGATTAATGCCATCCGCACTTAAAGCAAACCATATGTTCCATGGGTCACTTGCAAACTCATCGCAGTACTTTCTCTTGATTTTTCTCCACTATGACCCGTCAGCGGGTGCTCTCAACATCCCGTCTTTCTTACGGTCCTCACTGTGCCATCGCATCAACTTGGCATGCTCACCGTTTCTGAACAGACGTTTCAACCGTGGTATTATAGGAGCATACCACATCACCTTCACAGGAACCCTCTTCCTGGGGGGCTCGCCGTCAACATCACCAGGGTCATCTCGTCTGATCTTATACCGTAATGCACCACATACCGGGCATGCGTTCAGATCCTTGTACGCACCGCGGTAGAGGATGCAGTCATTAGGGCATGCATGTATCTTCTGCACCTCCAATCCTAGAGGGCATACGACCTTCTTTGCTGAGTATGTACTATCGGGCAATTCGTTATCCTTTGGAAGCTTCTTCTTCAATATTTTCAGTAGCTTCTCAAATCCTTTGTCAGGCACATCATTCTCTGCCTTCCACTGCAGCAACTCCAGTACGTTACCGAGCTTTGTGTTGCCATCTTCGCAATTGGGGTACAACCCTTTTTTGTGGTCCTCTAACATGTGATCGAACTTCAGCTTCTCCTTTTGACTTCCGCATTGCGTCCTTGCATCGACAATGACCCGGCGGAGATCATCATCATCGGGCACATCGTTTGGTTCCTCTTGATCTTCAGCAGCTTCGCCTGTTGCATCATCATCGTGCACATCGTCTCGTTCCTCTTGATCTTCAGTAGCATCACCGTATTCAGGGAGCACATAGTTGTCATCGTACTTTTCTTCTTCGTCGTCTTCCATCATAACCCCTATTTCTCCGTGCCTCGTCCAAACATTATAGTGTGGCATGAAACCCTTGTAAAGCAGGTGGGTGTGAAGGATTTTCTGGTCAGAGTAAGACTTCGTATTCCCACATATAGGGCATGGACAACACATAAAACCATTCTGCTTGTTTGCCACAGCCACTTCGGGAAATTCATGCACGCCCTTAATGTAATCGGAGGTGTGTCTTGAACCGTACATCCATTACCGGTTCATCTGCGTGCATTATATATTATTAAGTGTGTGAAAAATCATTACAGAACATCATGAATAGATAATTAATTGACCAAATTAATAGAAGTTCATCATCACATTAAAACCAAAGTACATACATAGTTCTCATCTAACAACATAAAGCTCTGCAGAGCATCTAAATTAATTAAACCATACATTGAAACTATGTAAAACATTTCAATGCGAAAACAAATGCGATCATAATCGCAACCAATGTAACAACTGATCCAACGGCATAATGATACCAAGCCTCGGTATGAATGGCATATTTTCTAATCTTTCTAATCTTCAAGCGCATTGCATCCATCTTGATCTTGTGATCATCCACGACATCCGCAACATGCAACTCCAATATCATCTTCTCCTCCTCAATTTTTCCAGTTTTTTCCTTCAAGAAATTGTTTTCTTCTTCAACTAAATTTAACCTCTCGACAATACGGTCGGTTGGAATTTCCGGTTCAACAACCTCCTAGATAAACAAAATCTATGTCACGTTGGTCGGCATAATTGTCATAAACAATAGATGAACCAATAGTTATGAAAAGATAATATATACCACATACGAATCATAGACAAGATGAGGACCGATGAGGGCGGATACCAAAACCATCGCACTATATAAGATGCAATAATAAAAGTAAGAAAATTATACAAGTATCTATATAAACATACAAGTAAGAATTTTTTTTTCCTCTCAGAAAGAAGATAAGAACAAGAGGCTCACCACGGTGGTGCCGGCGACGAGATCGGCGCAGGCGATCCACGGCGGTGAAGACGGGGACGGGACGTGACGGACCACTAAACCTAGACAAATATTGAGGAAAATGGAGCTTGGAGGTCGAGCTTGGAGAGCAGAAAGCTTAAGTAGTGTGCCTCGGGCATTCCATCGAACACCTCGTGTACATAGGAGGTGACCTAGAGCACCACAAAGCTCTCTCCTCGCCGGCCACGAAAAACAGAGCAGTGAGAGTGCTCTGCTCGCGGGCGAGGGGTATATATAGGCAATTAATTGGTCCCGGTTCGTGGCTTAAACCGGGACTAAAGGGAAGCCTTTGGTCCCCGTTCAGGCCACCAACCGGGACCAATGGTGGTGAGCTAGGACCAAGGCACATTGGTCCCGGTTCGTCCCACCAACCGGGACCAAAAGGTCCAGACGAACCGGGACCAATGGTCCACGTGGCCCGGCCGGCCCTCGGGGCTCACGAACCGGGTCCAATGCCCCGATTGGTCCCGGTTCTGGATTGAACCGGGACTAATGGGCTGACCCGGCCTGGACAATTGCCCCCTTTTCTACTAGTGGTGCTCAACAGAGGCAACGATGGAAATTGATGAGTGATGACTCAACTTCTGCTTGACGTGTGTGGATTTCATCTTGTCCAAGGTGCCCCATGTGACTTTCCTAAATGGCTTTGTTGGGCGGGGTGAACTCTCGCCGGCATGGCACTGATGGTCCATGGACATGGTGGGTGTCCCTATGCACTGCTCGGCGGCATGAGTTGCGCGGGTGTGGTTGTAATTGTGTGGCTAGGTCTCCGTCTGGATTGTGCGTCTTTGTAGCCATGCGATGATGTATCGGCAGGTGATGACAACATAGTGCAATGTCGGCTAGGTGGTGCCCTTTCAGTGCAGGAGCTTGAGTTCAAGGGGTGAAAACTTGATCTTTATTAGTTAGATTGGACAATGGCGGCGTTCCCGGTGTTTCCTTGTTAAAGACATTACATGGAGTTTATGTGGAGTGCTCTCCTAGATGAAAACTCATTGTGTCAAGTTAAACTTTACAAACTTTGATCAAATATATATTAAAAATGTCAACATCTACAATACCAAATATATATTCTATGAAACTACATTTCGTAATGAATCTAAAAATATTGATTTGATATTGTGAATGTTAATACTTTTTTCTGTAACTTTCGTCAGAGTAAAAATACTTTTTCCTATATGCAGCCTAAAAAGGACCGGAGGGAGTACTAGGTTGCGATCCTCATGTCTTGAGTAGCTCTTTAGGTCGCGATAGTACACTAGTAGAAAAAGGACCTAATAAGAGACACATTAGTGCCGGTTTGGTTTTGAGCCGGCACTAATGTGTCCAATAGTGCCGGTTCCAACGGCTAGCCGGCCCTTCTCATTAGTACCGGTTCGTGGCGAACCTATTGTACCGGTTCGTGGCAGGAACCGGTACTAAATAGGGTGGTGGCAGGGTGTTGTCAGTCTGGGGCCCCTCCAGCACCTTTAGTACCGGTTCGTTGCACGAACCGGTACTAAAGACGACGTACATAAACCCTTCGTCCCCCCTGAGCCACTCTGTTCTTCCCCTTTTCCCTCACTTCCTCTGTTCTTCCCCCTCTCTCCTCGAGCTCCTCACAAATTTTGCCCAAAATTTGTCAATATTTGAAGGCCCCCATCCATTCAAATGATCACAAAGGTTAGCAACTTTGTCCTTTCAACTCTCATTGCTAGATTAGCTCTTGCAATGCTTTGTATAGTGATTAATTTGGGAGGAATAATTATATTTGCTAGTATTTGATTTATATGCAATTTGAGCACAAAAATAACACTTAGTTTGCATATGTAGGTGTGGTTTACTTAGTGCCTTCTAAATCTCCGTCGTAACCACCGTCGATCGCCCGCACCGTCCCGTCGCCGGCACCACCTTCTGGTGAGGCTCTTGTTCATGAATGTTTTACATTACCAAATTGATGTTTATGTGATTTGGATATATAGTTACTCGTACAATTATCTTACCCGTACGTTGTTTGTTATACATAGTGCCATGGTTTTGATATCCGTTCCCGTCGGCCCTCGTCCTTGTTATGATTCGGATGTGGTATATTCTCTTTTAAAACTAGTTGTTGCATTTCATGTTTATGACAAATTATGCCCATAAAGTTGACATAGATATTTTTATCCAGGAGGTATGTGAACCGGAAATTCCAACCGACCCTATTGTCGAGAGGTTAAATTTAGTTGAAAGAGAAAACGAGTATTTGAAAGAAAAATTGAAAAGAATTGAGGGGGAGAAGATGGAATTGGAGTTGCATGTTGCCGATGTCGTCGATGATCACAAGATCAAGATGGAGAAAATGACATTGAAGATTAGAAAGATTAGAAAATATGCCATTGATAGTGTGGCTTGGTATCATTATGCTATTGGATCAATTGTTACCTTAATTGCGATCTGCATCGCATTTGTTGTTGCATTTAAATTCTTTAGCTAGAGAGTTATTTGTATGTTGCATTTGATTAAGTGTTATATATGAACTTTATGTATGAACTTGTATTAATTTGGTCTATTCGGTGTTGTGTAATGAAGATGAGCCGACAATGGATGTATGATGACAGATGCTCTCCCGAGTTCATTAATGGCATGCTTACTTTTCTTCTTGCCGCTGAGGCAAACAAGCGGGCGGATGGTTTTGTGCCTTGTCCATGTGCTGGCTGTAAGAATGGTCACAGTTACTCTACGTCAAGAACCATTCACGTCCACCTATTTGAGTCCGGTTTCATGCCCCACTATAATGTTTGGACCAAGCACGGAGAAATAGGGGTTATGATGGAAGACAATGAAGAAGAAGAGGACGACGACGGCTATCCTGGCCATGGGTTCCCTGAATACGATGATACAACAATGGGGGAAGAAGCTGAGCCGGCAATGCAGAAAGAAGCTGAAGAAGAGGCACCAGATGAGCCCGCTGATGATCTAGGTCGGGCCATTGCCGATGCAAAGAGAAACTGCGCAAGTGATCTCGAGAGGACGAAGTCGCAGCGCATGTTAGAGGATAACAAGAAATTGTTGTACCCGAATTGCGAAGCTGACAAAAAAATTTGGGCACCACACTTGAATTGCTGCAATGGAAGGCAGAGAATGGTGTATCTCACAAGGGATTTGGAAAGTTGTTGGTAATGATAAAGAATATGCTTCCAAAGGACAACGAATTGCCCGAGAGTATGTATGAAGCACAGAAGGTTGTCTGCCCTCTAGGGTTAGAGGTGCAAAAGATACATGCATGCCCTAATGACTGCATCCTCTACCGCGGTGAGTACGAGGATTTGAATGCTTGCCCGATATGCGATGCATTGCGTTATAAGATCAGTCGCGATGACCCTGGTAATGTCGAGGTTGAGCGCCCCAGGAAGAAGATTCCTTCCAAGGTGATGTGGTATTCTCCTATAATACCACAGTTGAAACGTTTGTTCCAAAACAAAGAGCATGCGAAGGCGATGCGGTGGCACGCAGAAGACCGTAAGAAAGACGGAAAGTTGAGAGCACCCGCTGACAGTTCGCAGTGGAGAAAAATCGAGAGAAAGTACTGGGAGGAGTTTGTAGGTGACCCAAGGAACGTATGATTTGGTCTAAGCGTAGATGGCATTAATCCTTTTGGGGAGCAGAGCAGCAACCATAGCACGTGGCCTGTGACTCTATGTTTGTATAACCTTCCTCCTTGGTTGTGCACGAAGCGGAAGTTCATTATGATGCTAGTGCTCATCCAAGGCCCTAAGCAACCCGGCAACGACATTGATGTGTACCTAAGGCCATTAGTTGAAGAACTCTTACAACTGTGGAATGGAACAGGTGTACGTGTGTGGGATGAGCACATGGGGGAAGAATTTGACCTAAAGGCGTTGCTGGTCGTGACCATCAATGATTGGCCTGCTCTCAGTAACCTTTCAGGACAGACAAACAAGGGATACCACGGATGCACGCACTGTTTGGATGATACCGATAGTATATATTTGAATAGTTGTAAGAAGAATGTGTACCTGGGACATCGTCGATTTCTTCCGAGCAGGCATCCCATAAGAAAGAAAGGCAAGCATTTCAAAGGTAAGGCGGATCACCGGACGAAGCCTCGCCACCGTACTGGTGCTGATGTACATGATATGGTCAAGGATTTGAAGGTAATCTTTGGAAAGGGTCCTGGCGGACAACCTGATCCGAAGGACGCTGACGGACGTGCACCCATGTGGAAGAAGAAATCTATATTTTGGGACCTGCCATATTGGAAAGACCTAGAGGTCCGCTCCGCAATCGACGTGATGCACGTGACGAAGAATCTTTGCGTGACCCTGCTTGGCTTTTTGGGCATGTATGGGAAGACAAAAGATACACCAGAGGCACGGGAGGACCAGCAACGTATGCACGGAAAAGACGACATACATCAGGGTCAGGCCAGCTACGCTCTTACCAAAGAAGAGAAGGAAATCTTCTTCGAATGCCTGCTCAGCATGAAGGTACCGTCTGGCTTCTCATCGAATATAAAGGGAATAATAAATATGGCAGAGAAAAAGTTCTAGAACCTTAAGTCTCATGACTGCCACGGGATTATGACGCAACTCCTTCCGGTTGCATTGAGGGGGCTTCTACCGGAAAACGTTCGATTGGCCATTGTGAAGCTATGTGCATTCCTCAATGCAATCTCTCAGAAGGTAATCGATCCAGAAATCATACAAAGGTTACAGAATGATTTGGTGCAATGTCTTGTCAGTTTCGAGTTGGTGTTCCCACCATCCTTCTTCAACATCATGACGCACGTCCTAGTTCACCTTTGCAAAGAGATTAATGTTTTGGGTCTTGTATTTCTACACAATATGTTCCCCTTTGAAAGGTTCATGGGAGTCTTGAAGAAATATGTTCATAACCGTGCTAGGCCAGAAGGAAGCATCTCGAAGGGCCATGAAAATGAGGAGGTCATTGAGTTTTGTATTGACTTTGTTCCTGACCTTAAGCCGATTGGTGTTCCTGAATCGCGGCATAAGGACAGACTGGAAGGAAAAGGCACACTAGGAGGGCATCAAATAATATGTATGGACGGGCATTCTCTCACTGAAGCACACTACACAGTTCTACAGAATTCCGCCTTGGTGGCTCCATATATGGAGGAACACAAGAATTTTCTACAGTCCAAACACCCGGAGAAGTCTGACGACTGGATTACACGCGAACAAACGAGGACTTCCGCCAGTTGGTTGCAGAAACGTGCCCTGAATGATGGCGATATTCAAAATGACCTGTACTCGCTGTCCCAGTTACCATCTTCGAATATAATGACTGTCAAAGGGTACCAGATAAATGGGAATACATTTTACACGATCTCCCAAGATAAGAAGAGCACCAACCAAAACAGTGGTGTCCGCTTTGATGCAACAACCAACACGGGAAACGAAACATATTATGGTTACATAGAGGACATATGGGAACTTAACTATGGATCAGGTGATTTGAAGGTCCCTTTGTTTCGGTGCACGTGGGTCAATATGACACGAGGCCGGGTAACAGAAGACCCGCAGTACGGAATGACAACAGTGGATCTCAACAATCTTGCGTCTGCAGACGAACCATTCGTCCTAGCCAATGATGTGGCGCAGGTTTTTTATGTGAAAGACATGTCTACCAGGCCGAGAAAAAGAAAAGATAAGGAAGCGACTGGATCATACGACGAGCCAAAGCGCCACATAGTTCTTTCAGGAAAAAGAAACATCGTGGGAGTGGATGACAAGACAGACATGTCATAAGATTATGAAAAGTTTGATGAAATTGCTCCATTCACAGTGAATATTGACCCGAGCATCCATTTAAATGATGAAGATTTTCCCTGGCTACGGCGCAAAGGGACACACGAGAAGAAAAAGTTTCACACCCAAATATTTGGAATGTGATGGGCTTCACTATCATCACTTTCTTCTGTGTTTCACACCCAGGAGGGAATGTCTGTAATAGTTAGGGTAGTTAATTATGTGTTTTGGCATTTCAAACGCGAAGAAGTTTTATGTGCAAACAAATTCTTTTTCATGCATTTACTGATTTTTTTTCCAGCTAAATGACCCTAAAATTGAAAAGCATTTGAAATGAACTCAGAAAAGGTTGAAAGTTGGCATGGTATCATAATTTCATACAAATAGCATGTGCAAAAAAGTAGAGAGGGTTACGGTAAAAACTGGATACACTTCGTGTACAAAATGGACAATCTTTTTCGAAGTATCAGGGTTTCCGACGAAAACTGAAATGTTACAAAAGCATTACCAAATTGAATATAATGATAAAACACACTAATATTAAACATAAGAAAAAAGAATCACTGAAAAAAAATTCCAAAGTTAAGTTATTCACAAACTAGTGATTCAGACAAATTTCAAATAATTCAAAATTTAAACTATTCAAATTTGAAAACTACCGGCACTAACAGATCAAAGTTTGTAAATTTTTGTACCTAAACCAAAAATATTCATAAAGAAACTCTAAATACAGCAAAAAACAACTCAAAAATAAATAAAACAAATAAAAAAGCAAAAACAATTAAGAAAATAAAAAAGCCCGCCTACTGGGCCAAAACGGCCTGCATATGACTAGAAACTCAACCTTTTGTTGGGCCAGGATGCAGGCCCGCAAAGGCCCAGTAGGCACACATGGCAGCAATGAATTGGTAGGCCCAGTAGGCCTTCTTAGGAGAGGAGCTCGAGAGAGCTACCGCATTGGGGCTTATAAACCAGTGCGATAGCCCTTCGACTAGCGAGGTGGGACTAAACTTGCAGCACCGCACTGCGCCAGCGCACCACCTTTAGTACCGGGTGGTGGCACCAACCGGTACTAAAGGGGGTGCGCTTCCCGCCGCTTGGCCTGGCCAAAACAGACCTTTAGTACCGGTTGGTGGCTCCAACCGGTACTAAAGGTCCATCCTATATACAACACTTGAAAAAAATTCAGTTTCCCTCTCTGTTCTTCCCTCTGTTTCCTCCCTCCGTCGCGCCGCCCTGCCCCGATCGTCGCCGCCCCCGCACCTCGTCGCCGACCCCGGCCGTCCCCGCCCCTCGTCGCCACCCCCGTCGACGTC
>NC_041391.1:13036647-13042287 GCF_002162155.2 Triticum dicoccoides | reverse complement strand
CCGCGCCCCGCCCCGCCCCGTCGTCGCCGCCCCGTCCCGTCGCCCCGTCCCGTCGCCCCTTCGTCGCCGCCCCGTCATCGCCTCGCCGGTGAGCTCGCCATGGCCGTGCGCCAATGTCCACACACACACACTACACACACACACACACTACACACATTAGTTTGTTTGTTATAAATTTTTCTGTTTTTTAGTTATAGAAATGTTAGAAATTATTCTGTTTTTTAGTTATATAAATATTAGAAATGTTAGTTTTATAGAAATGTTATAAATGTTTTCTATTTTTTAGTTATAGAAATATTTATAGAAATGTTAGCAATTTTTCTGTTTTTTAGTTATATAAATATTAGAATTGTTATGGAAATGTTAGTTATATAATCATGAAATTTTAGAATTAGTTTTAGTTAGATGAATTAGATTAATGTCAAATTGTTAGAATTTGCATATATATAGAATTTTAGTTATCACAATCCAATCATTTAAAAAATGTTACTTTTTTGCGGGCATATAGTATTTGTTCTCGACGATATGCCCGTCCCGCATCCTCGCCGTCGACCCGTTCGCGACGATGTCATGCTTCAGGGGACCCATGTCCGGGACTAGGCTCCGCCGGGCTGGCACTGGGAGGTGCTACCTGGAGGGGCGCGCCGCTTGGTGAGGAACCCGACCTCGGGTCCCGTCGTCGACCCTGATCTTCTTTGGTGGCGTTCGCGTGGGCACATTCGATGCAGAGGCAGCCGGCCCCGCCGGAGGTGGTGCGTCGCCGTGTCAGGGAGGAAGATGAGCACGTGCATCGCTACATGGCTGTTATGGACGACGTCAGGTTCTCCACTACTTGGCAGGTTCTTTGGGCAGATGACCGGAGATATGATCCTGTGATGGTTCCTTCTCTTTGGGTGTGCACCGCCCGCGCCCCAGGAACCACGAGTGGCGCCCTAGATTTTTCTGTAGTACTCGATCTTTATTAGGTACCTAGCCAGTGATGTATTCGACATATAGTATTCGAGACGATGTATTCGAGATTATATATATTAAGATGATGATGTATTCGAGATTATATATTCGAGAGGATGTATTCGAGATTCAGATTTTCCTTATTGATTAATTGCATCCATGCATTGTAATTTGAATACTAAATTGTTTTACGTTTCTCCTGTATTATTAGTGAAGTAAAAGCTATGGCGGATAATACCGGCAGAGAGAGAGAAGAGGAATTGTTCGACATCATACGCAGCCCTCACAGGCTAGATGATCTGAATGAAGCAGATGACGGCTCCCAATATCTTAACAATACCGGAGAGGGTGATGAAAAGATATTCGATCTCGACGACCGGGCTGATGAAGTCATGAACTATGATTATGATTATGACACAGACAATGCTGATCTTCAAATAACAAACACTACCGGCGAGGTATATTTATATAAGCATGCATCATGGTGATCATCACATGTTTTTTTATTGAAGATATATTAACGAATCGATCTTTCTTCTTTCAGCCCTCCGGATCGAGCAAATCTGCTTCTACAAAGAGCAAGACAAAGCGAGGCCCGGGCAGATTGTTGAAGGATGGTGTAAAGTACCACATCGAATCCATCAAACCTAGTGGCGAACCCCTCACGCCTAAGAACATTGCGAATAAGTTGATTCGTCAGTGCGGAGTTCTTGTGAAGGACAAACTCCCGATCTCCATTCAAGAATGGAAAGAGCCAAAGACTAAACGTCCAGGTGTTACTTGGGTCGATGGCAGAGCCAAAGAAGACCTGGTGAAATCTCTGATGGAACATTTCACCCTACCAGATCATTTCACTAAAGCAGATGTGGACAAAGTCAAGGCCGCTGCTCTTAAGAAGATGGCAATTGCATTCAACACCCACAAGAAAACTGTATGGGCCAACTACCTCGCTGATGAAAGGAAGACTCCAGATTTCAAGGGAACACTGAAGAACCAAAGAGAACATTGGGACGATTTCGTGACCTTCAAGGATTCAGAAATATCTAAGGAACGGTCGATGAAAAACAAGGCAAATGCCGCAAGAAAGACGCAGTTCCATAGGCTGGGTCCAGGTGGCTACGCGGTGGCATTGCCTAAGTGGGATAAGTCTGAGCAAGAGATGGAGGATGCAGGGGTCACTCCGGTTACCCGGCACTGGCCCCCCAGGTGCAGAACTTGGTTCTATGCGCATGGGGGGGCGTTGGACCCGAAGACAGGCATGGTTTCGAAGAAGGCAAGTCTAAAAGGAGCCGAACAAAATATAATTGACGCAATAGAAGAAGCTTGAGCGGGGGTGTTCACGCCCAACAGAGAGAACGACGAGCTTACGCGCACCCTGGGAAATCCTGAACACCCGGGAAGAACACGAGGCATGGGCGTTATTCTTGGTATGAGGGCTTTTCAGACTGGAACGACGACTATAGGTCCCGTGCAAGAAAGAAGATGGAGGAGGAGAAGAAGAGGAAGCTGGAGGAGGAGCAGAGGAAGCAGGACGCAGAACGCCTTCAAGGCCTAGAAGCAAGGCACGCGGACCTGGCACTCAAATTCCAGCAGCAGCAGCAGCAGATCGACTCACTTAGCCAGGAAAGGGGGTCTCAGCAGCGGCAGCAGCAAGCGGATGATCGTCCAGCATTGGATAGCACCGTCCCATCCATGCCGAGAAGCAGTGTTGGTTCTACCCCGGGCGACACACTGCTGGATAAATACCCTGTGGATGACATCATAGAGAACACTAACTGTGAGCTACACTCCAAAATGAAGAACATATCCATGAAGGTGGCGGACGGCGTTGCTTTTCCAGTTACCCCCGAAGCAACCTACCATTGCATCCCGATTCCAGAGGGCTATGCTCGTGTCATGGTTGATGAAGTGGTGGACCCATATTCGGGGCTAACGCTTGACATTCCTGGAGGTGAAGACGAGCGCACACTCGGAGAGGCCATACATCGTATCATCCTATGGAGAAAGGATTGCATAATCTTTCGAAGTCCACCGACACCGCGTCGTCTGCCGACTCCTCGAAGTCCGCCACCGAGTCAACAGACTCCCGCTCCTCCAAGTCCACGAACGTGTGAGACGACTCCTCCTCGAAGTCCGCCACCTCCTCCAAGTCCCCGAACGCGTGAGCTGACTCCTCCGGTTTCAAGCCCGGCACTGCGTCATGCCACTTCTCCGGTTGCAAGTCCGACACCGTGCAGGCCACACCTCCTGCTTCAAGTCCGGCACATCGTCAGGCTACTTCTCCTGGTCCAACTCCATGTCAGCCGCCTCCGCCGTCTCAGCAATCGCAGAAGAGACATCCTGCAGCTTTGGTGCGTAGCGGTACGAGTCGAGGTAGTTCAGGAAGTACAGGCGAAGGCAAGCGATATAAATATGGTCCAAGCCTCGCTCCTCTTCCTCAGAGGCCTTATGACATGACTAAGGAGCAAAACTCAGCCATAGTGCAAGCCCAAGTGGACGCCCATTTTGCACCGAAACCGGCATCGCCACCAAAGGAGAAAGTGCCTGAGAAAGTAATTGACCACTTCATTCGTATGGCTAGAGAACCAGCTCCCAAGCCTGTTGACTCGGACTATGAGCGCCAAATCAGGAAGGCACATCGAGCACGACTACAGAAGGAAGCGAGCTCAAGCTCGAGCGAAAAAGCAGCTGGCAAAAAATGCGGGAAAACCGTTCCCCAGTTGGGAGAACAGATGGCGCAAGCGATCTCCCCGCTTGTTGTGCCAACAACACATAAGAGGAGTAGTACGCGCGTCAAATATTAATGTGGGCAAACCGTTAGCGTTCCCCAGCATGGCGATGTGGTAATAACAGAGGATCATATAATGCAGGCTCAAATGCTCAATATCTCTATTGGACAACTCCTCGAAATCGAGCCCATGTCTGCGCTTAAAGAATCGGAAATAGCATGGCAATATATCCGGGGCAAACCTTTGGTCCATCCAGACAAGGTCAAGGACCTCCCAACGAGAATGTATCAATTGCATCAATGGTAGATGAACATTACCAATATTTCCAATAGAGAGTCCCTCATGGTGAATGTCAAGCATGAGCATTATTACCATGAGAAAGCTCTGGCCATTGAGTATCCAGAACTATTTCAGTTATTTAATCAAGACGCACTCGACAAGTCTATCGTCAGTTGCTATTGTCTGTAGGTGATTTCTTTCTGTAATTTAAGTCTCAAGCTAGTTATGTAGTGATAATTTTGATCAATCATTACATGTAATTATCCTCACTATATTCTTTTTCTGTGGTATTATATGCAGGATGAAGATGTATGAAATGAAAAAAGCTGGACGCTATGGCGTTGGGTTCATTGACCCAAATACCATTAATCAGGACATATGGCAGATTGAATGTTGTCGAGATGATGTAGAAGAAAGCATGCTAGAGTTCTTGAAGTGTCTCAATACCAATGAAGATATACTAGTTCCTTACAACTTCCCGTGAGTCACACTGTCTTGTACTACAAATTCTGTTTTTGCTTACTAGCTAGCTAGATGTTAATAATTAAGTGTATACGGTTTACGGTAGTTGATTAATTTTATGCACATGCCCGCTTCATTAAGACATGCAAACGTGTGCGTATGCAGTTGGCACTGGGTCTTGTTAGACATTAAAGTTGAGGAAGGAAAAGTTGAATTACTGGACTCACTAACTAAACAAGATACAGACTACACCATCGTGAAGGGGATAGTCAACAGGTAATTTCAATCATTATTAACTATTAATTAGTTCCTGATATGAACTATTTAATAACCCCTTTATTAATTTTCTTTGCCGGCGGGCAGGGCATGGGCAAAGTTCATCAAGGTGACTCCAGACACGTGGCCAAAAAAGTTGTTTTGGCATCGACCCAAGGTAATTAATTAAGTAGTACTAGCTAGCTACCATCTCTTTAATTCTTGTTTCAATATCATTATCTGATTCAATTCCATTCTCGTAAAGGCCCTGAGGCGGGCGAAAGGGAATAATCTGTGTGCATACTACGTTTGCGAGAACATTCGCATGATGACGTGCGAAAGGAGCAGATATGATAGACAGGACTAGGTACGTTTTTGTCAGAACACTATTCACACCATTATCGATATCTAGTCACACAACTAACAAACATGCATATTGATCTCCTTCTTAACAGTTCAGATCGGTGCGGGATAAGCTCCTACCATCGGACCGCATACAAGTACTTCAAGAGGAAATAGCCGGATTTTTGCTCGACCAGGTCATAGATCCGAAAGGAGAATACTATTACCCGCTACCGCCCCATGAACCACTTGTCATCGTGCTCCGAAGGCACCAAGGCAACATGTAGTAGAAATGTATATGTATATACATGTGTATATGTGTGAATAGTTAATGGTGTTGGCTGTGAGACATTCGATATATATATATATATATATATATATATATATATATATATATATATATATATATATATATATATGCGGTTCTACGTACGAGAAAATCTATTTAATATATATGCATAACGTGTATAATTTATAGTATCGTGAAATACCAACAAACAAAAAAGAATTAAATGGAAAATAAAGCCAAATTGAAAACACAAAATTAAAGCAAAAATAAAAAAAACACCCAAACATTTAGTACCGGTTGATGCTACCAACCGGTACTAATGTCCTACACGCA
>NC_041391.1:13010620-13036509 GCF_002162155.2 Triticum dicoccoides | reverse complement strand
CTCTTTAGTGCCGGTTCGCCAACCGGCACTAAAGCCCGGTTCTGCACTAGTGGTACAAAGGCCACGTGTAATTCATATCTACTCGATATTAGTATATTTCAGTCATTAAAAAAGTAGTACAGTTTGGACGACTACGTCACAAGTGTTTGATGATTTTAGGTTCTCGCTCGTTAAGGTGGCAGCTTTGATGTGACTCTTTTGATACCGAGAAGTTAGCTGGGCATGTGTAGGTGTAGGTCTAGTCATCGATATGCGGTTGTCATTGCTAAAATTATCGAGAGTGATGTGCAAGCGAGACTTCCCTACACGATCCTTGCACAACACTAACATGGATGATACAGATTGAAAACAAAAAGAAAATCAACAGCTCATCTGAAATGTCGTCCAAGGATCGTGCATTTTTTTGTCGTCCATGCAGCATCACTCAAAAAATATTGTTGACAATCATCTCTGGTAAGCTTTGCATAATTGCGTTCGAGCGGTGATTTACTCATCTACTCCCTCTGTCCCAAAATATAAGAACGTTTTTAACGCTAATTCGTCTCTGTACATGCGGCTACGCGAGGACGTTATCCGCACCACTGGCAGCCCACGCGATTCGTGCTAACTCCAATACGACGTGCGCGTATAAACTCAGCCGGGCAGCGTACAACATCTTGTATACCGCGCGTATTCTTCTCTGCCTTCATTCAAGGCCCACATGCCATCTGGTGTTGATAACGGGTACCTGCAACAAGCGTCAGCGACCGGCGCCACGACATTTACTGACCTGTAGCCACAACGGATACATGCACCAGGCGGGACTTAGGTGGTGTTGGCCATGCTTCAGTCTCAACAGCTACCCGAGCGACGCTCCTCTCTGCCTTTTTAAATGCCATCCCTCCTTGCTTCGGATGGCCATTCCAAGCAGCTCCCCTTCTCCATTGCTCTCACATTAGCCGCGCTTCCCAAGCATGTGTTCGTCCGCGTCCCGTAGTAGTTCAACACCACCTACGTCTCACCACACGAGCAATCAGATGCCTCCGCTCCCTCTCATCCGTTGCCCCGAATGCAACGCCGGCTACGTCGTCTGGTTTGTCTCCGGTACAGAACTTAACCCAGGGAGGCACTTCTACAAGTGTGAACGGAATGAGGTAAGTTTTCCGAGACCTTCTCATTCCACCTTCTCCGCGGCATTCTAATCTTTGTTCATGGTGCAGCACGGAGGTTGCAGGTTCTGGAAGTGGGAGAACAAGTACATACAGTACTTGAGCGAGCGATGGGGACATCTGATCTCGCACGCGAGCATCCATCGCCACGTCGCACTGCTCGAGCAGAACCAAGCATTCTTGAAGAAGATTTTCATGCTGTGCCTCGCGAATTTGGTGGTCATGGTCACTATCTCCATCCACAAGTTATGAAGTATCATCCGCCCTGCGCACGGACATGGGCACGGCTAGCGCACTGCTGTAGTATCAAATTTAGTGTATCCGTTACGCGTAGGTACTGCCGTTTCTTTTTGTATGTTCTAGTATCCCATGCGTATGTGCATGTATAGGTTACAACGTTTTAGCGAGCCCATGCAGGCCGCGAGTGGGTGCGTAACCAAATTATCTGGATGGCGTATTGAGTGGGGCACCCACCGTAATTAAACATGTCTCAAATCAGGAAACAGATCCATTGCGAGATCAGATGCATTGTTATTTACCTGTCAAAATGGTAATTGGTCTTTTTCCTCCCATCATCTTAACAAACTCATCAAAAATCCATTTGAAGGTGTCGACCGTCTCGTCTCGCATGAGCACACCAGCATACAACACACTTTGAAAGTGGTTATTCACGCCAACAAAAATACCGAATGGCATATCGTACAAATTAGTCTTGTATGTGGTGTCGAACGTCACCACATCGCCAAAATGGTGGTACTGCTTTTTGCTACGCCCATTCGTCCACATGAGAGTGCGTATTCTACTTTCTTCATCCACCTGAAAATTGTAGGTGAACTCGCTGTCTTGTACTTTCATCTCTGAAAAAATTGCCATCGTCTTCCGTACATCGTCGTCGGCCTGCTCCCTGCTCAGCTTGCCACACAGTGTCCTCAGGCACCTTTTGGTGAATGGCACATTTTCAACCCTCCCAAAAAAAGTTGCAAGAATGCTGTAAACTTTGCTCAGGTTCACATTGTTCTCTCTAAGCTGAGATACTAGCTCTCTTGTATATTTGTCAATATGCCTATGCGAAGGGAAATGCAGCTTCTCAGCACATGTGTTTAACATCTGGTGATTGTGGTTTGACCTGAATTCGTTGATGTACCATCCATTGTCCTCTGTCCGCAAAAGTCTTATGATAGCTTGGCATTGACAACGTGATGATGTTGAGTTCGCCTCTTTTGGCTTGCCTTGTTTCGTAACGAAGATTAAAAATTGTAAACATCAAAGAGCACGAATCAATTAAATGGTGGTTACCCACCGAGCAGCAACACACGAACTCCTGCATGCATCTCGTGCCTTTTACATTGGTTCTGCTCTTTGCGTATCTGATGCCAAACCCTGTCTCCCAGGAATAAAGATTGTAAAAATCGTAGGCCTCGTTTATAGAATCGAACGTCAGTCCAACTGATGGCGTCACTACGGTGTCTGTTTTCCTTTCAGCAAATCCCGTCAGTGTTGTTTCCAGGGCTGTCACCCTGTCAGCACTTGTTGCTCTCTCGTCTGGCACTGCAACCCTCCTGTTCCTGAAACCAGCAAAGAAAACGAGACCGTGTATGATTAATCAGAGTGACTTGGACGCAGTTGATAACTTCTGGTAGCAAGTAATTACCTTGTAACCCACCCGACTTTGTCATCAAGGGCCGCATATCTATTATCCATCCTCGAAGCCCTATTCTCGTCTAGATCCGTGGTGTCTGTTTCTGTCCTAACGTCGACAGAATCCAACAAATCAGCGAATCCGCCGCTGGGGTCGTCCTCGACAACCTCTCATAGGACGCTCAGCCTCTCCGAATCGATGCCAAAAACAGCGGAATCAGGGTAGTTAGAAATGCCCCACGAGGAGACAGATCCGTTCCTTTCCGCCACAAACGCAGACATGCTATATAAGGAGGGCGCGGGGGAGATCTGTTAGAGGGCGTCTAATACTATCTTCCAGCTAAAACAAAGTCAATTCATATGGATCCTCACGGACTAACCTGGATTCCCCTGCTTCAGCTGAAGCCATGCCCTCTGCTCCGCTTGCGGCCCTGTGAGCGTGAGGCTTCAAGAAGATGTACAGTGCCGCACCGGTGGAAGCGTTAGCATGCGTGCAAAATGACGACGCGCCCAACGTCAGGGCAGTTATTACCCCAGTGCCGCACCGGTGTATCCGCAAAAGGACAAACGCGTATTTGTATGAAAATAAATGCTTGTGGCCCTCTTACCAGGATGTATAGCCGGCGTATTCACAGACAAAAAAAGCAAAACACTGTGCGGTATTTGCGCAGGGGGGGGTGGCGCTAATTTAACTGCGAATCACGGCGCGTTGCGGACGCACGAGATAAAGACCTCGCGTGGGGGCATGTCCTGAAAATTCGCGTCCCGTTTTTAACACTAGCTTAGTGTCAAAAAAATTCTTATATTTTGAGACGGAGGGAGTATGTTGTATTTCTTTCTTTCGATGTATCTAGTTCTGTTTCATGTTTATTCACTTGATCAATTAGGATCCTGTGATGCTGACTTTAACCTATCAGTCTATCACCCAACACCCATCGTCCCTCTCATGGATGCTCTTCTAGTTAATTCGTGTTTCCCGAGTGTCATGCATATGCATGGTACGTACGGTACATGAGTAACAAGTGTGTATGCGCAAGAGGCCGACACACATGAATTTCTGATGGACCCATGCACGCATCGTTATCGATCACATGCTACCACATGCATGATGCATCGTGTTGATGACGCAAGGGACCGTCCTATATGCTACCACTTCGCTTGCTATTCCTACATGTTCGGACAAATACGTAGTACGCTACACGTACTGTCTCCGGTCAACCGTTGAATCGATTAGGACAGTAGGTCCTAGCCTTGGCCACGTCTCTATCCGAAATTGGGGATGATCAATCAGCGCGGTAGCTTGCTAGGGATGCAAATTGAGGTGGTGGCGACGGTGGCCGGTGGGTCGAATGGATGCGGAATTCCTATTCGCCTATTTGTCGGTGAAACAAACTCTTAAGTCAAAATTCTGGTCGATTTTACCCTGAACTATGCAATACCCGTCAAAACTAAACCCTGCCATCGTTTGGCGTTGAAGTGTGCCCGCCTGCTACAACATGGAGTGACATGGACCGTCAAGGCAGTGGCGCTGGCTCATCAATGGGTTCCTCGTCCATCGTCCCATCATCGTAGCCGACCTCCGGTCAAGCTCGCCGGGAAGCCATCCTCTGTCCGGCTCACGCGTCGGGCCTGCCGGCTGGTCGCAATGCGATAAGCTCCTGCTTCTGCTCTATCGAGAGGCCCACCCGTATACATCGCTCTATAGCTCATGGTCATGGCGTAGATGGTGCACCAAGGAGTATATCGTCGGGAGCGGAGGTGGATCATGTCGGGCCTGACCACACATAAATTTGGCTTAATAAAGATTACCATATCATTAATGGTTTTCTCTCTCAAAAATTACATTATTTTATGCATTTTCAAATAGTACAGAACGCGGCAGAAACGCTCGCTAGAACCAATTCCTTTTTCCTTGTTTTGGAAGGTTTCTATCCGGGTCCCAAAGCAAATACTTGATGCGCAATAACGGGCCATAGCAAGGGACTGAGGACGTAGGCGTAGTATAACATTTATTATGAGACGGTATCTATCTATGTTATTATGACCCTCTCTCTCTTTTTTAATTGCCTGCCACATAAGGCTGGTCATAGTGGGAGTAACATAGGTAGTAATATAGATGCCACATAAGCAAAAATGGTGATGTGGCAAGTAGTTAATGCGGAGAGAGGCAAATAAAGTAACCTAATATGTTACCACCACATAACGTTTTCCAATGCAAAATGAGTCTACAAGACAATAAATGAACATGTGTATTTTACTACTCATATGACACTTCCCATTATAAGGGTAGTAACATAGAGTAGTAACGTATGCATGTTACTACTCTAAGTTACTCCCCACTATGACAGCATGTTTGCGAGTCCCAAATATATGATACTAGTTATGTTACCATTATGGGCAGTCTTGCGCATGTCAGTGGCAAGCGCTGGACCCTCTCCTCTCCTCCCCACCACACACGTACGTGGCACGCGGGGACCGAGCCACCGTTTTTCCTCGGCCTTGTGCTCGCCTCTGCCTGCCTTGCCTCGGGAACGCAAGGGAAGGGAGGCAGTACCCCTGTCTCGTGCTTTGGTTTTTGGCTGCTGCTTCGAATGGTTTTTGCGCTGCTTGAAGCATTTTCCATGCTGCGGATAGTTGTGTATTGTGGTGGTGACGTGCATTATTTTTTAGATCCCGTGGTGACATGCATGCATACATGCAGGGCCCCATGGATGGAAAGGTGTCCATCCAAGTCTGCCTATGCGCCTACGTCCTCAGTGCTATACATGAATAGCATCGCGTAGGGTGAGTAGGGTGGTAGTAGACGGGAGCGTGCCGCCGTCGGCCCGGTCCGAGAGGAGCGGCTGGGGCCTCCAGCCATGCAAATCCACGTGTAGCGATTCCAGCGGCCGGGAGAGTACGACTGCGTGTACAGAGGTGCGCACGCCTACCTGCGTGCCTGCGTGCCTACGTGGGTCACGTCCGACGCGACGCGCGCGATGGCCCTCCCTCATGCTGACGGATGCTCCATCGATCGCTGCCAGTACCTGCTCCATCTCGTATTTTATAGCATTTCTTTCCATTTCTCCGTCTGTGTGTGCCATCCGTTCCGCCGTTGGATTGGATTGGATTGGATTGGACCGCCCATCCATCACAAGCAAAGCTGCAGACGCAGCACTTGACTTGCGGTTTCATGCAATGCATCTCACCGCGTCGCATGCAGCAGAGCAGGCAGCAGCTCCTACCTGTTGACCCCGACCCGACCCGACCTCTCACCCGCGCCGTCGCATCGAATCCATCTTATTCCAACTCCACCGCGCGACCATATCTAGTCCGGTCCAGTCTGTTTGGGGCAAAACGAACAAACCAGGCGGCCCAGCACGTGACGGTCCGACCCCATCTGGTCCGTTTTGTATTCGGGCCGACCCATTTTAAGTGTAAACTTGCGTTGGGTTTGGGTCGCCGAGGACAGCGAACGGACGCTTCGAACGTTCGCGTCGGGGCCGCGTGGCAGGCGGCCACCTACCTCCCACCCGCCAACATAAATGCGCACGGGCAGGTGGCCCTACCTGTCATCCGTACAGCGAACGGTCGTCGTCCTTTTTAAATGGGAAGCCGTGGACCGGTCGTCGTCCACACTTTCCACTCCGGCCCCTCTCTGCCCCTCGAAACCCGACACCCTCGAAACCCTAACCGCTCCCCGTCGTCGACCTCGCCGGCCGGCCGCAGCCATGGGCTTTGGAACTACGGCCGCAAGGGGAAGCACGACCGCGAGGCCGGCTCCTCCTCGGGCCACCGCCGCGGATACGTGAAGAAGGAGGAGCCCGCGTCACCGCCGCGCTCCTCCCGTCGAGCCCCCGCGCCGGCTCCCTTCACCATTGCCCATAGGCCCGCCGGCGAGCGCGACCGGCAGTACATCTGCGCGGACGTGTGCCGGAGGTACTGGGAGACGAGGACGCCGGTCCCGTGGGGCGACATCCACCTCCCCAACGGATGGCATCTCTCCGCGGACCGGGTCCCCATCCCGCCGGTGCCGGCGAGCGGCCGTGCCCGGCGCGATGAGATCGCGCGCCGCCGCCGCGTCCTCCCCGACGACCTGTACTACAACCACAGGTATACCCCCGACTCCCCGCTGTGGGACACATGGCTCCAGGACAAGCACAATACGCGCTGCATGTCGTACTTCGCCGGCACGGTGTCGGGGCCGCGGCGGCCACGTGCAGAGGCGCGCGGGCGTACACGGGTGCGCGGCCTAACGCCCACGCCGTCGCCTTCCCCGTCTCCGTCGCCACCTCCACCTCCCTCCATGACAGCGGAGGAGGAGGCCCGTCTCATGCAGCGTGTCATGGAGGACTCCATGAACACGCATGACGAGCGGCAATGGGACGGCTTGGAGGAGGCCATGGCCCTCTCTGCCGCCGGCGACGTTGCCTTCCCGGAGCTGCAGATGGCGGCCGTCACGGAGGACGCGATGGAGGAGGAGCCGCCGGCCGCGTTCCAGGAGCTGCTGGGCCAGCGGTGGGGTTGGTCCTGCACTGCACCGGAGATGGCCGCTGGCATGGGCGTGAACTGGTGCGCCACTCCGCCGCAGTCACCGAAGCGGGAGGCCTCGTCACGGGAGGAGGTGGTGCAGGCACCTCCGGCCTTCCAGGCCGCCCCCGTCCACCACGCGCCGCCGGCCCACCTGTGGACGCCGCCAGACTATATCGACCTCGTCAGCGGCGACGACGACACCGGCGGCCAGTGAAGACTGCGACGGCCACAACACCGACGGGCGCGGCAGGAGCACGCGGGAGGCTTTTTTTATTTTGTTTTTATGTTAATTATGTGTAACTGGGCCATTTAAGTGGACCGAGAAAGTGGGCCGTTTTGTGGCCGTGACCCCTATATATGTTTTATATTTTTTTAATGCGTTTATTTACTTTTTAAGTCATTTTATTCTAGTTTTTATATTTTTTTTATTCACGTCCACACCGGACATGATTTGGGGTGCGGTCACGCGGTGACGCACACACGACCCAATAGACAAAGCCAGACACGGGCGAATCCATCGGCACCCCAAACGGCAAAATCCGGCCAACCCGAACGTCCATTTGGGGTCATTTGATGGAGTTGTCCTTACTCGTGGGCGCGAGGATAGCCTGCTGTTTCCCTTCAAAACATGTAAGGCAAAAGGTGACGTGCGTATAGCGGATAAACGCAACCCAATGATGCTCCAAGTTTTCCTTCAAGCACATGCTCTGCTCCTCAACTGTTATTAGTGCTCATCGACGGAGCATGCTTTCCTGCTCCTCACAGACTTGAGTACAGTACTACGTACTACAGTAGTGAGTAGAGTATTTGTAGCCTGCATGCATGCAGAAGGAGGCACGCGCCTTGCTTCAATCTGAATCACAAATCCACGGCACGGCGAGGGATCAGAGCATCTCTAGCCGTTGGCCCTCTAGGGGTGTCTAAAATCATCGTCTGGGGGTGACCCGACGCAAAAAGTGGATCTGGGGCGAGTTGGCCCCCAGTCACAGCCCGTAGGGCCGGCCCTAGGCGTGGGAAAAAAATTAGACAAATTTGGGCTAAAACACGTCAATTTTCGGCAAATTTGGGCTTTTATATTCGCAAACTTGGGCTAAAATACGCCATTACATATAAAAACTAGGTAAAAAATTTTGCTGAAGGCCGAGAAGTCGCCGTCGTCGCCGCCATCGTCGGCCTTCTTCTCCTTGACCCGGGCGCCCCTGCTGGACCCCTCCCCGGCTGGTGGCGGCGGCGGCGGCGGTGCGTCATCGCCGTCGTTGCTGTCGTCGATGATCACGACGCCACCTTTGTCGCGGCCTCAGCGGCGCTGCGCGAAGCGCTGTAGGGCGGCGCGCTGGCGCTCCCTCGCCATCTTCAGCGAGTCTTGGCGTGCCCATTCAAGGGTTGCGTCGTCGTCGAGCTCGACCTCGCTGTGCTCCGCCTTCACCGGCACCAGCAGCCCCGGCTCCATCTTCACCGGAGCCAGCCCCGACTCCGTCTTCGCCGGCGCGAGACCCGGCTCCGTCTTCGGCTTGACAAA
Source organism: Triticum dicoccoides (assembly GCF_002162155.2). Lineage (NCBI taxonomy): Eukaryota > Viridiplantae > Streptophyta > Magnoliopsida > Poales > Poaceae > Triticum > Triticum dicoccoides. Next base: position 13,027,692 of record NC_041391.1, on the reverse strand, counting down.
GCGCGGGGGAGGAGCCGACGAGGAGGCGCGTCGGTCGCCCTCGCTGATGACGATGCCGGCGCTGCGTGTACACCAGCCGAGCGGCGTCTCCGCCGCGGGCTCGGCCTTGACGCCGAGCAGTGATGGAGTGCCGGAGGATTGGGAGGAAGAACGCGACGAGGAAGAAGAGGAGGAGGAGCCGAACCTCCTCGGCGCCCATTGCCCGAAGTGTCGGCGGTGCGTCGGGGCGGCCGTCCTCGCCGGGGGGTACGCCCATGGTGAGTTGTTGCTGCCCTCGAGGTGCGTCAGCACGCCGTCGAGGGTGCGGCCGGGGACGCCCTACCAGAGGTGGCGCCCCTCGCTGTTCTTGATGCCGCCAACCACCGGCGCCGCTAAAGATGCTCTCAGATAGCCATGGCTCGCCTAGTTTCTGGAGCTGCGGAAGTCTCAAGTGGCAGAGTACAGCCAGTCCTAGATCCATAAAATATCGTCTCAGCCAGGTCCAGCGACAGAGGAAAATACGACAAAAACAATTGTTCCCTCCGAGAGAAATGGGTGGATGTGCCGGGAGAGCACAACAAAACAGGAAGGCCTCCAGCCCTCCGGTCACAGCGCCCGCTCATTCGGCCATAATGTTAACTAGATCGGTAACGCGCCTTGGCGCAAGGGTGCCGGTCCAACGACTTGGCCAAGCCAATAAAGATCAAACACATATTGCGACAGTAATAAAGCAGGTTTAGCACATGTTGCAATCATATATGAAGAACATCAATGATATAATGAATTGCCCTATAAAGTATGTGAGCCTTGGTGCAACCCACTAAATCTAAAACAAACTAAGTACACATCTCGCCAAGAGCACATACTTGGTTCAGAACTCAAGTTTACATCACCTCAATCTCGAAATAAGGATCTTAATTTTCAAGAGGCATCCCTTTGGTCACCATGTTGATCAAGGACCAGTTACAATAACATAATCAATAGCACTTAAACTACCATAACTAAAACCTTAAGCCCGAGAATATGCATCTCCATACATAACACAACAAAAGAAAAAAAATCTATAAATAAGTGGTTAAATTCACTATTAAACCACTATCTTCCTTCCAGACAGGATCAACAAATTATTCTCAGTTCCGAGAGTGAATGCCTACATCATGGTCACACCCAATGGGCTACAAATGACAACAACAATTGGCGCAAGGATTTGATTCTTGTTCTAGGTGAATTGAAGGTCCATGTTTGCACCTAAAGCCAAGCAAAAGCTCGGACTTGAGCCCCCATACCAGGCACAAGCATGTCCTTTAACTTCTTGATCCGCAATCTGATCAAATGAGCAAGCATGCCAGCATTTATCTATTTCATTTGTGAAGAACATACTCTTGAATTTTTGTTTTATTTGGAGCTGAAGGTTCTAGGGAGACTTACTTAGCAGAAGCTGCTAAACATGTCTTGAGCTTTTTCCCCCTTTGTTTGTTCTCGCTAAACTCGCATGGTTGAATACCAGGATCACTACTGATTTCTGAAATGAGAAGTGCCAACTGTTGGGGAACGTAATAATTTCAAAAAAATTCCTACGCACACGCAAGATCATGGTGATGGCATAGCAACGAGAGGGGAGAGTGTTGTCCATGTACCCTCGTAGACCGTAAGCGGAAGCGTTAGCACAACGCGGTTGATGTAGTCGTACGTCTTCACGATCCGACCGATCCAAGCACCGAACGTACGGCACCTCCGAGTTCAGCACACGTTCAGCTCGATGACGATCCCCGGGCTCCGATCCAGCAAAGCTTCGGGGATGAGTTCCGTCAGCACGACGGCGTGGTGACGATGATGATGTTCTACCGGCACAGGGCTTCGCCTAAACTCTGCGACGATATGACCGAGGTGGAATATGGTGGAGGGGGGCACCGCACACGGCTAAGGAACGATCCGTAGATCAACTTGTGTTTCATGGGGTGCCCCCCTGCCCCCGTATATAAAGGAGGGAGGGAGGAGGCCGGCCGGCCCTTGTGGGCGCGCCAAGGAGGAGGAGTCCTCCTCCTAGTAGGAGTAGGACTCCCCCCTTTCCTACTCCTACTAGGAGGGGAAAGGAAGGGGGGGAGGGGGGAAGGAAAGAGGGGGGCGCCGCCCCCCCCCTCCTAGTCCAATTCGGACCAGAGGGAGAGGGGGCGTGCCGCCCACCCTAGCTGCCCCTCTCTCTTCCCACCAAGGCCCATGTGGCCCATTAACTCTCCGGGGGGGTCCGGTAACCCTCCGGCACTCCGGTTTTCTCTGAAATCACCCGGAACACTTCCGGTGTCCGAATATAGTCGTCCAATATATCAATCTTTATGTCTCGACCATTTCGAGACTCCTCGTCATGTCCGTGATCACATTCGGGACTCCGAACAAACTTCGGTACATCAAAACTTATAAACTCATAATAAAACTGTCATCGTAACGTTAAGCGTGCGGACCCTACGGGTTCGAGAACTATGTAGACATGACCTAGAACTATTCTCGGTCAATAACCAATAGAGGAACCTGGATGCCCATATTGGTTCCTACATATTCTACGAAGATCTTTATCGGTCAAACCGCATAACAACATACGTTGTTCCCTTTGTCACCGGTATGTTACTTGCCCGAGATTTGATCGTCGGTATCCAATACCTAGTTCAATCTCGTTACCGGCAAGTCTCTTTACTCGTTCCGTAATGCATCATTCCGTAACCAACTCATTTGGTCACATTGCTTGCAAGGCTTATAAAGATGTGCATTACCGAGAGGGCCCAGAGATACCTTTCCGACAATCGGAGTGACAAAACCTAATCTCAAAATACGCCAACTCAACATGTACCTTCGGAGACACCTGTAGTACTCCTTTATAATCACCCAGTTACGTTGTGACGTTTGGTAGTACCCAAAGTGTTCCTCCAGTAAACGGGAGTTGCATATTTCTCATAGTTATAGAACATGTATAAGTCATGAAGAAAGCAATAGCAATATACTAAACGATCAAGTGCTAGGCTAACGGAATGGGTCATGTCAATCACATCATTCTTCTAATGATGTGATCCCATTAATCAAATGACAACACATGTCTATGGTTAGGAAACATAACCATCTTTGATTAATGAGCTAGTCAAGTAGAGGCATACTAGTGACTATATGTTTGTCTATGTATTCACACATGTATCATGTTTCCGGTTAATACAATTCTAGCATGAATAATAAACATTTATCATGATATGAGGAAATAAATAATAACTTTATTATTACCTCTAGGGCATATTTCCTTCAGTCTCCCACTTGCCCTACAGTCAATAATCTAGATTACATAGTAATGATTCTAACACCCATGGAGTCTTGGTGCTGATCATGTTTTGCTCGTGAGAGTGGCTTAGTCAACGGGTCTGCAACATTCAGATCCATATGTATCTTGCAAATCTCTATGTCTCCCACTTGGACTTGGCCCCGAATGTAATTGAAGCGTCTCTTGATGTGCTTGGTCCTCTTGTGAAATCTGGATTCTTTTGCCAAGGCAATTGCACCAGTATTGTCACAGGAGATTTTCATTGGTCCCGATGCACTAGGTATGACACCTAGATCGGAAATGAACTTCTTCATCCAGACTCCTTCATTCGCTGCTTCCGAAGCAGCTATGTACTCCGCTTCACATGTAGATCCCACCATGACGCTTTGTTTAGAACTGCACCAACTTACAGCTCCACCGTTTAATAAAAACACGTATCCGGTTTGCAATTTAGAATCGTCCGGATCAGTGTCAAAGCTTGCATCGACGTAACCATTTACGACTAGCTCTTTGTCACCTCCATATACGAGAAACATATCCTTAGTCCTTTTCAGGTATTTCAGGATGTTCTTGACCGCTGTCCAGTGATCCATTCCTGGATTACTTTGGTACCTTCCTACCAAGCTTATTGCTAAGCATACATCAGGTCTGATACACAGCATTGCATACATGATAGAGCCTATGGATGAAGCATAGGGAACATCTTTCATTTTCTCTCTATCTTCTGCTGTGGTCGGGCATTGAGTTTGACTCAACTTCACGCCTTGTAGTACGGGCAAGAACCCTTTCTTTGCCTGATCCATTTTAAACTTTTTCAAAATTTTATCAAGGTATGTGCTTTGTGAAAGTCCTATTAAGCGTCTTGATCTATCTCTATAGATCTTGATGCCCAATATGTAAGCAGCTTCACCGAGGTCTTTCATTGAAAAACTTTTATTCAAGTATCCCTTTATGCTATCCAGAAATTCTATATCATTTCCAATTAATAATATGTCATCTACATATAATATCAGAAATGCTACAGAGCTCCCACTCACTTTCTTGTAAATACAGGCTTCTCCAAAAGTCTGTATAAAACCATATGCTTTGATCACACTATCAAAGCGTTTATTCCAACTCCGAGATGCTTGCACCAGTCCATAAATGGAACGTTGGAGCTTGCACACTTTGTTAGTACCTTTTGGATCTACAAAACCTTCTGGTTGCATCATATACAACTCTTCTTCCAGAAATCCATTCAAGAATGCAGTTTTGACATCCATTTGCCAAATTTCATAATTATGAAATGCAGCAATAGCTAACATGATTCGGACAGACTTAAGCATCGCTACGGGTGAGAAAGTCTCATCGTAGTCAACCCCTTGAACTTGTCGAAAACCTTTTGCAACAAGTCGAGCTTTATAGATAGTTATATTACCATCAGCGTCAGTCTTCTTCTTAAAGATCCATTTATTCTCAATGGCTTGCCGATCATCGGGCAAGTCAACCAAAGTCCATACTTTGTTTTCATACATGGATCCCATCTCAGATTTCATGGCCTCTAGCCATTTGCGGAATCTGGGCTCGTCATCGCTTCCTCATAGTTCGTAGGTTCATCATGGTCAAGCAACATGACTTCCAGAATTGGATTACCGTACCACTCTGGTAGACCTACGAGCTTCAGTAGAAACTTGATCTGAAGTTTCATGATCAATATCATTAGCTTCCTCACTAATTGGTGTAGTTGTCACAGGAACCGGTTCTTGTGATGAACTACTTTCCAATAAGGGAGTAGATACAGTTATCTCATCAAGTTCTACTTTCCTCTCACTCACTTCTTTCGAGAGAAACTCCTTCTCTAGAAAGGACCCGATTTTAGCAACGAAAATCTTGCCCTCAGATCTGTGATAGAAGGTGTACCCAATAGTCTCTTTTGGGTATCCTATGAAGACACATTTCTCCGATTTGGGTTCGAGCTTATCTGGTTGAAGTTTCTTCACATAAGCATCGCAGCCCCAAACTTTAAGAAACGACAACTTTGGTTTCTTGCCAAACCATAGTTCATAAGGCGTCGTCTTAACGGATTTTGATGGTGCCCTATTTAACGTGAATGCGGCCGTCTCTAAAGCATAACCCCAAAACGATAGCGGTAAATCAGTAAGAGACATCATAGATCGCACCATATCTAGTAAAGTACGATTACGACGTTCGGACACACCATTTCGTTGTGGTGTTCCGGGTGGCGTGAGTTGCGAAACTATTCCGTATTGTTTCAAGTGTAGACCAAACTCGTAACTCAAATATTCTCCTCCACGATCAGATCGTAGAAATTTTATTTTCCTGTTACGATGATTTTCTACTTCACTCTGAAATTCTTTGAACTTTTCAAATGTTTTAGACTTGTGTTTCATCAAGTAGATATACCCATATCTGCTCAAATCATCTGTGAAGGTGAGAAAATAACGATACCCGCCGCGAGCCTCAACATTCATTGGACCACAAACATCAGTATGTATGATTTCCAACAAATCAGTTGCTCGCTCCATAGTTTCGGAGAACGGCGTTTTAGTCATCTTGCCCATGAGGCACGGTTCGCAAGTACCAAGTGATTCATAATCAAGTGATTCCAAAAGCCCATCAGTATGGAGTTTCTTCATGCCCTTTACACCGATATGACCTAAACGGCAGTGCCATAAATAAATTGCACTATCATTATTAACTCTGCATCTTTTGGTTTCAACACTATGAATATGTGTATCACTACTATCGAGATTCAATAAAAATAGACCACACTTCAAGGGTGCATGACCATAAAAGATATTACTCATATAAATAGAACAACCATTATTCTCTGATTTAAATGAATAACCGTCTCGCATCAAAAAAGATCCAGATATAATGTTCATGCTTAACGCTGGCACCAAATAACAATTATTTAGGTCTAAAACTAATCCCGATGGTAGATGTAGAGGTAGCGTGCCGACCGCGATCACATCGACTTTGGAACCATTTCCCACGCGCATCGTCACCTCTTCCTTAGCCAATCTTCGCTTAATCCGTAGTCCCTGTTTCGAGTTGCAAATATTAGCAACAAAACCAGTATCAAATACCCAGGTGCTACTGCGAGCATTACTAAGGTACACATCAATAACATGTATATCACATATACCTTTGTTCACTTTGCCATCCTTCTTATCCGCCAAATACTTGGGGCAGTTCCGCTTCCAGTGTCCAGTCTGCTTGCAGTAGAAGCACTCAGTTTCAGGCTTAGGTCCAGACTTGGGTTTCTTCTCTTGAGCAGCAACTTGCTTGCTGTTCTTTTTGAAGTTTCCCTTCTTCTTCCCTTTGCCCTTTTTCTTGAAACTGGTGGTCTTGTTAACCATCAGCACTTGATGCTCCTTCTTGATTTCTACCTCCGCGGCTTTTAGCATCGCGAAGAGCTCGGGAATAGTCTTGTTCATCCCTTGCATATTATAGTTCATCATGAAGCTCTTGTAGCTTGGTGGCAGTGATTGAAGAATTCTGTCAATGACATTATCATCAGGAAGATTAACTCCCAGTTGAATCAAGTGATTATTATACCCAGACATTTTGAGTATATGTTCATTGACAGAACTATTCTCTTCCATCTTGCAGCTATAGAACTTATTGGAGACTTCATATCTCTCAATCCGGGCATTTGCTTGAAATATTAACTTCAACTCCTGGAACATCTCATATGCTCCATGACGTTCAAAACGTCATTGAAGACCCGGTTCTAAGCCGTAAAGCATGGCACACGGAACTATCGAATAGTCATCAGTTTTGCTCTGCCAGACGTTCTTAACGTCGTCAGTTGCATCAGCAGCAGGCCTGGCACCTAGCGGTGCTTCCAGGACGTAACTTTTCTGTGCAGCAATGAGGATAATCCTCAGGTTACGGACCCAGTCCGTGTAATTGCTACCATCATCTTTCAACTTTGCTTTCTCAAGGAACGCACTAAAATTCAACGGAACAACAACACGAGCCATCTATCTACAAACAAACATAGACAAGCAAAATACTATCAGGTACTAAGTTCATGATAAATTTAAGTTCAATTAATCATATTACTTAAGAACTCCCACTTAGACAGACATCTCTCTAGTCATCTAAGTGATCACGTGATCCAAATCAACTAAACCATGTCCGATCATCACGTGAGATGGAGTAGTTTCAATGGTGAACATCAATATGTTGATCATATCTACTATATGATTCACGCTCGACCTTTCGGTCTCCGTGTTCCGAGGCCATATCTGTATATGCTAGGCTCGTCAAGTATGACCTGAGTATTCCGCGTGTGCAACTGTTTTGCACCCGTTGTATTTGAACGTAGAGCCTATCACACCCGATCATCACGTGGTGTCTCAGCACGAAGAACTTTCGCAACGGTGCATACTCAGGGAGAACACTTCTTGATTATTAGTGAGAGATCATCTTAAAATGCTACCGTCAATCAAAGCAAGATAAGATGCATAAAGGATAAACATCACATGCAATCAATATAAGTGATATGATATGGCCATCATCATCTTGTGCTTGTGATCTCCATCTTCGAAGCACCGTCGTGATCACCATCATCACCGGCACGACACCTTGATCTCCATCGTAGCATCGTTGTCGTTACGCCATCTATTGCTTCTACGACTATCGCTACCGCTTAGAGATAAAGTAAAGCAATTACAGGGCGTTTGCATTTCATACAATAAAGCGACAACCATATGGCTCCTGCCAGTTGTCGATAACTTCGGTTACAAAACATGATCATCTCATACAATATAATATAGCATCACGTCTTGACCATATCACATCACAACATGCCCTGCAAAAACAAGTTAGACGTCTTCTACTTTGTTGTTGCAAATTTTACGTGGCTGGTACGGGCTTTAGCAAGAATCGTTCTTACCTACGCATAAAAACCACAATGATAGTTCGTCAAGTTGGTGCTGTTTTAACCTTCGCAAGGACCGGGCGTAGCCACACTCGATTCAGCTAAAGTGAGAGAGACAGACACCCGCCAGCAACCATTAAGCACGAGTGCTCGTAACGGTGAAACCAGTCTCGCGTAAGCGTACGCGTAATGTCGGTCCGGACCGCTTCATCTCACAATACCGCCGAACCAAAGTATGACATGCTGGTAAGCAGTATGACTTGTATCGCCCACAACTCACTTGTGTTCTACTCGTGCATATAACATCAACGCATAAAACCTAGGCTCGGATGCCACTGTTGTGGAACGTAGTAATTTCAAAAAATTTCCTACGCACACGCAAGATCATGGTGATGGCACAGCAACGAGAGGGGAGAGTGTTGTCCACGTACCCTCGTAGACCGTAAGCGGAAGCGTTAGCACAACGCGGTTGATGTAGTCGTACGTCTTCACGATCCGACCGATCCAAGCACCGAACGTACGGCACCTCCGAGTTCAGCACACGTTCAGCTCGATGAAGATCCCCGGGCTCCAATCCAGCAAAGCTTCGGGGATGAGTTCCGTCAGCACGACGGCGTGGTGACGATGATGATGTTCTACCGGCGCAGGGCTTCGCCTAAACTCTGCGACGATATGACCGAGGTGGAATACGGTGGAGGGGGGCACCGCACACGGCTAAGGAACGATCCGTAGATCAACTTGTGTTTCATGGGGTGCCCCCCTGCCCCCGTATATAAAGGAGGGAGGGAGGAGGCCGGCCGGCCCTTGTGGGCGCGCCAAGGAGGAGGAGTCCTCCTCCTAGTAGGAGTAGGACTCCCCCTTTCCTACTCCTACTAGGAGGGGAAAGGAAGGGCGAGAGGGGGGTAAGGAAAGAGGGGGGCGCCCCCCCCCCTCCTAGTACAATTCGGACCAGAGGGAGAGGGGGCGCGCGGCCCACCCTGGCCGCCCCTCTCTCTTCCCACCAAGGCCCATGTGGCCCATTAACTCTCCGGGGGGGTTCCGGTAACCCTCTAGCACTTCGGTTTTCTCCGAAATCACCCAGAACACTTCCGGTGTCCGAATATAGTCGTCCAATATATCAATCTTTATGTCTCGACCATTTCGAGACTCCTCGTCATGTCCGTGATCACATTCGGGACTCCGAACAAACTTCGGTACATCAAAACTTATAAACTCATAATAAAACTGTCATCGTAACGTTAAGCGTGCGGACCCTACGGGTTCGAGAACTATGTAGACATGACCTAGAACTATTCTCGGTCAATAACCAATAGAGGAACCTGGATGCCCATATTGATTCCTACATATTCTACGAAGATCTTTATCGGTCAAACCGCATAACAACATACGTTGTTCCCTTTGTCATCGGTATGTTACTTGCCCGAGATTTGATCGTCGGTATCCAATACCTAGTTCAATCTCATTACCGGCAAGTCTCTTTACTCGTTCCGTAATGCATCATTCCGTAACCAACTCATTTGGTCACATTGCTTGCAAGGCTTATAAAGATGTGCATTATCGAGAGGGCCCAGAGATACCTTTCCGACAATCGGAGTGGCAAAACCTAATCTCGAAATACGCCAACTCAACATGTACCTTCGGAGACACCTGTAGTACTCCTTTATAATCACCCAGTTACGTTGTGACGTTTGGTAGTACCCAGAGTGTTCCTCCAGTAAATGGGAGTTGCATATTTCTCATAGTTATAGGAACATGTATAAGTCATGAAGAAAGCAATAGCAATATACGAAACGATCAAGTGCTAGGCTAATGGAATGGGTCATGTCAATCACATCATTCTTCTAATGATGTGATCCCATTAATCAAATGACAACACATGTCTATGGTTAGGAAACATAACCATCTTTGATTAATGAGCTAGTCAAGTAGAGGCATACTAGTGACTATATGTTTGTCTATGTATTCACACATGTATCATGTTTCCGGTTAATACAATTCTAGCATGAATAATAAACATTTATCATGATATGAGGAAATAAATAATAACTTTATTATTGCCTCTAGGGCATATTTCCTTCACCAACTACAAACAACACCAAAATCACTTATAATCAGAGATAGTCTATAATCAGAAATCAGATAGATCAACTAAGGAAGATTGAAACAGCGTAGAAACCTGGATTATTTGTGAAAACAAGAAGATCTACATGATGTTTAATTAAGCAAAACGTTATTAGTCACAACAGAAGGAGATAAAGAAAGTAAATAATAGTACACGGCCAGACAATAAAAGTGATCAAATCGTCTCTCTGAACTATATCATCATTGTCACTCAAATGCATATTCAGCATTGTCGACGAAAACAAAATAGACAACCCTTGCTGATAGCTGACCGTGGATTTAATATTCTGTGTCCTAGACCCTCATCCTATCAATGCACAAAATTAGAAAAATGCATATGCACCTTCATCACAACATACAGGAACGTATATGGAGCATAATCAAACACAGGTTGAACTACAACTCTGCATAGACAACTAAAGTCTCAGGCATAATGTAGACCAATAGGAATGATGACACGATGCATCCAGAAGAAAGTGCATTATATGTACAGTAAGACGAAATCACCTTGATAGGCCTAGTAGCAGTTATGAAATAGAAGAGGTGGCAACTAATAGCGCGCCCTTTTTTCCACATGTCCTTCCTAGTGGCTGCTTGTGTCTTCCATCATATCAGGAAGATCCCCTATAGAGTAGTCCATGGAAACCGCATTTCTAACTTGCACAGAAAAGTAATGCATATATCAAAGATGAATACTCAAAATGTTCGCGGCTGAAATACAAACTCAGAAATGGTAGATCCATGAAGGAATTCAAAATACAACAAACCTACAAAGATTGAATCAAGTGCGGAAAGGTATGCGGAATTAACTGGCTGACCTGCAGAAGGGCAATCATGACCCGATGGCGGCATAGGAGTGGATTCGCCCGCCTTGTCACATGAAGCCAACATGCCGGGCAACATCGACGAAGATCTGACCTTCTAGAATCAACGTATTTCGCCATTTTAAGTATCGAAAAGAAAGCAAAAGATCACTCCAGGTACTTGGTTCACTTGTTCTTTCTGAATAACATTTTGGATGCTTTCTTTTTCCATTTGATGCTGATATACCTATAGATGAATGTGGCATATCATACTGTCAGCACAAGAAAGTAACCGGCAACTCAGTATTTCTTCGTAATGGGAAAAATATTAAAAGACAAACAAAATATGACTGATTTTTGTCCCAAAAAGGATTGCTTCTAATCAACACACATATCTGCAGTAGCAATTTTTTTAATGTAATAATAGCAGTGAGTTAATTTCATTCCATTTCCTAAATGCAAGCAGCAAATAAAGAGTGTTATGAGGATCAAACAGAGGTATAACAAAAAAATAGTAGCAACCCTAAAAATGAACAGAGATGTATACCTTCTAGAATGATTCATTGTCTAATCCACAAACGCCAACAAGGCGCTAAGCAAACAACAGTATACTTAAATCTAGCATTATTAGCACAGAGCCCGGACTAAAAAAGGGTGCGCTAATATTAGCACAGAGACATAACGTTTTATCTTTTTCCTAGGATAAAGGAAGGAGGAAATAGAAAACAGACATTTGCTGCAAGAAGGTGTACATGGTTCAAGGAAAAGGTGTACACCAATTTAAGAAGTCTGGGAGTATATCCCAAAAAAAAATCAGGTGTACATATCGTTACAAGCTTGAAATAATATTAGCACAAAGAATGTTTTATCTTTTTCCTAGGATAAAGGAAGGAGGAAATAGAAAACAAACATTTGCTGCAAGAAGGTGTACATGGGTCAAGGAAAAGGTGTACACCAATTTAAGAAGTCTGGGAGTATATCCCAAAAAAAGTTTCAGGTGTACATATCGTTACAAGCTTGAAATACGACATAAAAGCTTGGAATATGAGAATTATCCAACATGTAAGGGGTGAACCACCATCATGACACCGACATCTAGAATAAGCTGATTTGCAGAAGCATTGCCACTAAGAATAATGCATAACAATGATTTTTTCCCTAGATACAAGGGGAGGCCTCAAACTTAATCCTTTACTTCCATAGCACATCATACAATGCCCCATTAAAAGAGTTCTTCGAAATACCATGCAAGCGCCAGATCGAATGGGGAACAACGGAGGAGGCCACCCGCGACCACGGCAAGCGACCAAGGAATCATAGTTCCATCCAGCTCGGCCATGTGCAGTCGTCGACATCTTTGTGTATGTGTGTGTGCTTGAGTATGTGTGTGGTTCGGCTCCTGGAGTACACGAGCTAGTGTTCTAACTAAACTGAAACAGAGCATTTCGTAGGAGAGCAACCTATAGCAGAGCAACTATAACTTGGAAAAAATCTCACAATCGAGAGAGAGGGATGGACCTAGTTTGCCGATCTACCATGCATCGTTACTCTATAATTTATAGAGTTGGAAGCCTAACATGCTACTGCCATCAGCGGTAACCAATGAAAAGAGGAGTGGAACAGTAGGGAACTTCTTGCAGACTACAATAAAGCTCGAGGTACATAACTAAACATGCATGCATAATTACTTATGAACAACCACTTCTGAGTTACCAACAAATACTTAACTATGTAAAAGAGATTTTGGACTATCCAGTGGACTACTAAAAGAATGAAACATCATTTTTCATCCAAAAAACATCTAAATTCTGAATGACAATCATTAAGCGGGTAGAACAAAATTATGAAGGGCAAATAACTATAGAAACACAACTGTGCACATTCTATCCATTGTTATATGTCAAAGAAAATAGTAGTACATACCATTGAAGGCAATAAACTTTAAAAAAGGTGATGATATTCATACAGCAGTCTGTATAGGTTCTATTCATCGGTGGACAATGCAGTGTGATAAAACCAGAAAATTTCATGTAAAATGGGCTTGCATATGGTTTAAAGTAACTATTGTTTTGTATTGTGGGGAGGTTTAAAACAAAATGTGATATAAGAAGTTTAAGGATAAGACATATCATGCATATGAGTCGTCGAAAGGGAAAGCAACCATGAGAACAATTAGAATAGTCATAAGCAGATATATTGCCATCTTGGAGAAGTTGTAAGGTCACAAAGCATGCAGACTGGAAGAACAGAAGAAAGCATTTTGTAATGATAGATTAATGTAAACTCACTCACAGTTAGTTAAGACAATGTCACTTGAATTAAACCTCCAGTCAAGTGTCCAATGTATGCACTCCTTTCTGCAAAAAGATACCGATGTGTAAACAACTTTCATATGATATAAAATAACGAGGGACAAAAATAATGAGAGATGATATTATTAAGTTCCATTGAAACTGAGAAGGGCAGGATGCTTACAAATGGACAGGTTACCAACAAAGTAAAACATAGCACTAATGGTTTAGATTAAGTACAAAATCAGAACTTCACCATATGAAAAATGCCAACATTATGTCGTATACTCACTTTTCTTTCCTTCCTATATTACATGGTGTTGCTAGGAATTTGGTCCACCAGAAAAGTTGGGTACACTGAGGCAAACAGTAAACCAAAGAAGAAAGAGTGGATGCGAGTATTAATGCAGAAAAGGATCTAATAATTCTCCAACACACAAGTAGAAGTTGGTATTTGTATTTAAAGGTGTTGCTTATTTATGATCTAATAATTCCCACGACTCTTACTCTTAACCAGATTAAATTAAGGACCAACAACAAACAATAAAAGATCAAGAACAACTTATATGCAATAAAGATATAAGAGAGAAGAGGTCTATACATAAGACGACTATAAACACCGGAGCATAAATAAGCAACACCTTTAAATCAAATAAAAAGGGTTCAAGGTCCATTGCATAGTGGGCTCAGATTCGCCTTTCCTCAATCATATTACCTACCCCGTCATCTCTTATCACCAGATCAATCTGTTTATACAGTTGAGCTGCCCTGGTTATCACTGAACAAGAATGACCATCCATGGACAGAACAACAGGTATCACAAGATCAAAAAGGATTCTAGAGACACGAGGGAGGATCCAACTTGATACCCACAGGTGCCTCGATTGCTCAAAGGCACACTTATTTCAGCTAAGGCAATCATCATCGCCCTAGCAAGAATGGCTTCTGACCGATGGGGCGCGTGAATTACAGGCGAGGCATAGGATTTTTACAGCGGGAGGTAACTATTCACTCCTACAGTTACCCCTCTCCGATCCGGCGGCCCAGCTCCTCCCACCTCTGGATCCAACGGCCGAAAACACATCAAACGGCCAGATCCAACGACCGAGAATGCGAAATCGCTGAGGAGGCTGGAGGTTCACTGGCATTCTTGTTTCTCGATAAGCAACACCTTTAAATACAAATAAAAAGAGTCCAGGGTTCAATGCATAGTGGGCTCAGATTCGCATTTCCTCGATCATATAACCTACCCCCGTCATCTCTTATCACCAGATCAACATGTTTATACAGTTGAGCTGCCCTGGTTATCACTCAACAAGAATGACCATCCAAGGGCAGAACAATAAGTATCACAGGATGAAAAAGGATTCTAGAGACAAGAGGGAGGATCCAACTTGATACCCACAGGTGCCTCGATTGCTCAAAGGCACACTTATTTCAGCCACGGCCAATCATCATCGCCCTAGCAAGAATGGCTTCCGACCGATGGGGCACGTGAATTGCCTATCTTCAGGCTTTGCCTTTTACCTTGAGCTCACACCAAGATTACCTGCAAAAACAGTAGATATGCATTTCAATGCTAAGGCAAAGACAAAGAAAAGAAAAATGAAAGAAGAAGAAGAAGAGAAAGAAAAGGAGGTAGCTACAATCAAAGGAAGGAACGCCTAACACCGCACCCAAAGCGAAATAAGAGGTAGAAAACACGACAAAATCCGAGCTAAAACAATCCAGATCAGACCCACGGTGCACTCGCACACACCAACCATTCACTCTTTTCTTTTGTAAGCCACGCAAAATCATGTTCTAAAGGCGAACAAGTTATAGAAACAAACCTATAGTTAAATTCAATGGCTAAAACCTATAGCCAAAAAAGGAAATAATCCGCAATGCAAAGCTAATATCATTTATCTATTGTCAATCACCCTATCCATTTAAAAACATTAAATTGCATATGATTTATAATCCGAACATAAACCGTTTCTGGTCATACGGGATGATCTTTTGAACTGAACTGAACTTCCAAACTATGCAACGATTAAATATGACATCAATGTAAAATATGGTAAAGGTGTGGTTTATTTGGGTCAAAAAAGGCAAACCAAAAATGTAGGAAGAGGTAACTAAGGATACATATTTTTTCTCCTAACACTAAAAATCGAGGAATGTAGAGAACTTCACTTATCACTGATGCAAAAGTCAAGTAGGATTACAATCTAGAAGTAATGGCGCCAAATTGAAAAGCCATCCATACCGGGCATAGGTGAGTTGAGGGCACTTGGCCACAGTCGGCATAACATTTTCCTCGGCGCAAGCATACAATTCTCCTGGTGTAGTAGCTACATGAAGTGAAACTCTCCTGGCAAAACAAAGTAAAATCTTATGACCAAATGTAATGGAAGATTTAAAGATTCATTGCAAGAGTGGTCAGCCTTTTTAGTTACTAAACAAATTCGATAGCATGTGAGGCCACTATAAGACAATAAATAGTACCCTTTTCATTCACATCCATATCGTTCTTTGGGTTTCACTGTAGCAAGATTTATCAAAAAATCAGTGATAGAAAGGAACTGACATTGTGGTGCATCATGCATCATAATGGCTACCAGAACCATGTCAATGCATTGCCAAGACTTAGATAGAACTCAATTCATGGAAAGGGCATACAAGCTCAATATGCCAATACTGTAAATCATGGAAGTCATAACAAATTATAACACTAAAACAATCTGTAATTACACATCACGATGGTATAGTCTTGATAACTAATTCGATTCTACACAGAGGCCAGTCGAGATAATCACTACACAGAGCTTAATTGAAACTAAAAATAACTGGAGAATTTAGTAAACAAAACAACACTGCCCAAAAGTACCTTAACTTCCAAAAGATCCCAATATTTGGAACCTAGCCAAACCCTTCTCTCTCCCATCAAGTCCAAGCAAGGCAGCACAAAAGGCCACAGAAAAGTGGCCATCTTTGGAACCTAGCCCAACCCTTATCTCTCTCCCATCGAGTCCAAGCAAGGCAGCACAAAAGGCCACAAAGAGATGGCCATCTTTGGAACCTAGCCAGACCATTGACCCAAAAAATCCAAATACTTGGAATCTAGCCAAACCTGAGAGCATAGAAGGCTATGTGGCCATCTTTGGAACCTAGCCAGACCTGAGAGAAATCCTAATACTTGGAATATAGCCAAATCTGAGAGCACAAAAGGCCCCCATCTTTCGACTATGGTCTGAATCCAACAACATCTACAAACAGAGAAGACAAATAACCTACAAGCCCAGGCCTACAAACAAACAAGATCAGAGAGGGAGAGGCGGTGAGGAGTGGAGGCACCAAATCGAAACCGAAGTGTAAACGACGGCTTAGATCTACGGCTTGGCGCCGCCGGAAGCCGCGACGGTCCCCCTGCCAAGGGGTCCCCTGAGAGCCTGTCATCGCATCCGGCGACGACGACGCCGCGTCGGCTGCCTGAACACGGGCCTCCAAGCCAGTGGCATCGCGGCACAGCGTGGCACCAGCGGGAGGGCAAGCTCCGCGATGAGGGATCTGCCGCCAAGGTCTCCTCATCGAGTGGCCGCGGTCCCTGGTGGCGCGGTCATCGGCCACGGCCATGGCGAGCGGGAAGGGCGGGACGACGGGGCCACGGTCATCGGCCACGGCCATGGCGAGCGGGACGGGCGGGG
>NC_041391.1:13004857-13009995 GCF_002162155.2 Triticum dicoccoides | reverse complement strand
GGGATTTTTACAGCGGGAGGTAACTATTCATTCCTACAGTTACCCCTCTCCGATCCGACGGCCCAACTCCTCCCACCTCTGGATCCAACGGCCGAAAACACATCAAGCCGCCAGATCCAACGGCCAGGAATGCGAAATCACTGAGGAGGCTGGAGGTTCATTGGCATTCTTGTTTCTCGATGAAATCAGAGGAGGCTGGAGGTTCACTGGCATTCTTGTTTCTCGATGAAATCAGTTATGTACACTACCAAAAAGGGTACGAGCACGTTGCATACATTCTACTAGGAATAAATGGAACATTACAAATTTACTTTAAATATATTTTACAAATTTACTTTAAATATATATACTACCTTCGTCCGGAATTACTTGTCGCATAAATGAATAAAAATGGATGTATCTAGAACTAAGATATGTCTAGATACATCCATTTCTCCGACAAGTATTTCCGAACGAGAGAGTACATGTTTTGATCCGCTCATGTATGTGAGAACGAGTGCATTGTCTACTGGTTACTGCCATCTAGGCGGGGGCATGCATGCAAAAAATTATGGGATTTACTTGTACAAGTATCGCGCGCTAGAGCTAGCTACCAGTAGCTAGCAAGGCATTGTTGGCAGAGTCTAACCTCAAATGGCTACGTGACATAAAGGCAAATTTGACTTTGAACATACAGCAGCACCACCGGAGACCGGTGAACTCAGATTTGACTTTGGACTGGCAAAGTTAAGGCGAAAGGTACTACGTATACTCCAACTGGATAGAATTAACATGGAGTACAAAACAGTCGTACTAGTAGTTCTGTACCGATCTTTTAGCTAGACTAGCAAGAGAGACAACGTGCCAAATGCATAAGTTAAGTTGCAAATAATCTATGGACGGTGACAAGAGAGCGTGCATTCTCTGACTTCACTCACGGCTTCACACCAGCCTGCGTTGCTGCGGTACATGCTTCCATACCGCGCCATGCAGCCACTGCCCGCTCGCTTTCGGCCTCCAGTACGCTCGGACTTGGTCAATCCACCGGAGCGCGCACGGGTGCCAGTGGATCGAGGGACGACGATCAGCACGGATCGTAGTCACGTATTTGGTGCCGTGCGTGCGTAGGTACACAAGCATGCAGACGCAGTTGCCGATGAAATCGATCGTACTATAAGTAGTAGTTTGTTAGACATGCACGATCGATCTGCCTACAGCTGCCTAGAGTCGATCTAGGGATAGACGCATCGTGCATTGCATGGTCTAATCATGCATGCACGCACGTGATTAAGTTATTGATCGAGTAGGGCAAATTCATGATTAGTGAGTACTGAGTAGCAATCAAGGAGCTGGATGCCGTACATCACGAGAGACGATTGGAGACACGAGTACTGGCCACTGACGATAATTCAGCAAGCAGGACGACGATGGATCGAGATAGATAGGACACGAGGGAGGGAGGCACAAGACACATGTTTATCTTTCTCCTTTGCTTTTTCTTTTTCAGAGGGAAGATGAACATGAGGTACGAGAGGGGAGTGGGCCCACTGGGCATGCCATACGAAGCAGATTAGTACCTAGTTTGATAATTTTACGTGTCAGTATCAAGTCTAGGGCTAGCCATTACAAAAAGGTCTAAACCGCGTATAAACGCGTATTGACGGTGTATCTGACCGGCGAGGCCCGCTTGTCAGGTGCCGACGTGGCATGTTTTTTGCTGAAAACCCCCTTGCTTTCTCCCTTTCCTCTGCATGGCAGCGGCAGCAGCGGCTAGCAGCAACAGCAGCAGAGCATAGCAGAGCAGCGACAACGGCATTAGCAGCACCGGCGACCTCGCCACTGAAGCGCCGCCGGCCGACGATGGCAACAACCCTGCGACGCCCTTTCTCTTCCCTTTCTCCTCCTTCTGTCCCGGCTCCATGGGCGCCACCAGGAGGTTCCTCTTCCTCTCCATCCTCACCTCGGGTCACCGCCATCCGCCGCCGATTCCCACCGCCACGATCTGCCCCCGGCTTCCGTGAGCTCGGATTCGAGCTCCCCAGTGAGCCTCCTCCATTCCCCTCTCTTTTCCTCTTTCCCGCTGCCGCAGCTATCGTACTTGAGCGAACCGTCGTCAGCCGGCCATGGCCACCATGGCCACGAGCTCGAAGAAGCGTGCCCAGGAGAGCTCCAGCCCGAGCATGAGCTCGCCAAGGTGATCCGCCGTCACCGGCGCCTAGAGGAAGCATGTCCCGAAGAACTCCGGCCTGAGCGTGAGCTCGCCCAGGTGCTCCACCCTCACCGGCGCCTCGCTCCTGAGCGCCACGTAGATGGCCGACCTCCTCGGCTGCGCGTCGTGCCACCGCATGGCGGGCGCGAAGGACTGCTCAGCGGCGTCGCCGCTCGCGCTCGTATCCTCGTCATTGGCGTCAGGCAGGAGAAAGCCGGCGGGGACGGGTCGGCGCGGAGGGGCCGACGACGGATGGGCACACGGGCACCGGAAGATACGGGCGACGGAGGGAGGCGGCGGTCGCAGGGGAGCTCACGGCCGGCGATGGAGGGAGCCAGCGACGACAGTGGATGCGTCGTGGGGGCGGCATTGTAGTCTCGAGACGGCGGTGGCAATGAACCGTAGCCCTCTCTGTTTCGATTGGATCGAAATGGGGATGGGGACGGGAGGGCATTTAAAGCAAGGGGGTTTTCAGCAAAAAACATGCCACATCGGCACCTGATAGGCGGGCCCTGCCGGTCAGATGCACCGTCAATACGCGTGTATACGCGATTTAGACATTTTTGTAACGGTTAGCCCCAGACTTGGTACTGACACGTAAAAATTACCAAACTTGGTACCAATCTACTTTCAATATCTCAATTGTGGTACTTCTGTACAATTAACTCGGTGTACCTACGCTGGGGTCAGGCCAAGTCGAGATCTGGCGGTACGAAGGAAGGAGACGAGAGGATGGACAGTGGTAGGGTCTCTCCTCAGAGCAGTTGCTATCAAATGTTTTGTACCGTTGCCTCGTCGTGATCATGGGGTGCATGGTGCAAACAGGCAACACCACCACTGAAAATCTGAAATGCACGCATGGTGTCCACCATGGCCCAGCGTCATGCATGCATTGTATCAAGGGGCCCGATAACAAGTGTACTAGTATTTCAAAGATCCATTGATGTCTCCAGATTCTAAAAAAAATAAAAACGATGCCTCCATGACCATGCACGCACGTAGGTGCGCGCGAAGTGCTACTAATATTTGTTCACGAGTACAAGAGTTAGATCTGTTATTTCTCTGATGTGACAGTGTGATTTACACATGTCACTTGGCACTGCGCTTGCTGCATATATGACACCATCTGCATGCTGGTTAGTTTTCTTTGGGTCTGAATGTATACTGGAGCCAGCGAGTGAGAGTGCTGATATCAGCGACGACGTGACACATGAAAATCTTGTAGTAGTAGCTCGCAAGCTGTGAGCGGCGTCACGTACCCAATGGACTCTTGCATGCGGCGCCGTATTCGTACACACATCTCCGTCATGACAATGCCATATCGGTCTGGAGGTTGTGTTGGACTTGCTAAAACACAGCAGGCCATCGTGACTTCTTCTCTACTAGCTCCTGCAGCTAGCTTGCTTTCAGTAGTACATGTAGATATCTGATTATAGAGACTAGCTCTAGCTAGCTATCTAATTCCCCTATTGTAGTCGTGACTCACGAGGATGGTCAGGCTAGAAAGTAGAGTTCTACCAGTAGAGGTACGTACAGTAGGATGGGCTTGCTGCGGCTGCATGGTCAACGTGTGCATGCTGCGGCTGCAAGAACACCCATGTGTACGTACCCATTCGTGATAAGATAACGCGCATCCCTGCGAGTGCGGACGTTCCGCACGCAGCGGCATCTGAACGCAGATATCCTTCAAATCCGATGATTTGGTCCGTGGATTTCGTCACCAATCTATTCTAGAAGGCACGCTCCTCCGATCTCTTTCTTGTTATCCATAGAAAATATAGTATTTTGAAGATTTTAAAGATTTGGGGAACCTTTGTTTGATTTGATTAGATTAGAATCTTGCATGTATTAGAACTCTTCATTGTTTGATTTTGGAACCCTAGTTTAGTTTTCTCACATTGTTCTTTCTATGGTATTATGTGTATATGATGACCTTGTCGGTTTTAAGATATGTCTGCTCAAACTCTCGAAGGTGATAAGAGGAAGGGTTTGTGTGCATGCTTTCATATGATGGAGTGTGCATGCTCGTTGTCACCGTCCATGTTTGTATTGTCTGTGTGAAAAAAAATATTTTTTTTGTGATGCCTCTTAGCTGAGATTGGGATTTCAACCTTTTTTCTTATAAAAAAAGATACTTGTGTATTTGCAAGATTCTCGAAACATAGAAATAAGAAAAAAGATTAAATAGAGTCATATGTATTCTTGAATCATGTAGGATTTTAAATCATAGAAGAGGTTTGAGTTGATCGAGGAAAATCTCTAAAATTGAGTGCAAGAAAAATCGTAGAAATGATCATAGTGAAATGCTAACTACTTTAAGCCTGTGAATGAAAAAAATTACCTATAGAGAAAATTTCCCAATGATTCAACCTCTCAAATCCTATGAAATTTGTTTGAATCAAAGGATTTGCCTATTTGATTCACAACATTGTCAAACACATGAATGAAAAAAAAACATGATTAAATTGACATGTCCAGTTAAACCCCGTTGAATTAGAAAAATACAAGAATTAAATCAAATAGTGTTTGGGAGGATGGCAACCTTACTCCAAAACGTCCGTTGTCGCTTCTTTACAATGCGGGCACGGATGACTTCCTCCTCTGCGACCGCCCGCGCCGCCGCCACCTCCATGTCGGCAGCGAGATGGGCCTCCGCGGCACTTATCCTCTCTTTCCCATGGCGGGCAGACCAGTCCCGGTGGGACTCATAGTCTGCTTGACTGATGCTGAGGATGGAGAGATTTTTTGGCTACCAGGACCACGATGATCCAGCCCCAAAGGATCCGAGCGCCCATTGAGCCGATGCTATGGAGTCGCGCCAGACAGATCCTGCCGTCGGCTGGGTGCAGCCCTCCCGGCAGGGGCGGAGTGCAGTGCGGAAGGCCATTGCCTCCTCCAACAAGCACGGGATGACACCCAGTCAACGGAACCGGACTGGTCGGAGTCAGAT
>NC_041391.1:12995247-13004789 GCF_002162155.2 Triticum dicoccoides | reverse complement strand
GCCGGAGATTGCCGGAGCTGAGCATGGGTGGCGGGGGGGGGGGAGTGGAGAGAAGTGGAATGAAGTGATTAGGGCTTGGTCCGACGAGCGGATGGGGAGAAATGTATGTGGACAAGGTCCGACGTGGCCGACGCGCCCGGACGCCCATATCCACCCCATGTTTAGCCTAGATACGAGGGGTAGCAGTCAGACCGGGCGTTTGAGGTCCGTTTGAGATGTTTGCCGTGATCAGATTTTCGTCAACGGTAAATGACCGAGCGGACCGCCTGGACGTTTAAGGCTGGTTTGAGGCGCCCGGTTATAGATGCTATGAAGAAACTCCATCGAATCAGCGGATCTCTAATTTTGCCTAGAAATTCCACAGATTCGCGCCTCATATTTATACACGTACTGTCAGATACAATACGAAAAAACTATTGTACAAATACAAATCAAGCCATTTGACGTACGCACAATGCCGATTTGTTTTTGAGGATCGATATATTCCTCTTGGAAACTTGTGTACACGCAGGAGTAAATTAGTGTGTGTGTGTGGCTGGTGGTACAATGCTGATTAAGAAATGCGGTCAGGTGGTGGTGGCCTCCATCATGATGCTCTAATCACAGATTATGCTGACCTAAACTAATCAGCACCCCGTATCAAATCCAGGCTTATCTTACTCTCCCTGCACACGCTCCAGCTGCTGCCGCTGCACACGTATAGAATTATTCCAGATCTCGATGCACGCGTGGACAAGCTGGCTGAGGATCAATCAACAATGCAGTTTTTTGGACTGGACGTTCGTTAGAAATTGTCATGGCAAGATAAATTGTGATTTCTTCATTGTTATTATTATTCATAATATTATTATTATTTGTTCTTAGAAGCAGGTAGTGAGAAGAACTTAAATAGTTCTTTCTTTTTGCGTGGAAGAACTTAAATAATTCTACAACCCTTTTTTTTTTGTGCGAAGAGGTGTTGTTAGTGTTACTACTCCCTCCGTCCCATAATATAAGAGCGTTTTTTATATAGGACGGAGGGAGTATTTTTTTGGCAATTATTGGCCGTAAGTTGTGATTAGGAATTTTGACGATCATTAATACTTAGTATTAGAGCACTATTTTTGTTGGCGATTCATTGATCCTCTTAGTTGCTAGGAGCTTAGATGGGCAGAATGTTGTTTAGGCAGCGAGCCCCACTGATTCTGAATTTGTCAGCAGCAGTATTAGCGAGTGATTTTGTCAGTGTTTAGTTGGGGACGTGTGCGGTGCAGTCCAAGAGGGGCTCACGATCGCCGGGCGATAGGACGCCGGTGGGCTCCGTCCGTTGGACATGCCAGGCCCACGCCGGCGCAGCCCAGGACCATCACCGTCTCGTCTGTTTCCTCCGTTCTCTTCTCGCGCTCTGATGAAACGACGAGCACTCTTGATATTCGTCAGATTTATATTCTGTTTTTTTCTGAAGGCATATATATCTATCTATTTATATTCCTCCCCTTATCTCGGAGGAGGATACGCAGCCTGGCCTGGAGTGCCCGCGAATTCAATTTCAGCCAACCACCGGTAACCATGTAGTATGTGCACCGGACAGTGTCTATCTGTCTCTACGAGGGTCCACAGACACGTATAGATCTGAAATTAAAGATTTCAGTGGTCCAATACATACAAACTAGTAATTTGAAAAGTCCCTAACGTGTTGCTACAAGAGTATATTCTTCACCATCAAGCTCAGGCAACAATGCCGGAAATGATAGTTAGACAACAATGTTGGCGGAGGTCAGACGTCGGGCGGCGGCTCCGAGACATCTCGGAGGTGGCCATGGCGTAGCAGTTGTGAGGCGAGCGCGGTGGCCGGTCGTGGCGTCAACGACGGTGATGGTGATTCGTGGCGGAGGCTTTATGTTCATTGATTCGCGACGACGGTGAATTTTCTTGGTTCCTGTTTCTCGACGGCGGTGACGATGCATCTTCCTGGTCCATCTATGGAGACGATTTGCATCTCGTGTGGTTGCGCGCGCATCGGTAATTTTTCTCCCGGCGATGTGATCCTTCACTGCTAATCGTCTCTACTGGGCGCAAAATCGGCTGGTCTTAGCTTATGTATTGGAGATTCTTAGCGGCATGTTCCGGTGATTAGATCTATACTGCTCGGCGCGGAGGTTTGGAGTGCTCGATAGGGTCAAAGATGGCAATTGATGAGTGACGACTCAACTTCTGCTTGATGTGCGGATTTCATCTTGTCCAAGGTGTCCCATGTGACTTTCGTAAATGGCTCTGTTGGGTGGATTGAACTCTCGGTGGCATGGCACCGATGGCCCATGGACATGGCGGCTGTCCTTATGCACTGCTCGGCGGCATGTGTTGCGCAGGTGTGCTTCTAATTGTGTGCCTAGGTCTCCATCTGGATTGTGCGTCTTTGTAGCCATGCGATGATGTATCGACAGGTGATGACAAAACAGTGCGATGTCGGCTAGATGGTGCTCTTTTTAGTGCAGGAGCTTAAGTTCAAGGGGTGAAAACTCGATCTTCATTAGTTGGACCGGACAATGGCGGTGTTCCCGATGTTTCATTGTTAAAGACATTGCATGGAGTTTATCTAGAGTGCTCTTCTAGGTGAAAACTCAAGATCTGACCACAGTTATTGGGTCCAACAACGACGACGCTCATGTGTCATTCCCTTTCAGGTCGTGTCATTGTCAGAGCACTTACCATGTTACTAGGTTGCAATCTTCAATGTCTTGAGTAGCTCTTTAGTTCGTGATAGTACAAAGGCCACGTGTAATTCATATCTACTCGATATTAATATATTTCCGTCATTAAAAAAGTAGTACAGTTTGGACGACTGCGTCACAAGTGTTTGATGATTTTAGGTTCTCGCTCGTTAAGGTGGCAGCTTTGATGTGACTCTTTTGATACCGAGAAGTTAGTTGGGCATGTGTAGGTGTAGGTCTAGTCATCGATCTACGGTTGTCATTGGAAAAATTATCGAAAGTGATGCGCAAGCGACACATTCCTGCACGATCCTTGCACAACACTAACATGGACCATACAGATGGAAAACAAAAAGGAAATCAACAGCTCATGTGAAATGTCGTCCAAGGATCGTGCATTTTTATTCGTCCGTGCAGCATCACTCGAAAAATATTGTTGACAAACATCTCTGGTCTCTCTCATGGACGCTCTTCTTTTTAGTTCGTGCTTCCCGAGTCATGCATATGCATGGTACGTATGGTACGTGAGTAACAAGAGGCCGACACACTTGAATTTCTGATGGACCCATGCACGCATCGTTATCGATCCCATGCTACCACATGCATATGATGCAGCGTGGTGATGACGCAAGGGACCGTCCTATATGCTACGAAGCTCTTCGCTAGCTATTCCAGCATGTTCGGACAAATACGTTGTACGCTACACGTAGTGTCTCCGGCCAACTGTTGAATCGATGACCCAAGGGACCGTCCTATATGCTACCCCTTCGCTAGCTATTCCTACAAGTTCGGACAAATACGTTGTACGCTACACGTAGTGTGACCGGCCAACTGTTGGATCCACAAGGACGGTCGTTCCAACCCTTGGCCACGTTCCTATCCGAAATTGGGGATGATCAATCAGCGCGGTAGCTTGCTAGGAAACCCCTCGCCGGAGATGGCGCCTTGGCCTTCTTGGTCTCTGAGGTGGTGGCGACGGTGGCCGGTGGGTCGAACGGATGTGGAGTTCCTATTCGCCGATTTGAGCGGATGGTAGGATCAGGAAAAAGTTTATTTTAAACCCTACACTTGTAGAGGTTCGGTCAGTGGCGGAGCTAGATGCAGGTTACGCCTGGGGCTGTGCTATGTTGAGTGATAAACTTCTATGATTTTTCTATAATTTGTATGATGAAATTATAAGAGAAGTTGTTTCTAGGCCTGGGGCTATAGCCCTAGCTGCCTCAGGCCTCTCTCCACCACATGGTTCAGTGAAACAAACTCTTAAGTCGAAATTCCAGTCGATTATACCCTGAACTATGCGATCCCCGTCAAAATTGAACCCTGGCATCGTTTGGCGTTGAAGTGCGCCCTCCTGCTCCAACATGGAGTGACATCCTTTTTTTGCTGCCTGATTCCAGTGCCTGATTCGAATGGTCTTTGTGCTGTTTAGAGCGTAGAGTAGATGTGTGCGTGAGCGGATAGGTTTGCGCCATGCATGCAGGGCGAAGGTGCCACTTGGCTGGGAGAGGGCTCCATGGACGGAAATGTGTGCACCCAACTCCGCCGATGCCTCTGCGCCGCCGTCGTCAGTACTATACGTACATGAATAGCTACAGTCTATACTACATCGCGCAGGGTGGTAGACGGGAGCGTGCCGCCGTCGGTCCGGTCCGGTCCGATCCGAGAGGCGCGGCGGGGGCCTCCAGTCCATGCAGAGCCACGTGTAGGTGTCCAGGAGAGTTGACTGCCTGCCTGCCTACGTGGGTAACGTCCGACGCGACGCGGTGCGCGATGGCCTCCCTCATGGGTCATGGCATCCCTGATGGATGGATGGATTCGCTCGATCGATCACTGGCTGTACCTGCGTGCCTGCTACGTCTCTATTTTAGTAGCATTTCTTTTCATTTCTCCGTCTGTGCGTGGCATGCCAACCATGCCATCCGTTCCGCCGTTGGATTGGACCCCCCATCCATCACAAGCAGGGCAAAGATACTGGAGACGCAGCACTTGACTTAAGAGTTTCATGTAGTATATCCATGACCCATGCATGCAGCATGCAGCATGCAGCCCGCAGCAGCTCCTACCCTCTGACTCGTTGGCGCAAGGCTAGCCTGTTGTTTCCCTTCAAAACATATAACGTATGTAGAGCGCGAAAAATATGCACAGCAATGTTTGGTCATCCCTCGGACCAACTCCACCGCGCGACCCCAAACGGACGTCCGTTTTATTCGGTTTCTGTCCGTTTGGGTAGGGATTTGGGGTCGTGTCCGAGCCTGTCCTGTGATGCGGTGGCCGTGCGCCCAGCGCGCGGCCGCATCCATTTGCCCCAACTTGTCCGCATATACTTAAAAAACTAAAAGCAACATTTCAAATGCCAAACCCTAGTTCAGGCCCCGGTTCATCACCCCGGCAACAGAGCCAACAACCTACACGTCCATCACCGGCATCAGCCAGCGGCCGGCAACACAGCCAGCCTCCAAAATGAATAGTTCTCCTCGCCGGCAACACAGCCAGCGGCCGGCAACACAGCCAGCCTCCAAAATGAATTTTTCTTGCCGGCACACTACCAGCGGCCCGACGGGCGGGCGGGCGGCACCAATGCCAGCCTCAAAAAGAACGGCCACGCCGATCGGACGACCTAGTTCAGGCCTGCGGCGTCGAGCATCTCCTTCTGCCTGGCCTCGAACCAGGCCCTCGTCTTGTCACTCATTGCGCCGTGCGGCCTCCAGCTCCTCGCGCTGGGCGGCGAACTTGGTCGCGGCGTCATTGACCTTGACGACCCCTCTCCGTTCCCTCCTCTTCGCCGATTCCGCGTCCAACTTGGCGATCTCCTCCGGCGTGCACTCCGACCGCCACTTCCTTGGCGCCTTCTTCTTCACCTTTGCGGGCGGGTCGACGGCCAGGCCGCAGGAACTCGGCGGGGCGTCGGTCATGGACGGGGGAGAGAGGGGGTGGCGGGAGGGACGTGGGAGGGTTTGGGGCAAATGGCGCCAAATGGGCGTGAGGGGGTTTTGGTTTCTCCCACCGACAGGCGGGCTAGGGGAGGACAAGCGCGCGCGTCTCACCCGTCCGCGCGCTGTCCGTTTCGCCCCAAACCGAGCGCAAGTTTGGACCGGGGATGGGTCAAAAACGGACGGAATCCGAACATTTGTCCGTTTGAGGCCACGCGCTGGGCCGCCTCTTTTGTCCCTTTTACCCGAAACGGACGGGGGCGGACAGGATAGGATCGCGCGGTGAAGTTGGCCTCATCCGCGTATGGGGCAAGAGACTGTCTGCAATACCGGTACGGATGCTGCACCACCTTCCAGCGCTAGCTTCCTGCCCAGTAAAGCTGGCAAAAGGTGACATGGATATAGCGGGTTAACTTGACGAAACAGGCGGCCTTCCCAACGATCAAGTTTTCCTCCAAACACATGCTCTGTTCCTCGACTTGGAGCATGCAATCTGCGCACTGCGGCTCCCCGGCCGGCCCTGACGGTATATCATCGACGGGAGCATGCTCGCCTGCTCCTCACAGACTAGAGTACAGTACTACTAGTAGTATTTGTAGCCTGCATGCATGCATGCGCAGAGGGAGGCACATGCGTTGCTTCAATCTGAATCACAAATCCACGGCACGGCCAAGGATCAGATAGCCATGGCTCGCCTAGTTTCTGGAGCTGCGACGTGCTGCAAAAGTCACAAATGGCAGACTAGAGTTGAACTAAAACCACGAGGAGTAAATCGGAACGAAGAGAGGAGTATATAATACGTCAAAATTAATTGTCCCGTCAGAGAGATGGATGGATGGGCCGGGAGAGCACAACAAAACAGGAATCCAGCCGGTCACAGCACCGGCTAGCCACTCGGCTGCTCACGCTGCAACTAAACCAGTTACGTACATTGAAAAGCTATTCTCTTCAAGATTCCTGATCTTTGCAATTTACTCGGCCCCGTTTCAGAACATATTAGCATTGGTACGACCAAAAAGGGTACGAGCACGTTGCATACATTCTACTAGGAATAAATGGAACATTACAGATTTACTTTAAATATATACTCCTACATGTTTTGATCCGCTCATGAATGTGAGAGCGAGTGCATTGTCTACTGGTTACTGCCATCTAGGCGGGGGCATGCTCTAATCGCTGCTGCTTGCTACTGCCGCATGCATGCAAACAATTATGGGATCTAGTTGTACAAGTATCGCGCGCTAGAGCTAGCTACCAGTAGCTAGCAAGGCATTGTTGGGAGAGTCTAACCTCAAATGCCTATCTCTACTATTAAATCTCTACTATTAAAGGAGGATCGAACGTCGTGATGGTTCGACCTCCTTCTCGCCGCCTCGTGGTATCGCTACTTCCCCCACCTCGCCTGGTGCGATCCCCGTAGAAAAAAAACATCCAACTTAATCGAACGAACAGATAAAATCCCCGCACGAAAAAAAGGAGAACAATTACCGGGGAAGCAACTGCATCCCACGATCGCACGTCCCACGCCTGCTCTCCCCCGAGCCCCTCGCTTCCGATCACATCTCTCTTGCCTGTATGGTCTCGCCGCTCTGCCCTCTCGATCCGCCGCCGTGAAGCCTTGATCGCCATCTAGCCTCCACTGTCTCCCTTCTCCTCCCCGAAGGCAGGCCCTCCTCGGTGTGATGAGTAGTCCGCGGTGCTGCCGCCCCCTGCACGAGAGTGGCTGCGGCGTCGGCAACACCAGCGCTCTCGTCGGGGCCGCACTTCCTGTACCGTACCTGGCTGGCCGGGAGGAGCGTGCTGCGCCATGATCTTCTGCACGTCGATCGTAAGTCGTAACAGCTGATTGCAAAGTTGGTGACCTTCGCCGCCTCCTCCTCCTCCTTGACTGCACGGAAGAAACACAGCCAATGATTAATGACCGACACAACTTTAGCAGTAGGCTACCCGGTCGAGCTCTCCCAGCGGTCAAACGAGCCAAGCGCAAAAGTGACGAGAGTATGCATGCTCTGCAATGACGTGCACTGCCACCGAGTACCTTGCAGGGTTCTTGCTAGGAATCTGAAGATAGCGTGTTGTACACCTGCAGCTGCAGGTAATTGCTTTTATTGGATTGTGGGAGGAGAGGCCAACCGTACTTGAGTAATGGTGCAGCTTAAATGTTTGAAGGAAGACTTGGTTTGATGCCTCTACGCTAGCTGAATATATTTTTAATCCTGCTATCGAATAATTACATCATACTTGGAGAATAATTACATCCTACTTGGAGGTAGCAGGGACGTGTCATATGTTTTTGGGATCCAGGTAATGTTTAGCTTACCTGCTAGACCACATTACTTCCAAAATAATTACCTACCATGAACGAAAATCTATTGGATCTAGCACTGCATTGTAGACTCAACATATCTAGCTCAGACCCATCATCCTCTCATTCCGTGTTATGTATGCTTTTCTTTTTTTTTTGAAAGAAAGGGGGAATTATCTCAGACTCAACATATCTAGCTCAGACCCATCTTTATAGAATGAAGCAGAATTATGTATGCTTTTCTTTTGAAGTTTTCATCAACCTCGCTTTCTTTATTCAGATCAAGATGGTTGTATATACATCCAAATTCAGACCACACAGTGCCTTACAAGGTGGGAATCAGCAGGGCAAGGGAAGAATCCTGGGAGGTAATTTTGATTATCCCATAATGGGGACTATGATAGATGTTGGCTAACTGTGTTTTGAAGAATATCAGTTTCCTCTTCTCTTGGTGTTTTTGGATTTGCCTCAGTGTCATCCAGATTGATTTCATACACCAAAATCTTAATTCAACTCCTTTCTGGACATAAGTTTATATGCACATGCTAGATAGTTTTGATGTATATATGTCTCTTCCTCTGAGTAGTATGCTCCAATTTTTTGTTTCTTCATGTATATTGCCACCTGAATAACACTCAGTTTCTCTAAAAAAAAATGGTGTACTCTACATACCTCTCTCTCTGCGGTGGGAAATCTATCATACAGGGCAATAAGATGAAATCGGTTTTTAATTTGAGATGTCCTTTAAAAAACCGATGGAGAAACCAGGCGAATTGGCGGTCAGCCCGCATCAATATGGCGAATTGACTGGAGTTGCCTTCTTGGTACAATGCATTGGCGTTGAAGCAGTGTCGCTGGTCTGATCGCGGCGGTCAGCACCGCCCTCCCATCCGGTCACATTGCGCGACATCAATACAGGTCTGCGGCTCTGGGCCGGCATTAATGTGGTGCGGGAGGTTGCGCGTCTGTTGGAGAGATAGAGCATGTATGTTTATTTGTCTTTTTCTTACTTAACAGGTGGATTTGCTCCAGTGATTCTGCGGCCATTGAGGAGGTGAGGTTTTTCCATCAAATGATTTTACAGTCTGTTTGGTGTGAGCACTGCTACTAGGTGCATAGCAAGGACTAGGACAAGCATCAGTCATGTAATTTGTTAATCGATCTGGTTTTGCAAGTCGTTGAGTCCTCGTAGCTATGTAGGATTCCTAATGGATACTACCATGAATCATGTTCTGTCGTTAAGGAGGACCTTTTCTAAATGTATTTCAGTACTGCTGAGCCTCTTCTATTTTTGTCCTTTTGGCATGGACAAGGATTCACCTTGAATACTATTATGTAGAGTACATCTCTGTATAGTTTTTTTTACAACAAAGTACATGTCTATAGTTAGCGTGGAGCGATAACTCATCTGTCATTTGCACTTGCTGTTTCATATGGTCTTATCAATAGTAAA
The DNA here is from genome assembly GCF_002162155.2 of Triticum dicoccoides. Lineage (NCBI taxonomy): Eukaryota > Viridiplantae > Streptophyta > Magnoliopsida > Poales > Poaceae > Triticum > Triticum dicoccoides. The sequence goes on along the minus strand of NC_041391.1, from coordinate 12,995,411 downwards.
GTTTCTGGGATTACAATTATAGTGGTTTACTTGGAATAAGTACAGTTTATGTCCTGATGTTGTCACTAATACTGTATAATCTAGCTTTACATGCTTTTCTCATTCTGGAGTGTAATGTCATGGACATTTGATGTGATTTCAGACTTTTCAGTGTGCAAATGGTT
>NC_041391.1:12963265-12994736 GCF_002162155.2 Triticum dicoccoides | reverse complement strand
ATATGTCAAAATGACCATGAAGGATATAGGTAGTACTCAGAAAATGCCGAGCAATATGAGCTTGTCATAGCAGCTATTTAGTTGGAAGAAAACATAGATTGAAGATGGATATATCGGATGCGCCTGCTTGATAGAATTCTTATTTAATTATGTGGAGCCAGTGATGCTTCCTTTGATGTGGATATGCTTTTTTTATTTGCTTACTTGCTTCTTGTTTGTCTATCAGGCTACTTTGGTAGATTTTAGAGAGAAATTTGTTTTTTAACAAGACTATCAAGGAAGTATCATGGCAAAGATATATGTTGCATTACTACAGTTGAGATAATTTGATTTGATTATAATATGTCAAGCTTCTGAAACTTCACTATGTACGCTGGTTTGGTGGTTTGATATTTGTCACACTGTAGTCCTCCCTCCGTTCGGAATTACTCGTCAAAAAATGAATGTGTCTAGATGTATTTTAGTTGTAGATATATCCATTTTTATGACAAGTAATTCCGAACGGAGGGAGTAATAAGCAACATACCACACATACATTCTTGATTTTTTTTCCTACTCAAGATCTCTACGCCTAAATTTATTGTTTTGTGGCACTGTGTGGACATTTTTCTCTTGGTGACCAATATCCCTCAAGCTATACGAGATTTGATTAAGAACATAGGGATACTTTTTTTTAACTCGTGATGATAAGTATGTATATCTGAAATTCAAGTTTGAGACACATGTATTTGGTTTAGTAGTACTCTTTCCGTTCAAAATAAATGTCGGGTTTTAGTTCAAATTTGAACCGGCACTTATTTTAAAACGGAGGGAGTACATTGTATAGGGAAAAAGGTATCATACTATTTCGTGGGTGAGCGCTTTAAGCAGGAGGGGTTGTGAGTGCTACAAGTGGGCTTATCATGGGTTAGTAGATAACAATGAGGAACTAGCAAGGTTGGATTAACGTTGGAGACGAATAACAATGGTGAGCGATGTTTAAATTCATGTTCCGTGTCAACGCACGGGCACTCAGCTAGTGTGACATAAAGGCAAATTCGACTTTGAATACAGCAGCACCACCGGAGACCGGTGAACTCAGATTTGACTTTGGATTGGCAAAGTTGAGCCAAAACGTACTCCGTATATCATCCTCTTCCAACCGGATAGAATTTTCTTTTGCGAAAAAACTGGATAGAATTAACATACAGCAGCCGTACCCATAGCGTTGTACACCGATCTTTAGCCAGAGACAAGGGGCCAAGCGCATAAGTTAAGTTGCAAAGAATCTATGTGGTGACAAGAGAGCGTGCATTCTCTGACCCCGTCTTCTTCACTCACGGCTTCACACCACCCTGCGTCGTCGCTGCGGTACATGCTTCCATGCCGCGCCCTGCAGCCACTGTCCGCTCGCTTTCGGCCTCCCCTCCGGTACGCTCAGGCTTGAGACCCAGAGGAATTAATCCGCACGATGTCACCCACTGAGCATCCGTGTTATGGCAGTGACGTGGGTGGTCAACTTTTCTGCCGTATATTACGTGACTTTGGAGTTAAATTCTTGGTCGATCGATCCGAGGGACGCACAGTCGATATGCTGGTCAGTGGATCGAGGGACGGTTTGACCGAGACGATCAGCACGGACGTAGTCACCGTAGGTGCCAAAGTTGACGGTACCGTGCGTGCGTACGTAGAAAAAGCATGCAGACGCAGATACGCAGTTACCGATGAAATCGATTGTACTATACTTACTCTACCTAATTAAACACCCACATCTGGTTTTATGGCAGAGCTGGATTTCCGCAAGTAATCTGTTAGGCCCTTCCAATGCTCCACGATGGACAAGTGCTAACCATGTCACATAAACGAAAAAGATGAGATGGCACAATATTTAAGAAGAGGAGAGAGAACTTTGATGACTCCATGAAGAACCAATGCCAAGCGCAAGAACCTAGACAACTCTCTTAAATGAAACAATTTGATCAATAGATAAAAGACTTTAGATGCTAACTCGTTAAATAAAGTGTGCTTAACAACAACAAGTTAAGCACCCATGCATTGGGGAGTTGCGTTGCTAAGGTATTCAATGCACTTAACACTTCATCTAAGCACCTTTGCATTGAAAGGGGTCTTAGACATGCACCATCGATCAGCCTTGAAAGATAGACGCATCGTTCATTGCGTGGACTAATCATGCATGCACGCACGAGATTAAGTTACTGATCGAGTAGGGCAAACAATGCATGTTCATGATTAGTACAACACGAGAGACGACTGGAGACACCAGCAGAGTACTGGTCCATGTTTTTGAGGGTATGCACGCATGCATGGCATGGATGATCATTGGTGAAAGGTGGTGGTGGGTTGGGTGAGAAATTAAAAATTAAAAGTGCGTGGATTATTCGATGAATCGTGTCCGCAGCCCCGGCCATGTTGGGGCGCCCCATCCTAGCCGACCCACCCTATGGCAGCATGGATGGCCAGCACGTAGTACGCTGCATGGCATGTCCAGATCCGATATTTCAGGGCCAAGGGGTGCACGCATGCATGGACCCGACGAGACATCAGACATGTATGCACGTCCTGTGCGGTGGACGGTGGTACGTGCAGCAGCCCAGCAGAGCAGAGCAGAGCCGGACGCCGCCGGTGAAACAAACAAAACCCGACGCCGCCGGTCCCTCATCCAACGCACACACACGCAGCAGCTCCATAGCTCTACGCCAGAGCACATACAGGCGGTGGACACGCACAGTGCTCCGCATTATTGTTCGTTGCATGCCACCGCTACGCATCAACTTAATGATCTGGTCCAGGAAATGGTCCACGCATGGTGGACGTGCGTACATTGCAATCGCATTATTGAATGGGTACGCCCACGCAAGATTACAAAACATTTGATGACCGCGGCTTCAATGGCATGTCTCCCCTCGCTCTCCATGCACCCGCCCATCATCGTCGCCTTTCCTACCGCAACGTTCGCCTGCAATACAAACAATTTGGACATAATTCATGTAAATACGACGGATTCATGCAAACAAATATAAGTTTGATATATTTTATATAAACCGAACGATATTTTGCATGTTCAATAAAATATATTTTATATATTCCTTCCTGGCCGCCCTGTCCTCCATCGGCATGGTGCTCCGTAACGAGAAGCCGCCCACGCTACGGCCACGGAGGTAGTGGAGGAGGCGACCACACATTTTCGTCGTTGCCGGGGGCACCTCCTTCTTCACGGTCTGGCCGCACCAGTCGTGGCGGCTCCTCCTCCTCATTGCCGAAGAAGATGAGAATCCTCTCCCTCTCAGAGGAGCATGCATATTGACCATATTTGTGTAGCAAGAGCATCTACAGTTGGACTCCGCAAATTGACCGACGGCTGCGGGGACCACTGACCGGACAAGAGAGAGAAGCAAAAAGTAGCAAAATTTTGACCCAAGCAGACCCCTCATATCTTCCCTATATGTCCGGGCTGTTCGCGAACCCTCATATTCATCTCAAATATGGGGAGTATATGAGGGCTCGTGGACACGCCCGGACGCACCCGGTCAATCCATCACATAGGACGCGGCCCCACCCCGAAACACATTCTTTCTTTCTTTGTTCATTTTTTTCTGTCTCTCTTCATCCCCACAAATCACATGCAAGTGATTGGGCATATGAGAAAGAAAATGAGTATTGTGGTTGCACGGATGAACAAATAGGGCCTCAAAGCGGACACGTTCCGTCACTACAGGGCGCGTCCGCGGACGTTTGAGGGGTCAAATTAGAGATACGTGGCTGAAGATGCTTTAATTTGTGAGTAGTGATGTGTAAGCTGGCCAGCTAGCTAGGTAGGAAGCCATATACGTGTCACAATATGATGGCAGTCTGCAAGCCCGTCCAGTACTCCAAGAAGATGGCTCTGAGCAAGAGAATTGATTGTAGACGGCGCGGCATGCAAGAGACCGACGGATCGACAGAGCAACGTAGTACACATTATGGGTGTTCTTCCAGCCGCAGCATGCACGTTGACCATTCAAAAGGAGTGCATACAAGCCCATCCTACTGTACGTACGTCTACCGATCAGTGTAGAGTACCAGTACTCTAGAAATTCTAGCCTGGCCATCCTCGTGAATCATACACGACTACAACAGGGCAATCAGATAGCTAGCTAGAGCTATCTATAATCTATTCCTATATCTACATGTAGTACTACTGAAAGCAAGCTAGCTGCAGGAGCTAGTACAGAAGAGGTCGCCATGGCCTGCTGTGTTTTAGCAAGTCCAACACCAACTCCAGACGGAGATGGCATTGTCATGACGGAGATGTGTGTATGGATACGGCGCCGCATGCAAGAGTCCATTGGGTCCATGCAGCACATGAAAGCACTCGTACGTGACGCCACTCACAACTAATTTTCATGCGTGTCACGTCGTCGCTGATATCAGCACTCTCACTCGCTGGCTCCAGTATACATTCAGACCCAAAGGAAACTAACCAGCATGCAGATGGAGGAGTATGCACCAAGCACAATACCAAGTGACATATGTAAAACACACTGTCATATCAGAGAAATCACACATCTAACTCGTGATCAAAGAGCATTGAGTGAACTGCCCACCTCCCTCCCTCCCGCGTCGCCCATGCGCGGCGACCGGGAGGCAACCCTAATCCCCGCCGCCGCTCCCTCCCCCCCTCCCCCACCTACCTCCATCTTCCTCGCCGCAGCCAGGGGCGCGCCTGAGCAAAGCCCGATCGGCGCCGGCGCCGGCGGGGCTTCTCAGGTTGTCTCACGCGGCGGGGTGGGTGCGGGTCGTTCCCTTCGGGCCAGGACGGGATGCGGGCGCCGGGTATCTCGGCGTTGACGGGCGGACGCGACTTGGTGCGCGTTCGTGCCATCGGCAGGTGGCTGGTTGCGCCCTCGGCGACCGCCCCTTCAGGTGATGCGCGCGGGTGGGCTCATGTCATATTCGTCCGGATCTGGCTCCGGCGCCTCTTCCAGCGGCGCAGGCTGGGTGCAGCAGGGCCGCAAGCGGCTGGCGCCCCCGTGCGTAGGGGTGGTGGCACTGTTGGCCTAGCGGTAGGTGGTGGTGGCGCGTGCGGGCTCCGAGGTACAGTTAGGCGCCCTTCTCGGCTGTGGTCGGCGGCACGCCTACGTGGGTGCATGATTATGGAGACATCTTTTTTTTTAATCTGGAGACATCGATGGATCATTGAAATACTAGTACAACTAGAAGAACGCCCGTGCGTTGCAACGGGGCCACATTAACTTTAAAAGTTCAATATCAATTATGTTAATATTACATCGAATATTCTCATACATATTAAGTGACACCGACGACCTTTTTTACCATCAAATTCTCTCTCACACACACATCCTCTCCCTCCCTCTTCCTCACTCTCTCTCTCTCCCCTCTCCCTCACTCGGGAGGTGGGACGTGCGTACATTGCAATCGCATTATTGAATGGGTACGCCCACGCAAGATTACAAAACATTTGATGACCGCGGCTTCAATGGCATGTCTCCCCTCGCTCTCCATGCACCCGCCCATCGTCGTCGCCTTTCCTACCGCAACGTTCGCCTGCAATACAAACAATTTGGACATAATTCATGTAAATACGACGGATTCATGCAAACAAATATAAGTTTGATATATTTTATATAAACCGAACGATATTTTGCATGTTCAATAAAATATATTTTATATATTCCTTCCTGGCCGCCCTGTCCTCCATCGGCATGGTGCTCCGTAACGAGAAGCCGCCCACGCTACGGCCACGGAGGTAGTGGAGGAGGCGACCACACACTTTCGTCGTTGCCGGGGGCACCTCCTTCTTCACGGTCTGGCCGCACCAGTCGTGGCGGCTCCTCCTCCTCATTGCCGAAGAAGATGAGAATCCTCTCCCTCTCAGAGGAGCATGCATATTGACCATATTTGTGTAGCAAGAGCATCTACAGTTGGACTCCGCAAATTGACCGACGGCTGCGGGGACCACTGACCGGACAAGAGAGAGAAGCAAAAAGTAGCAAAATTTTGACCCAAGCAGACCCCTCATATCTTCCCTATATGTCCGGGCTGTTCGCGAACCCTCATATTCATCTCAAATATGGGGAGTATATGAGGGCTCGTGGACACGCCCGGACACACCCGGTCAATCCATCACATAGGACGCGGCCCCACCCCGAAACACATTCTTTCTTTCTTTGTTCATTTTTTTCTGTCTCTCTTCATCCCCACAAATCACGTGCAAGTGATTGGGCATATGAGAAAGAAAATGAGTATTGTGGTTGCACGGATGAACAAATAGGGCCTCAAAGCGGACACGTTCCGTCACTACAGGGCGCGTCCGCGGACGTTTGAGGGGTCAAATTAGAGATACGTGGCTGAAGATGCTTTAATTTGTGAGTAGTGATGTGTAAGCTGGCCAGCTAGCTAGGTAGGAAGCCATATACGTGTCACAATATGATGGCAGTCTGCAAGCCCGTCCAGTACTCCAAGAAGATGGCTCTGAGCAAGAGAATTGATTGTAGACGGCGCGGCATGCAAGAGACCGACGGATCGACAGAGCAACGTAGTACACATTATGGGTGTTCTTCCAGCCGCAGCATGCACGTTGACCATTCAAAAGGAGTGCATACAAGCCCATCCTACTGTACGTACGTCTACCGATCAGTGTAGAGTACCAGTACTCTAGAAATTCTAGCCTGGCCATCCTCGTGAATCATACACGACTACAACAGGGCAATCAGATAGCTAGCTAGAGCTATCTATAATCTATTCCTATATCTACATGTAGTACTACTGAAAGCAAGCTAGCTGCAGGAGCTAGTACAGAAGAGGTCGCCATGGCCTGCTGTGTTTTAGCAAGTCCAACACCAACTCCAGACGGAGATGGCATTGTCATGACGGAGATGTGTGTATGGATACGGCGCCGCATGCAAGAGTCCATTGGGTCCATGCAGCACATGAAAGCACTCGTACGTGACGCCACTCACAACTAATTTTCATGCGTGTCACGTCGTCGCTGATATCAGCACTCTCACTCGCTGGCTCCAGTATACATTCAGACCCAAAGGAAACTAACCAGCATGCAGATGGAGGAGTATGCACCAAGCACAATACCAAGTGACATATGTAAAACACACTGTCATATCAGAGAAATCACACATCTAACTCGTGATCAAAGAGCATTGAGTGAACTGCCCACCTCCCTCCCTCCCGCGTCGCCCATGCGCGGCGACCGGGAGGCAACCCTAATCCCCGCCGCCGCTCCCTCCCCCCCTCCCCCACCTACCTCCATCTTCCTCGCCGCAGCCAGGGGCGCGCCTGAGCAAAGCCCGATCGGCGCCGGCGCCGGCGGGGCTTCTCAGGTTGTCTCACGCGGCGGGGTGGGTGCGGGTCGTTCCCTTCGGGCCAGGACGGGATGCGGGCGCCGGGTATCTCGGCGTTGACGGGCGGACGCGACTTGGTGCGCGTTCGTGCCATCGGCAGGTGGCTGGTTGCGCCCTCGGCGACCGCCCCTTCAGGTGATGCGCGCGGGTGGGCTCATGTCATATTCGTCCGGATCTGGCTCCGGCGCCTCTTCCAGCGGCGCAGGCTGGGTGCAGCAGGGCCGCAAGCGGCTGGCGCCCCCGTGCGTAGGGGTGGTGGCACTGTTGGCCTAGCGGTAGGTGGTGGTGGCGCGTGCGGGCTCCGAGGTACAGTTAGGCGCCCTTCTCGGCTGTGGTCGGCGGCACGCCTACGTGGGTGCATGATTATGGAGACATCTTTTTTTTTAATCTGGAGACATCGATGAATCATTGAAATACTAGTACAACTAGAAGAACGCCCGTGCGTTGCAACGGGGCCACATTAACTTTAAAAGTTCAATATCAATTATGTTAATATTACATCGAATATTCTCATACATATTAAGTGACACCGACGACCTTTTTTACCATCAAATTCTCTCTCACACACACATCCTCTCCCTCCCTCTTCCTCACTCTCTCTCTCCCCTCTCCCTCACTCGGGAGGTGGGACGAAAATAAACCTGAAACGGAGACTACCAACTGAGACATTAGGAGTAGAGATCATTTAGTTGATAAGAATAAATAGAAAACGGTGTTAAAAAAGAGAAACAGATTAGAATACATTGAAAAACCAAAAGGACGATGTAAAAGGGGATTCGCCCTGCCCCCCGGGCCTTGCCACCGAACCGGCTCAGCGGTCCAGTCCCCGCGCGGTCGTCTTCTCCTGTTCCCTGAGCCGCGTCGCTACTGAGACGGGCTCCCGCCCGACCACCTCGCTGGCATCGAAGGAGAATGGATAAGGGTGACGCCCTGCCTTCCCTACCCCATGGCCTCACTCCTCCTTGACGCCCCCTCCCAAATCCACTTCTCCTCCTCGCTCGCTCGATCCCATCGATCTGGACGAAGTCAGACGCCACGGCCACCATGACCGACCCCGTCCACATGGCCACTGCCCTCCCTGCGGGCTAGGAGCTTGCCGAGGAGCTCCGAATGCCTTCGCTACTTCGTCTGCACCAACGAGATCAAGTCCAGCACCCCCGCATCGACTTCGCTGCCGTCTTCCTCAACCTTGGGCCACCGCGGCATTGTCGTTCGATCCGCGCCGCCCCGAGCTCCCATGTCTTCCCCTAGGGCGCCATTGACACCGCCATGATCTCCTCTTGCCAGGAGGAGAAGTGGATTTTTGAACTGATTTCTATGCAAATGGGGTTTTATTGTTTGATAACGTGATATCAGTACCTGCCCGTTTGTGACGTGTCTGATTAGGAAAGTTTGCAAATGTTAAGAAACTATTTATTGGGAGGAAAGTTGTGACGTGTCTGTTATTTGTTTCCTAAAACAAATTTCACTAATAAGTTAGGAAAGTTAGATTAAAATGTATTATTTGTTTCCGAAAAATCTGTTATTTGTTTCCTAAGACAAATTGAACCAATAAAAGGAATCGATTGATTTAGATAAGTTAGGAAAGTTAGATTAAAATGTATTATTTATTTCCTGAAAATCTGTTATTTGTTTCCTAAGATAAATTGAACCAATAAAAGAAATCGATTGATTTGCATAATTTAAGGAAGTTAGTTTAAAATGTATTATTTGTTTCCTGAAAATCTGTTATTTGTTTCTAAGACAAATTGAACCAATAAAAGGAATCGATTGATTTGCATAAGTTAGGAAAGTTAGATTAAAATGTAGTATTTGTTTCCTGAAAATCTGTTATTTGTTTCCTAAGACAAATTGAACCAATAAAAGGAATCGATTAATTTGCATAATTTAAGGAAGTTAGATTAAAATAGCATAATTTAAGGAACTTGGAGGAGATCGAGGGGTGGGGCTGGCTAGGGGGTGGAGGTGGGACGAAAAAAACCGGACAAAAATAAATTGTACCAAGCTACCAAGTGCTCCATTAGGTAAACTGCAGTGCAAATAACTTGACTGCAATTTTCATTCAAGTATTCATTTGTAATTCTCCCTTTTTATTGCTATATGATATCTGATGCTTGATGCTTTTACCATATTAAAAGAACACATGCATTAGAAAAGAAATACGGTACCTTAGTACTTTTGTTCTTCTCTAGTGAGCAGGAGTCCTAGCATCTTCCTCCTGCGCATTTGTTGAAACAATCCTTTCATCATTGAAACTTCGCCAAAGCTAATAATACACGAGAACATGGCATGCGTGCCATCAGCACAAGCAGGATGTTGTCTTAGTAAGCATACATTTGTACATATAGTGTGCTGAAAATTGAAACCAAATTTTCACGCAAAATAAGTTTCCAAGGCATTCCTTTAATACTTTTAGTTCCTTATTTTGTTGCCCCTTGTTTCCATCTCTTCCAAATACAAAGATAGCAAGGAAGCCAATGCAAAACTGGGCCAGAGCATGAAAAGTGATGCCACATCTGGCATCGCAGTCTAGTGAGCCTCTGTTAGCACTTGATAAAATCAATTAGCAATAGCAACAATAACAGTGCACATGTATTAGCACTTAATATATAATCCCAACAAGAGGATCTGTTGTTGTAGAAGATGCAATGCACATTTGTCCAGCTTAATATATAATCAAATCACCAAAGAAGTACCTGTTTGTCTCACTTTATATTCTCAGAAGCTGAGACGGCTGGCTAGGATCAAGCAGCAGCAATGCAAGTGTCCCTTGCAGGTCATGTTTAACACTGAAGCAAAACAAATTTGCATTGATGTAAAACTACAACTATTAGCTCTTTCACCTTGTCAGACAGTCCCTTCAATCCAAGAATATACAACATCTAGAAGAAATAAAACCAATGACATAATTAGTAAACAATTTCAGCGACAAAAGGATAAACAAATTGGATTTTTAAAACAAAACCTGCACCTGCACAAGTATATGTTATATTAACAAAAGTGCAGATCTCGTCCCACTCTTCACTTTTTGACAAAAAACTTCTGAATAGCAATCTTGGTGAGTGATCTCGACCGGGTTCGATCGGCATGGCGTGTCGTTCCTCCAGGAGTGGGTGCTGAGAGGAAGGATGGCAAACCTCCATTGTCAATCGGCCGGAGCTACATCGTCATTTGGATCAGAGCATGGACGAAATCGAGATGGTAGAGGTTGAGGAATTTGTAGGACGTGAGGGTTTAGGGTGGGCATCACGAGAACTCACCCATATCTTGGGAGACAGCAGACCCGAGATGCAGTCGTGTTCGTGCTTCAGGGGCTGCCACGTGCTGTCCTCGCCGCCATCGCCTGTCGATGCCACTTCAGCGCCACGAGCATGGGACTGAGGGACGAAGGGAAGAAAAGGGAAGGAAGCGAGCTAATGATGTACTTATGTTTGATATGTAATACCCTCCATTAAGAGTAGATATTTTCTTAAAATCGGTTATTTTGTTTCCTAATTAATGTGATTGAGCAATTTAAGGTAAGGTTAATTAATTTAGATTTGATATTTAGAAATTGATCGTGATTGATTCTTTCACATAAAGACATTACTAAAAATAACTTGCACCAGCATGAAAAGTTATGATCCGTTAAGATTTTTTTCGTTGTGTGAGAGGGTGACGTGAAACTAAACCGGTGGGGTGGGGGAGGGCCGAAAAAAAACCAGCGAAATAAAACGGTTGAAAGTGGTGGTACGAAAATAAACCGTACGAGCCTACCAACTGCTCCATTAGGAGTAGAGATAACGACGGGAGTTTGGGCGTGTGCGGGACTCGATCGCGGGGTTTTTCTTGGTTTTTCACGGCTGAGGGGGAGGTGGGAGGAAGTACTAAAGAAGTACCAAAAAAGACCGGATGAGGTGGAACGAAAATAAAACCCGAAACGCGCTACCAACTGAGACATTAGGAGTAGAGATTGTTATTGGGTCCCTTGATACAATGCATGCATGGCGCTGGGCCATGGTGGGTGCATTTCAGTGGTGGCGTTGCCTGTTTGCCCCATGCACCCCTAGATCGATCACGACGAGGCAACGGTACAAAACATTTGATAGCAACTGCTCTAAGGAGAGACCCTACCACTGTCCATCCTCTCGTCTCCTTCCTTCGTACCGACAGATCTCGACTTGGCCTGACCCCAACGTAGATACACCACTACACTTGTGCACTTGACACTTGTGGTAGTAGTAGTATATTCCCATCGTGGGTCAAAACTTTATTTTCTTTCTTGCCTCTTGTTCTTCAGAAAACTGATGGGATGCTCAATCTGTTACGCATAGAAAATTTATAAGAAAAAGACTCGATTAGAAAAGATCCCATTTACGCACCTTAGAATTAATCAGCATGAGACCATGTGATGTGTACGCAGCAAACAAACATGGCTTCGAGAATCCATGGGATAGGGGAAGGTGCGATGCGGGGGCATTTCTCAGCGCTATATACAAGTGGGTCACTGTAGCCACGTCGGCTTGGGGCCCGGCCGGCCGCACCTCATTGTTTTTGGACGGCCCGACACGTCTAGTTGATGGATCATGCCGTGCATGTTGGTGAAGCGACCGGGGCATGCTAGTGCAAAGGAGCCGAGGAGGACGGCAGAAAAAGTAAATAGTTTCATCGACCGAGAAGGCACGTGTCTGAAGATTCTTCTCAAAATGCATGCATGCATGCACATTACACGCGGCCGAACGCAGCTGCACATGTACGTCATCCATCCAAGCTAAGGCCAACTCCACCGCGCGACCCCAAACGGACGTCCTTTTTGTCCGGATTCTGTCCGTTTGGGTAGCGATTTGGGGTCGTGTCCGGGCCTGTCCTGGAATGCGGTGGCCGTGCGCCCACCGCGCGGCCGCATCCATTTTGCCCCATCCTGTCCGCGTCTAGTTTTCAAATGCCAAACCCTAGTTCAGGCCAGCGGCCCCGGTTCACGCCCCGGCGGCGAACTTGGCCGCGGCGGCATTGACCTTGACGACCGCTCTTCGTTCCCTCCTCTTCGCCGATTTCGCGTCCAACTTGACGATCTCCTCCGGCGTGCACTCCGACCGCGGCTTCCTTGCCGCCTTCTTCTTCACCTTTGCGGGCGGGTCGACGGCCAGGCCGCCGGAACCCGGCGGGGCGTCGGCCATGGACGGGGGAGAGAGGGGGCGGCGGGAGGGACGTGGGAGGGTTTCGGGCAAATGACGCCAAATGGGCGTGGGGGGGTTTTGGTTTCTCCCACCGACGGGCGGGGCAGGGGAGGACAAGCGCGCGCGTCCCGCCCGTCCGCGCGCTGTCCATTTCTCCCCAAACCGAGCGCAAGTTTGGGCCGAGGATGGGTCGAAAACGGACCGAATCCGGACATTTGTCCGTTTGAGGCCACGCGCTGGGCCGCCTCTTTTGTCCTTTTTACCCCAACGGACGGGGGCGAACAGGATAGGATCGCGCGGTGGAGTTGGCCTAACTGGCACATGTATGCAGCTTGTACATCTTTGTTCTCACTGATCAAGACCAGGCTTATATTTTTCAGGTGTCGATCGTTTTTTGAGATAGGGAACCCCTCATACCAAGTGGTTAGACCTAATTGTTTTTCTTTTGAATAGTCCAGCTTGCTTACCACATGTGACACGTGATAGACCAGATTTATTTGTTCGGCATTGCTACATGTCTGTTCGGCTAGGTAACCATCTGATGTTGTCTGAAACAGTCGCCTGATCTACCACCCCAGCCAGTCCAGGACACTTGCAGCAACTACCTTATTGCATTTAGGGGCTTTGCAACAAGGCGTCTGTTACAGAAGAATAAAAACGTCACCACCGAACCATTTTTCTTCTTTCTCAGACAAGACGTCTATTGCAGAAACCTTTTGAAACAAGACCCCCGTTGCAGGAAAAAAATACCTTAAGCACTGAATCATTTTTTTTTCTTTCTGAAACTAATCTTATGTTGCCAAAATGTACTAACACAAGACCCTTAATGCGCGGCACTGACTTGTGACCAGTGTCTGTGCTCGGTCAGTATTTACCCGATGGCTACGCAAGCAGTGGACGTTGCGCGTGTATCAGCCGGCTGAAGGGTAGTGTTTTCCTTATTTGTTGCCATACAAGAGAATTGTTGATTTTTAACATTCTTAGAACATAGGAAAACACACAATTATTTTTAACATTCTTAGAACATAGGAAAACACACAATTAAAATCACATGTCTTACCGAATTATTCGGGATTATTGGTACTTGAGATTATTTGTGAGATAAATGATTGACGCCACAGGAAAAAGTAAATGGTTGTGTAAGAGGTTTGAGGTGATGAAAATTGCCCTTCAAACTCAAATGCAAAGAAATCTTTAAAAGAGGTCATGAGGTCCTAATCTTTAAGAATTAAAAAAAAAGTTATGTAGAGAAAAATTCTAGTGGTTCAAATCCTGAAAAAACTATGAAATTCATTCGAATCAACCTAGCATTAACTTTGCCATAGAAATCTTGGATAATCCTGCATTATATTTGTAGTACAAGTACTGCCAGTGTCAATGAAAAAATATGTTAACATACTCACCTTTGACGAACGTACTCCCTTCGTTTTTATTTACTCTGCATATTAGAGTTGACTAAAGTCAAACTTCGTAAAGTTTGACCAAGTTTATAGAAATCAATATAGACATTTATCATAATAAATCTATACGATGGGAAAGTACATTCAATAATGAATCTAATGTTGTTGATTTGTTATTGTATATCTTAATATTTTTGTTTATAAACTTGGTCAAAGTTCGCAAAGCTTGGCTTTGACCAAAGCTAATGTGGGAACTTAAATAAAAACGGAGGGAGTACACAGTTGATCTTTTTTTTGGGATCGATATATTCGTTTTGGAAACTTGTGTACGCATGAGTAAAATAGTGTGCGGCTGGTGAGGGGGTGGTGGCCTGCATCATGATGCCGTAATCACACGTACAGAACTTCAGATTATGCTGCCCTAAACTAATCGGCACCCGTATCAAGTCCAGGCTTATCTTACTCTCCCTGCACACGCTCCAGCTGCTGTTGCTGCTGCACACGTATAGAATTATTCCAGATCTCGATGCATGCGTGGACAAGCAGCGAGCTGAGGATCACTCAACAGTACAGTACAGTTTGTTGGACTCAAAACTTGCTTGTTGAAATTATCAAGGCATTCAAACTTTGCTTCATATTTTTTTTTCATCTTTGTAGCAGACAGCGGCGAGTAGCTCGATTGAGGATTACGCCGACGCAGCAGGTCGGACCATCGCCGTCTCGTCTGCTTCCACCACGCGCGCCTCCACCATTCTCTAGTTCTCTCTCTCTCTGTAATGAATCGAATCGAGACGAGGACGACGACTGCTGGTTTTCGTCTGCTTTTCATTTACTAGTTTTCTCTGAAGGCATCTAGTATCTGCTTCATCTTGTCTTGGAGGAGGGGAGAATATCATGTGCTCCCAACATCTACATGCTCTCATATTCCCATGCTCCCATATCTAAAAATGTTGTTTTAAGTGATTTAAAATATTCCAAACTTTTTTTGTGCATGATCACTAAACATGTGTACATCCCCTAAAAATTTCAGATCCACGCCCACAATACACATTGGGCACGTTTACGAGCACCCCATACCTCTACGCTCCCGCGACCCAAGGCACACACCTAGGGTTTCCCTTGCCTCCTACCGGCGGCGATGGTCCGTCTCTTCTCCTATGCTCCTAGGATCATTGGGGCGCGGTGATCCTGACCCTTGCCGACTGGAGGGCTCCGCTTTCATGTTTTTTTCTAAGTTTTGTTAGAGTTTGTTCATGCTCGGCGGTGGCGGCTTTCTAAGATGGAATAATGTTCTCTCTGCCTAGCCCCCGTGCCGATGGTGTTTCTAGCATCGTCGTAAGACATGTGGAGGTGTGTCTCTGGCTGATCTCGTGGGATATGGTGTGTGGTTGTCTTAGGTGGATCCGTTTAGATTCGGCCTTTGTTTGTCGGCGTATGTGTATCTGCAGGTTGGATCCTTTCGATCTATGTTTCTCTTCATCGACGGCTGTTGTTGTTCTGGTACGCTGGTCCTATGGGGCCTTAGCACGGCGAATTTCCCGACTGTCTATTACAATAATGTTTGCTTGGCTCTAATGAGGGAGGGGCGATGAGGCGGCGTGCCTTCTGCTCGCTCTAGTGCTTGTAGTCATCGCTAGATGGTCTACGGATATAATTTTTACCACTGGGTGTTCTTTGAATTACCATGGCGGTTGATGAATAGATTGAAAGTTTTCTCGCCAAAATAAAAATAAAAAAGACAGACTGAACATGAGTAGTGTGGCAAGAGGACAAAAGCAAAAGAAGCACTATTCATATGAAGATTTCTCTTATTCTTCTCAATGTATATGTTGATTTTGGATCTGAAAATTTTACTGGGTGTAATCACATATATTGTGAAAAATTACAATTTTTTGAAACATTTCAAATTATCTTTCTAGAGATTGAAACATGGGAGAATGTATATGTTGGGAGCACAGGATATTTCCCCCTTGGAGGAGGATATGCTGCCTGACCTGGACTAGTTTTTTTTAGAAAAGGAGGATGTCCCCCGGCCTCTGCATCTAGGCGATGCATATGGTCACTTTATTAATTATTTTCACAAGATCTTACAAAGCCATACAACAGCAAGACTAAAGCCACCGTCTAAGCAACAACTGTCGCTACACCTATCCAATTGATGAAGGGGCGCAGATAGTCTGGGCCTAATACCAAACAGACATCACAGCCAAACCTAAACATCTAAGACCTGAGGTCCCAACCAGGACGCCTGCCGGGTATGGGGCACCTACTAGTCCGGCGCACACCTCAACTAGGACACATGCCGGGTATGAGGCCGCTGCAGCCACCTGCCATCAATCCATCTTCAGAGCTATACTGTTGCATGAACCATGCCAGGTCTCTCTGCCATCGACGCCACCACGACGCCCGACAACGTCGTCCTCCTGCGCGAGTCCATCCTCCCACAGCGAACTCCGAATCTGCACTGCGCCACGCCGTCAAGATCCGTCGCCATCAGTGTGTAGGATGAAGTACCGCTCCATCAAAGAATCCGTCCTCTGGTCCCTCGATCACGTGTGTACCTCCAAGAATGACGCCCCTAAGGGAGGAACGACACCAGAGCGCCGCCGTCATCCGATCATCCGATCTGGGGTTTCCCCCGGAGATAGCAGAGAGTGGCCTTGAACTTCTCCACGGCGATGCCTTCAAGGAGGGAACGATGCAGATAGCACCGCCACCGCCGGCCTTAGCAGGAGCCGAAGGCAAGTTTTCACACAGATTAGTGCGAAGGGATCCAACTCTCGTGCCCGGGCCGCTGTCACCACCAGCACCACCAGGCAGACCCTGAAGTACCGGCATATCAGCGAGCCACCGGCACCACCGCATCCAGATCGCCGGCCATGCCTGGCCGCCGCCATCCCCCGCGCCGTCCGGGTCAGAGACGGAGCCGCCGACCGCGCACAGGGACCGCCGCCGCCTGCACACGCCGGAGCTCCCTCGAGAGCCCAGCGCCCGCCACCGCTTGCCGAAGCCAACCGCCCGAGCACTGGCGCCACCGTGGAGCCATCAGATCGGGGAGAAAGACGCGCGCCGACCACCCTCGCGGACCCCGCCGCACGCCCGAGCGCCAGCGCCACCACGCGCCATCAGATCGGGATGAGGAGGAGCTCGCGCGCTCGCCGCCCCGCGCAGACCACGCCGCCTCCAGCGCCGCAGCGCCACCAAGCAGGGGAGCCCCTACCAGATCCGCCGGCGGCCCGACCTGCCGCCGAGCCGAGCGCCGCTGCGAGGACCGGCCGTCCCGCGCCGCCCAGGAGCCTCGCGAGGGGTGAGGGAGCTCCGCCGACGCACGCGTGGGCTTTGCCCGGCGATGTCCCCTGGCGGCGGCGAGGGAGAAGGAAGGCGAGAAAGGGGAGCGGCGGCGGCGATATAGGGTTCCGCCCGGGCCGCTCGCTGGAGCGGCACGGGGGACGATAATAATTTGGAGCGGCGTGACCTGGACTAGTTGCAGCAGCGAATTCAGTTTCATCCACCCACCGGATTGTATGTCTGCGTCCAAGTCTGAAGGTCCGCTATTCCAGAATTCAGTGGCCCTATCCTAGTAATTTAGAATACGTAATTCTTGCTAAATAAGGATTGGTTTAGTTCAATACTGGTCCTACGATGTTGACCTTTAACCCTTCACACATCTTCTCTCTCATAGACCATCTCTTAATTAATTTCATTTCATGTTTCCATCGTCACTATAGAATTTTGGTTTTGGATGGACCCATGCACGCATCCTTGTTGATCCCATGCTGCCACATGCATCAGAGTGTTGATGACGCAAATTGTTGATAAAAATCAAAACCCCCACATCATTGTCGTAACACACATGCGTATTGTGTCCGAGCAACCGTTATTAGATCGACAACGACAGTCGGTCCTAGCTTTAAGCCATGCTTGGATCCAAGGGACTATTTTTAGTCTGACTAAAACTAGTCTCTTTTAGAGGCTAAAGTTCCAATCATCCCTGACTAAAAAGAGGCTAGTACTAGTCTTGAGACTAAAAGATTTTAGTCATGGGAAACCTACTAAAATATGGATTAGTCCTCTCTCTCCTCATTTAACTCCTCTCCTTTAACACATGGGAGTTCGGGATTGGAGGGTTTGGAGGATAATAAATGCTCATTAACTCATTTTAGTCTATTTAGTATTTGTATCCAAGCATGGATGAGGCTAGCAAGTTTTAGTCCCACTACTTTTAATCATGGGACTAAAACGTATTCAATCACCCTCTTAGCCACGTCTTTGCCAAATTAGGGGAGATCAATCAGCGCACTATATTACTCCCTCTGTCCAAAAATAGCCGAGAGTCAACTTAAAGTAAGTGCAAAGTAAAGTTATTTATTTTGGGACGGAGGGAGTATCAGGGAAGTAATGGCAGCACCTCTAACCGGAGGTGCCGCGCTGGCACGCATATTCAATATCGACGGTGGCTCATGAGATATGGAGGGGCCTTCTATTTGTCGCTTTATGCGAGCAGCAAGTGTAGTTCATTTTGCAGATTCATTCCCAAATTTTTTTATGATTATTTAAAACATTTTGAATATCTATTTTCTTATTTAATAAAATATTGTTGTGAAATATTGGCTTAGAAATTGAGAATAATTATGTTCTGTAAAAATGAAAATGTTCGCTTACCTGAACATAAATGTTTGTTGTTTGACATGAAATACTCATCTCATAGTTAAAAATTTGTTCATACTTTTCGTACCCTTCGGCTCGGGTGTCTTGCGCGATGGAAATCAGGGATTTCATGCCCCCCATTGGCGCCGTAGAAGTTGGCCCTAGGGCCATGGAGGCGTGGTGAATCTTGACCCTTGCCTGCGGGAGGGTTCCTGCTCTGTTTTTTGATCAATAAATAAAATTATGTTTGTTTAGGGTTGTGTCCTACTCAGGAAGATGAGATGGTGGTGACCCCTAGAAGTTCAATAAGGTTCTCGCCACCTAGCCCCCATTCTGGCAGTGCGTGTGGACGGATTCCGTCGGCGTTTTTCTTCGGTGGATCAACTTGGATCCGGTCTTCGTTGTCTTCAGGTTGCATTCTTTCATTCTACACTTCTCTTCATCGACAACGGTTGTTGTCTTGGTGCGATGGTCCTATTGGACCTTAGGACGAAGACTTCCCGACTGTCTATTATAACATGGTTTGCCCGTTTCCGGTGAGGGAGGTGCGATGACGGTGGCATGCCTTCGGCTCGCTCCAGTGTTTGTAGTCGTCCCTATGTCATCCATGGACCTAGATGTAACTTTTACTTTTAGTGTTCTTTCTACTGCCTTGAAAGAAGATGAATAGATCAGCAGCTTTTCGCACAAAAAATGTCCATTTACCTCAAAAATAATCATGTCTGTCATAAAGGTATGCTTATAAAATTTTAAAGAAAAATCATACATTTGCTCCAAAAAGGGAAAATAAACATAACAAAAAAGAAATAAAAGAGGAGAAAATTACAAGAAAAGAAAGAAATACGATGATTGTCTACAACAACAAAAACAAAGCGTTTAGTCCCATACAAGTTGGGATAGACTAGAGGTGAAACCCATAAGAACTAGCAACCAACTCACGGTTCTAGCACCTGGTTAGAAGGCTTCCACACACCCTTGTCCATAGCTAGTTCTCTGATGATACCGCAGTCTTTCAGCTATCTCTTTACGGACTCCTCCCATGTCAAGTTCAATCAACCCCGACCTCTCTTGACATTATCAACACACTTTAACCATCCCCTATGCAGTATGCACTGGCGCTTCTAGAGGCATGCGCTGAATGTCCAAATCATCTCAGACGATCTTGGATAAGCTTCTCTTCAATCAGTGCTACCCCAACTCTATCTCGTATATCATCATTTCAGACTAGGTCCTTCCTTGTGTGACCACACATCCACCTCAACATGCACATCTTTGGCACACCTAACTGTTGAACATGTCACCTCTAGCTAGCCTACAATGATTGTTTATGATACTAAAATAGTCCATATATTTTTAAAATTTATGGTTTAAAAATTGTCGAGAAAAAAAATCATGTATTTAACAAAAAAAAGAGAAACCCTTTCAAAATAAAATGAACTATTAAATAAATCAACAGTATGAAACAATAATGAAACAAATTATTCATCATAGAAGTAATGCTCATGTGTCTTCGACGAAACATTTGCGTAAATCAAAACTCAATTTATGTGTTCCAAATAATATTTATCTATTTGCAAGCAGAGTAAAATATTAAAACAACATAAAAAATTCTTTTGAAAGAAAGATAAAAATAGGAGATAAAAGTTTAAAATGAAACAAAAAAATAAACATGAAAAAAGAAGAAAAAAGATGAAAAAACAAAGAACACCTGAAAACGAGAATAAATGAAAATAAAATTAAAATGAATTATTTAAAGGTAAATAACAAATAGCCGTGGAAAGAAAGACCAAATTAAGAGGAAGCAGAAAATGTAAAAGTAAAATTGAAGATAGTTTTGTATGCATGCTAACAACTACTCGGGTATTTTTGATAATCATTAGAACACCAAATCCATATGGACTACGGAGAGTCTGAACGATTTCTCTTGCTGAGGAATAAGAATTTGAACAAATTGACGCACAACGGTTGTTGCTACTGTAGGTTTAGGCCCAAATTTACACAAGGCCACAATGGGCTCCTCACAAAAAAAAAAGAGGCCGATATGGGCATTTTTTTTCTTTTGGGCAAAAACTCGCCCCCCTATCTTTTGGAGAACCGATCTTCCCCGGAAGACCTAGAGCGAATTTTGCTTGGCTACATGCCTCGATATTTGAGTTCCTACTACCTATCGAAATCGAAGGTGAAAGAGCAGGATCCTAACCATCACTCCATGGACTTGATCTCGTTGACTATATTCACATGCACACCTCATGTTCCACATTTAACTTCATCCACGAGTTCTTTGAAGTCAGAAGCAACTAGTAACTTGGGGATATTGAGATCGACAGCTAACGCCAAAGCAAGATTCAGGGCATGCAATGGTTTCAAGTACAGCCGGACCAATAACACCAGGAAGTTTCAGGGCTGAAGACCCAACATAATTCCCTTGTGGGTCCTTGCAGATGGCCGCTGAAGAGACCTCGGAGCTTTCTCTTGCGACCGCTCCGTCATCGCGAATTTTAGCAACTCGGGGTTGGGGAAAACCGTCTGGTTGTGTTCACCGGTGCTTGCAGAACCACCCTTCTCACAGCCGGTCCTGGTTTACAAACTTCGATCTCAAAAATATGCAACATGATGAACTGATGTGTTGATCGTGGGCTCTGACATTTTTGCTCGTGTAAAGCTTTCCCTCTTGCTTGCTAGATTGCCACAATGAGCAACTGGAGAGAGATTGCATATCTGCACACATGCATGGGAGGACTGGGCCAAGATGGTCACGCAGAAATTGCCGAAATATTAATGAGCTACCGGTATCATGACTTGTCGTTGGTCCCTGTTGGCCTCAAAAAAATGCCGTTGGTCCCTGAGAGAGGAAGCAACTTGGCAAATGGCAATGGCACACGAGGAGGAGGGCATTGAAATCCTGCTACTACATCCAGCTGACAAGTGACATATCTCTCAGGCCCACCCTGCAAATTCATTTGTCTCCTCACCACTGTAAACAGAAATGATGGAGGATGGACAGATCATATATATGTTTATTGCATCAAAGAAAATGATGGAGTAACAGGACTCACCATGAGTATCTAGGATAGGATAGGAGGCTTAAAAATGATGTACCGATTGCAAACTACACCCTCCTTTTCAAAATAGATGACCCAATTTTGTAATAACCTTATACTAAAGTTAGTGCAAAATTGAGTCATCTATTTTGAAACGGATGGAGTAATTGGCAATGCAAGTGTATTTCACTGGGGTTTGATCTGAATTGAATTGAATCCAAAGGCATGGTTGGTTCAGTAGATATGCATGCCGCCCGACATGCATGGGCCTGCTCCTGCATGTCCTTCTTGCGGACCGCTGCAGTGACAGAAGAGTGTGTGTGCGCTCGTGTGCTGTCTCTGGATAAAATATGTTCTAACCTTCCTCATGGCTTGTGTGATGAACGAATGTATTCCGGCTACTTAAACTCTTGATTCTGACAAAAAAAAGGCCTCGTCACAAGTTTAGTGAGCTATTGCACGGAGCGATGCAGCAATAGCCATGCAACCAGTTGGGTTAACTATCAATTAAGAATTGACCAAGAAGGAAATTGCTAGAGCACATGTGATGTGACTAATTTCAGTCACCTCGGTTCTTTTCTTCTTCTTTTTATGCAAGCCACCTATGTCCTTACCGACCTCTCATTACAGACTCGTCGCTCTTTTTTCGAGGACAACAAATGCACGATGCTGCTCACATCGTCCTGCTTAACTTCTGCCACTGCATGTACTACAAATGAATTGTGAACACGTACAGTGATAGCGGTCGATGATCGTTGCCACACCATTTGGCTTCACTTGAAAAAGGTGGCTGGCCTACAAATAATGCAGCTGCAATCACACAAGCAATAGATATATGACCTGTAGTTTTGTACCGGCTAATGAACCTACTGTACACAGGGTTCATGGTTCACCAACCCTGACAGTATGCATGGATTATATAACTAAAAGTTTCTGTAGCGTCCACACACCAGTCTCCTTTCCGAGTCAGATAGTAAGGCGTACTGAGTGTCATTCTTGTGTTCTCAGATGTCTAGTGACAGGGGTCACGTAGCTATTTTCTGAGTGCCCGATCACCAAATCGCGACCCTCCCGTGTTCATCAAATCCACCACCCTCCCGTCTTCGTCCTTCATTTCCCGCGTTCGAGACGTCGCCATCCTTGAACCTTGCTCTCCCATCCGCGGCGCCGACCCCGCCCGTCGCCCTACATGACGTCGTCGGGTATCCCGTCCCCCACGGCTGGCACGGATGTTGCCTCGATATCCTCCGTGGGGATGAACTGTAAGGCGAAGAACGTCGCCTAGAGAGAGCGGCGACGGAAGCAGCGCATGCGGGGAGGAGAGGGAAAGGGGGAGAGAGGAAGGGATATTCTTTTCCTGCGAACGGGCAAGGCGTGATCGACCGGCGCACAACGAGCACCCGATCGATGGCACTGGAGAAAGACCTCATCTGAATGTGCCAGTGGGGGGCTGACTTGGCGCTGCCTCTGGCGGAGACAACAGCGGTGGGCGGTTGACGGTGACGGGTGGGCTAAGCTGGAACATGGGAAACAACGACCCAACAGCCGCGGAGCAAATCAGTTGTACATATTTTCTCATTCGAAAACAGTGATATCAACCCGGCCGCTCTTGGCCATGCTGATCCCTCTGTTCGTCCGCTGGTTGCCAACGGAGACCAAGCATGGACATGCCTGCCTGCATGATGGTTTTCGGAAGGTGCCGGGCAGAGGACGACAGTGTGAACGACAGCTAGGCATGGTTGCATTTGCAGAACCTGAATGTCATGCCATAGGATCCGATAATTCAGGGACCCGGGTGGACCGTATGCAGGTGTAGGACCAGGGACGATGTCGTGTGCAGCAGAGTAGTTCAGGACGCCGACGACGGCACAAACAAATCCCAGCGCCGCGCGTAGGCTCCCACTCATGCAACACTAGCTGTTTGGTTTAAGACTAAGTTTGCCTAAGGTTGCCACACCTAAAGTTAGGCAAGTTTGATCAACTTAGGTGGGTGTTTGGTTCAAGCCACACCTTAGGCAAACCATACTAGGGTCTCACATCTCATACACTCAAAAAGTGTGGCAAGATTCCCTTAGACTTGCCAACTTGTGGCTCTCATTTTGAAGAACTAACCTTAGGCAAGTGTGGCAAAATTGTATGGCAAAGTGTGGCATGGTTAGGTCTAGAACCAAACAGCCCCGTTGGTTTGTGACTAACTTTGCCAAAGATTGCCACACCTAAGGTTAGGCAAGTTTGACTAACTTAGGCAAGTGTTTGGTTCTAACCACATCTTTGGCAAGTCACACTTGGGTCCCACATGGCATACACACAAAAAGTGTGGCAAGATTTCCTTAGGCTTGCCAACTTGTGGCTTTCATTTTGATGAACTAACCTTAGACAAGCTTGGCAAAAATGTGTGGCAAATTGTGGCAATGCTAGGCCTAGAACCAAACAGCCCTACACATCCGGACATACACATGCATATATATGCACAGTGATATGCATTATTGTTACTATGCACCGTTCAACCGATTAATCAGCTGGTCCAGGCAATGCACGCCATGGCGGCGACATGGTAGGGGCAAGGCACATGACATGACATGCCCGTGCACCCTACATTGATTGATTACGTCCAAGCAAGAAGCAACGTTACGAAAACATTTGATACGTGACCGCCTGCCGCGATTTAATGCACACTGCTGCACCCCTCCACGGGTTTGTCTAGCTGAGTACCCCTTTTGTTACTCTACTTCTTTTTCCTAAATTAGAGAGCTCTTTAGTCAGCGTTACCAACGTGTAGGGTTCACTCCTTTTTTTCTAACGTGAGTCATGCAAGATCGATCAGTAAATCGGGTGGAATGGTAACTACATAAAGGTTATTCTATGCTACTAATCGTTGTCATCGAGGACTAGCTAGCTGCAGGAGCTAGTGCCTGCTATGCTACGTCTGTAAAAGTGGCAATGAGTCAATGGCATCCAGTATTCAGGCCAACAGTACATGACACGGAAGTATAAGACGCCGCATGCAAGAGTACAATGGGTCCAGACGCCACAAGAACAACAAGAAGAAAAGTTTATACAGATGTAGTACTGCACGTACACAAAATAGTCCAGTCACTGAGGACAAGTTACCGGATGAAGAAGATTATATATACGAATGCAAGCACTCCATCTGGTTTAAATTTTCATAACTAGTACATTTTTTTATTAACTGAAGTACTAACAATGTCAAAAAAGTCTTATATCTTGCTACGGATGGAGTACTAATTAGACATAAATGCCTGCATACCTTCGAACAACACACACGAACGTACATGCATGTGAATTGCATGGACCAAGCATGCATGACACCCGAGGAGTCTTTTCCTTTGAACAGAAAAGAATAAATCATCATCTCAATGCATGGTTGTCACTGTCGGTTGATCGCCCCAAACAAAGTGCATGATTAGCACTAGCAATCTACTCCCTCCATTCATAAATATTTGTCTTTCTAGATATTTTAACAAGTGACTACATACGAGACAAAATGAGTAAATCTACACTCTAAAATATTTCCATATACATCCGCATGTGATAGTCCATTTGAAATCTCTAAAAAGACAAATATGTAGGAACGGAGGGAGTAGGTGCTAGATGCCGTACGAGACTAGAGACTACTAGTACCACTGTTATCAATCAACAGCGAGGGGTGGTGCGTGTCTGGGCACGGTGGATCGTGGGATCCTGTGACCAGAGTAAGGTCGGCCTCGGCTGGATGGTGGCTCGTGGCCGGCAGATGGTCGATGCAACTCTGGGAGAAATCCTTGTTCTGATCTTCATCGAAGCCAGCGACAGCGGTGCCTGCAGGTGTCGTGACATTTCTTGGAAGTGGCGTCTTAAAGGTGTGCTCCTTCTCTCCGGGGCATTCGCTCCGGAGGGAAAACTCAGATCAGTTGGATCAGGCGATGGAGGCGTTTTCACGTCTTTCTCCTCCTTGGGGGCATCGTCTCGGAGCCGGCTACACCTGGGAGACCGATGTATGGCGGCATCTTCGTCATGTGCTTTGCTAAGGCAGGATGCTGGTTTCTGTTTTGGCAACGATGATGGGGTTGAGAGGAGCTCGGGTCGTGGCATGGACTTCGATAGTCGGTTCTTCCCAGCGTGCCTGACGTGCCCTTTCGTTGGTTGCTTGGCTGCTTTGAAGTCAGAGCGCGGTGGAGCGAGTCTAGGTGGTGACGATGACAGGCAGTTGGTGATTGTTTGCGGAGGGCACGGTCGGCGCAAGTCGTGCATATTTCCCTTCCGATACTCGTCATCAAAGTCAGAACTATAGCTTGCTTTCGCGTGTGGCTGTCTGTTGGCATGTGCCTTCATGGCTTCGGCGGCTGTTTGCGGGTTGGTTTGATGATGGAGCTCTATGGTGAAGTCGGAGTCACCCATTCGAAGCAATTGGTGATAACGATAACGCTTGTGACTCATCAACAGATGTCTTTCTTCTTTGCAGCTTCAAGTTCCAAGTTGCTGGCAAGAATGGGCGGTGGTGCCCATGTCATATGGGTTGGGTTGTATCGGTTTTAACGATATCGGTTCTGCTTCGGCCAGATCCATTCCTCGTCGATGGCGGGTGGTGCGGGTCCTCTCGCCAGCGGGGTGCGGGTGCTTCAAGTCCGTCAACAGTTGGCTAGCGTGAAAAGTTCTCCGAAAAACAAGCATTTCATTTTCACGGCAGTGTGGCATATCAGTCCGTAGTCTCTGTCCGTAGCCGTTCGTCCGTTGACGTAGCGTGCTGCTATGCTCGCCCCCGCCCTGGCAAGCAGCATATCGGGTAGGCCGGCGGGTGCACCTCCTGAAGCTGAATGCCAGGCCATGCATCATATCGGGTAGGGTGCACCGTATGTGTGCAGGCCCAGGGATATATATGGACCCGGCGGACGCAGTATGGCGCGCTGGTAAGGGCAAGGCACATGCCATGCCCGTGCACCCCATGCATGATTGATTATGCCCAAGCAACGTTACAAAAACATTTGGTACGTGACCGCCTGCTGCGCTTTAATGCATCGTGCCCCCTCCGCGGGGAAGAAAAGAATTAGAGAATTTTGCACAAAAAAAATTGTTTTTTAGTTTTTTGCCAAAAAAACTTCCAATCTATTCATCAAGTGTCAAGATAGTACTCCAAACTATTAAAAAGAAGGCAGTACAAAGAAAAGATTACATCAGATCTGAGGACCACCTTGCAACAACTACAAGCACTGGACCTAACTGAAGGCGTGCCGCCATCATCTCCTCTCCGTAATGGGGCCAAGTAAACCTAATTGTAGCACATAGTTGGGAAGTTATCGTGCTAAGACTTCATAGAACCATCGATTCAGAACTGTAACAGTCGCTGATGAAGGGAAGTGTAGATCGAAAGGATCCACCCTGATGATTATTACTCCCTTCGTCCCATAATATAAGAGCATTTTTTACACTAGTGTAGTGTCAAGAATGCTCTTATATTATGAGATGGAGGGAGTACATTAATTGTCACTGGTTTAGCACAAGTTATACCAACTTTATACTAAACAAACGAAATTAATATGGACCAACTTTGTACAAAACAAACGAAATTAATATGGATCGGAGGGAGTAACAAGGGAGTTAACTCTTTTGAACTTTACCAATTTCAAGACTGTTTCATAACGATTTCGTGGTCATGGCTACGGATTGTGAGAGTCAGAAATGAAAATGTGAATAATCTGTTAGATTGTCACATATTTTAGTTGTAAATTATCTCCTCACTATTCTGTAGTTCGGTGGGATAAGTATAAGTAAACTGAGAGCAAGGTGCTTTTCATATTATGTGCATGGTGACTATATAACCGTGTTGATATGGATTAGCAAAACTAATAATTGTTTGTTGAACTAGACATGCATGGTCTTCCGAACAAGAGTGAAGTGCACTGTAGGTCCTTGAACTATTCCATGGATGTCACGTAGGTCCCCAAACTATGAAAATCATCATCCAGGTCCTCAAAGTGCAGTAAATGTGTCGTTCAGGTCCAAAATCTCCCTGACAGGCTCTAACTAGCCACCTGGCATGTAAACAATAACCGTAACAGTGCGCGGCAAACGGTCCCGAATTCCTATGCGTGATGAACAGTACACAACAAAGAATAAATATTAAAAAATATAAAAAAACTGAGATCCTCTGTCATCAAAGAGACCCCGGCACGTGAACAGTAAAAATGGTCATTAGTTCAAAAAAAGTTCGTGAACGATGAATTTGGAAAAATATTTGTGACTTTAATAAAATGTTCGCGAACGATGAATTTGGAAAAATATTCGCGACTTTAAAAAAATATTCGCAAGTTTAAAAAAACTTCGCGAACGATGAGTTTGGAAAAAATATTCACGACTTTAAAAAAATATTTGTGAGTTTAAAAAAAGTTCGCGAACGATGAATTTGGAAAAAAATTCATGACTTTAAAAAAATGTTCGCGAACGATGAATTTGGAAAAATATTCGTGACTTTAATAAAATGTTCGTGAACGATGAATTTGGAAAAAATATTTGCGACTTTAATAAAAAGTTCACTAACATTTTTTAAAGTCACAAATTTTTGTGGTTCGCGAACATTTTTTTCCATACCCACGAACAATATTTGTGGTTCGCGAACATATTTTCAAATTTATTGTTTGTGAACTTTTTGAAAGTCGCGAATATTTTTCCCATATTCGCGAACATTTTTTTGAATTAATGAACATTTTTACTATTCACGCACCATGGCTATCTTCGATGCCAAAGATTTTCAGATTTTTTGTTCATATTTTTTTTATTTTTTGCACTGTTCGCCATGCCAGCTGGCCATTTAGAGGGGGTTAGTGAGATTTTGGACCTGGATGACACACTTACTGTACTTCGAGGACCTAAATGATGATTTTCATAGTTCGAGGACCTATGTGACACCCCTGAAATAGTTTAAAGACCTACAGTGCATTTCACTCTCCGAACAACACACAGTTACATGTATCCTGCACGCGATTAATTATTGAACGATGAGTCAAGGGACGTTCATGATGCTTTTTTCGCACTACAAGTTCATGATTAGCACTAGCAATCAAGGAGTTGGATGCTGCACGAGACTAGACTAGAGACCACTAGTGCTATGATACTGGCCTATTATCAGTGACGATAATTAATAGGGCAGCGAGAGAGGACATGATGGAAAGGGACGTGAGGTACGGATGTCTTTCGTTTTGTTGTTTCTTTGTATATATATTTATAGAGAGAGAGGAACGTGCATGAGACGTGACAACCATAGGCTGGTCCAGTTGGCTCGGCGGGGGAGAGATTAGATGCTTTATGATTTGTGAATGCCACATGTCATTCATCAGGGCGGGTCTCACCTGATTCATATGAGACATGGTCTCATATAATTTTTTTCCTGGGTCCATAGACAGGGAGGGACGATGCTTCGGTGCCTTAGGGCACCTACCTTTGTGTCTATGACATGTGGGCCCGACAGGTGGCTGGCCCACATGTCAGTGACCCAAAGGTAGGTGCCTTTAAGGCACTGAAGCTGTGTCCGACAGGGAGCCATTGCTGTCAGCCCCTCCGTACACTCATACGGCCCCACACCACGCGCGGGCTCGAAGGGGATCGATCTGTCTGCCGCGAGTGTCCATTGTTTGTTTGTTTCTCCAGACTCCAGCACCAAGAGACAAGTTGAGATCGCTATAGCTAGGGGCGACACAACGTCGTCATGGCCATTCCACACGTCGCTCAGCTATTATGCATGCACGTGATGATTTGTGGTGGGTTAGGTGACATATTGAAGGTACGATCATGCATGTATCGCGCGCACGTACGGTGGCCGGCCGGTAGTTACGTGTGCACTGCTTCGGACCTCCGGCAACTAGCTTTGATGCATGTACGCCCCACGTTTGGGCGCTCTACACTACCGGCAGCATGAAGGAAGGACAGCTATGCTGCAAGGCAGGGAAGTTATGTACTGGATCCGATATTCAACGGCGCAGCTAGCTAGTGCAGGCATGCATGGACCCGACGACGGACACACAACATATGTGTCCCGTGTGTGCGCACGCGCATGGAGACGAAACCCGCCGACGCCCGCCGGGCTGCAGCCCCATATATGCACAGTCATCAGCTCACCCGCTCGCTCTCCACACACTGCACTGCCACATGCACGCGAACGACAAGCAGCGCCGTGGTAGCTAGCTCGCTCCGCATCATTTGGTTGTTGTGATGCATCAACTAGTAGTGGCCTCCTTTAAATAGCCGGCGGTCGGGAAGAGTTTGCCCGACGTTGTGTTTAATGCCGAAACCCTCATAAACAGATGTGTGACGAAGTAGGTTTCTCGGCTTTCACGCAGTTTAATGGAGGCGTTTGAATGTGACGAGGAGGCATGTTCTGCCGGGCGGTGCCCTCAACCGGGGCGCCGCTTCAATGACGGAGATAGTGAGAGGTTGTGTTCGTCCTAAACCGTTTTCAATGTGGAAGGTCGCTCTACAATGTCATGAATGCGGGCAGCTGGTGTCGGCCGGGAAAGCGCACGGATGCGGTAGAAGGGGGTTTCGGTGGGCCAGGGCAACCGGACGCGGCCTTGGATGATGTCCAGACGCCCGCAAAACCCACCACATTTATCTGCGGTTTGCAGGAGAAGGTATTTCCGGACCCCGGCCCCTACGGACCAATATAGGCCCGCCCTAGCTAGATGTCACAACACGTTTGGACTGCGCACTCCCGATTTATGGGGGCGGTTTGATCGGGCGTTGAAGATGCCCTAACCCAGACCTATTATAAGGAGGATCAAGAAGCGTCAAGCCATCAACCCAAACCGAAGAATCACGAATTTTCTTCGTGGACGTACCACGCATCATCATCTCTTCTTTTGTTGTTGTTGTTGTTGTTGTTGTTGTTGTTGTTGTTGTTGCTGCATGT
This sequence comes from Triticum dicoccoides, assembly GCF_002162155.2. Taxonomy (NCBI): domain Eukaryota; kingdom Viridiplantae; phylum Streptophyta; class Magnoliopsida; order Poales; family Poaceae; genus Triticum; species Triticum dicoccoides. The sequence goes on along the minus strand of NC_041391.1, from coordinate 12,964,238 downwards.
AGCTTGCTCCTCCTCACAGATTACAGACCACTGTACTACTGTACTAGTGTTTGTACTCAACGGCCAGGTACTCTACTGTACTAGTGTTTGTACTCAACGGCCAGGCAACGTCACCTGGTACTGTAGCTCTAGTGCAGCGCCCGATTCCATGCTAGGACTATCTCGTAAAACTGTTCATGGCCAGTTGGTTATGCCTTTCGGCATGTGTTCAGCTTAGGCGACGGCCACTTAGCTAGCTTTCATCCGATTTGATTTTTCAGAATGAATAGTTGATGCGAGATATGCATCCATGAGTGGATGTCTCCCGGTAGCGGCCGGTAGGCAGGGTACACAGTATACTCCTCCACCGGCCTCCATGTATTCTAGCGCTAGCGGTAGCCGACCCACCCCATAGCAGCAGCATCAACAGCTAGGACGCTGCTCCTGCTGCAAGCCATGTAAGTTGTGTACTCTACTGGATCCAATAATTCGGGACCCGGCGAGACATGTATGTCCTGTGCGGTACGCGCAGCCAGGCCAGCAGTCCCAGTTCAGCAGCGCAGAGCACAAACGCGCCCCAACAGACCGACCAACACACACGCATACACGGCCCTCGGCTCGACGCAGCTGTGCGCGATGGCTCTACGCTAGAGCACATCGACCTGGGCACGCCCAGTGCTGCGCAAGCAATTTCAATGGGACGACTCATTTCATCCGCGGCCGTCGATTTGGGTCGGCGCGACACAAAAGGCGGCCCAACGCGCCGACCCAAACAGACGCGCGTCCGTTTTTCGTCTGCAGGCGACCCATTTCCCACTGGTGGAAAAAGGGCCTTTGGTCGCGGTTCGCAACTGCCATTAGTTGCGGTTGCGCAACCGCGACCAAATAGGCGCGACTAAAGGCCCCCCCCCTTTTAGTCGCGGTTGCTTAAGAACCGCGATTAAAGGCCCGTCCACGTGGGCATCAGGCGGCCGTCGGGGCGGAGGACCTTTAG
>NC_041391.1:12918195-12963063 GCF_002162155.2 Triticum dicoccoides | reverse complement strand
TGTTTTCTGTTTAATTTGTATTGTTTTATTTCTTTTGTGCTTTATTTTAATTTTGAAGGAGTTTCACATATTCTACGGTACTACATACATGCATATGAATGTACAATTTCAAACAAATTTGAAATTAGAACCAAAAAGAATTCAAGAGGAATATACAATATATATTCAATATCATCAGATGACCATATACAATTTTGAACAAGTTTCCATACATAATTTAATGCATATAAAGTTCTACGTCCTCGTAATGGTGTTCTCCTTTAGGATGGAGGACTTCCCTCCTGAACCATCCAGCTAGTTCCTCTTGAAGTGGTCGGAAGCGAGCTTCTGGACTAAGCATCATCCGGAGGTTATTCCTCTGAGCATTGGTATCACTCGGAACCCGCTCAGAGGTGTATCTCCGGATCATCTCACAGACATAGTATCCACATAGATTGGTCCCCGCTGGCTGAATATCCCCACCATTCTTAGCCTTTGACCTTTTGAATTCTAGCTCTTTTTTGAATTCACCGACCTTTGTATCTACGAACCGTCTCCAAACCCTACGAGGCAAAGAAAATTAAATGAACAAGAGAGTTATTAGTTACTTGATATTAGGAAATGAACGAAATAGGCCGATCGATATAGAGCGCAAATGAATGAAAATAATTACTTCTGCAGCATTCTTCTCATGCCGCCCCAAAGCTTTGGATCCATATTCAGAGAGTCGTGGACGAGACATTCTGAGGTGTCAACTTTAATTACTAGCAGAATCCAGTGGAACCTGCGGACACGATACATGCACAGTACGTCATGCATAACTCATCGATTAGCCGGCCACATACCATGCATGGAGTAAACAAAAAAGAATGTGCTCAAGACAGAAACACTCACCCAAAATGGTAAGGAAATAGAATATCACTTTTGAGTTCCTGCTTTGTAAGAAACTGCCACAGGTCTGCCTCCATGTCAGCGGGGTGATGCTCCAACACATATCCATTAACGATGTGTGGGTCAATGAACCCAACATCATGGATGTTCCTTACTCTGCATTCCTTAATCTTCATTCTGCATGTATAATAGCGGACACAACAATATAGTTAGGACATATATATAGTGCAGGCAATATGAACGAGATGGGGTAGAAATAAATCACTTACAGAACGTAGCAACTGATGATAGATTTGTCGAGCTCGCGCAGATTGAAAAACTGGAACAATTCACTCAGATGAATTTGTACATAGTAATGTTTGAAGTGATGCTCATATCTAACTTCCGCATAAATATATTCTTTGGCGTTTTTATTTTTTATGTAACCCTTGTACCATTTCAGCAGACCTTTCATTTGCGGAGGTAGATGCTCTTCCTGCGCAGGCTCGACGAGAGGCCCATTCTTCACATATGTAATTACTACCTCCTTCACTAGCGCCTCATCAAGGCCTAACAGTTGACGAAGAGTAATACCTAAGTTGGCCGCTTGTTCTCTGGCACTCGTTACAGTCAATCCATGTGCTGCCGCAGCTGCTATGATATCGGGGTCATCCGGACCGGCGGCTTTCACTATAAGCGGGGCAATCGATTGTTTACTTTGTTCCCCGAGCTGGGCAACTCGTTTCCCGCTTTTTTTACTTTCTAATTCCGTTTTCTCGGCCTCCTCCAAGGCTTTGTTCTCCTGGTTCTCCGCCCGCTCTTTCTTCTCCTTCAACATGAGTGCCTGCCTACGAAGTTCACGTGCATAGTCGTCAGGCAGATTCTTCGCGGCTTGGGACGGTGTGCTCAAAAATGACTTAGCCCACTTCTTTTGCTCATCAGAAAATACTGGCTTGGGCTCGGGCTCTCTTTTCTTCTTGCAGTCCGCCTTCCATTTCTCATGATCAGCAGCCGCGGCCGTGGCAGTTTCCTCGGCACTACGTTCCCAAGGCCTTGTGGGGAGAGGCTTCAGTGATGGCTCCGGTACCTTTGTGGTCTTAGGTACATAAGGGTCCGGGTTAATAATCCAGGACTGCTTCTGCTTCTTTGCCGGAGGTGGATTGGGGGGCGGCGTCTGATCACCCGCCGGACTAGGACTGGGGGGCGGCGTCTGATCACCCGCCGGACGTTGTGGACTGGGGGGCGTCGGCTGACGTGACGGAGGTGTAGGTGAACCGCCACCACCACCACCACCACCGCCGCCGCCACCGCCACCACCACCACCGTAGGGGGGTGGACTTGTTGTCCTTGGCGCCTCGCCTGGAAACTTGATAAACTTCTTTTGCCATAGAATGAAATGGCGCTTGACATCTCCAAGTCTTTTCTCCCCTTCAGGTGTAGCAATGTCAATCTCCAGGTCCTCAAACCCTTGGACTATGTCCTCCACCGTGACACGAGCATAGCCATCTTGAATGGGGTTGTTGTGGTGGAGTGCTCCAGGTAAACATGGTAAAGCACTGCCGATGGCTACCTTCATGGACATGTTCCTGATAGGATAATACAGATGACATTCTTTCATCTCCTTTATATCGTCCACGGGGTAGCGAGGAGGCTCCGGTGCAGTAATTTCGACCACCAGAGGCTCCGGTGCAGTAATTTCGATCGTCGGTGCATCTGCACCAGCCGGTGGGGCCTCCGTGGAAGCCACGCTGCTTCTCCGCTGCTGGCTTCCGAGATCCGCTGGATGATCTTCATGCTGCGCCCGAGCTGCATCTCTTTCGGCTACTAGTACACTCACGGTTTTCTTCATCACATCCATTTCCGATGCCAACCGCGCCACAACATCTGCTTCCCGATCCATCTTTCTCTTCCGGCTTCTGTAACCGTACGGGTCATCGTTCTGGGGGAACCCTATTTTCCACGGAATGTGCCCCATGCCTCGTACACGTCCTCCGTGTTCAGGATTCCTGAGGGCTTTTGTCAGCGCGTCGTTCTCTCTGTTGAACTTGATCTTCCCCTCTTGAGCATCCCTCATTGCGTCAATAAGGGCTTGGGTGGGTTTAATTATTTTGCCCCGGTAAACACACTCCCCTGTCTCCGGGTTCAGCGTTCCCCCATGCCCGTACCACCAGCTTTTGGCCCTTGGGTCCCATCCCTCCGTACCTGGACGGATTCCTCGCGCCCTCAGCTCGTTCTCCATCTTCTCCCACCTAGGCTCCCAAAGGCGATACCCTCCTGGCCCCATAATATGATTGCACTCCTTCTTAGCTGCATTTTCCTTATTTTTTTTTGATATTTGAATGAACTGCTCCGATTTCTTTTGCTTCACAAATTCTGGCCAATCATGTTTCAGTTTCTCATATTGTCCTTTGAAATCCGGAGTCTTGTTCTGCTTGACAAAGTCATGGGCTAGATTTTGCTTGAATTTCCGGAATGCGTCGGCCATCTTATGAAGAGCGAACTGTTTGACTAGCCTCCTCCTCTCCTTGTTTTCCTCAATCTTGTTACCATCCTCATCGAATTTGTTGTATTCCGGAGGTAGAACGAAATGTTCCATAAGCTTCTTGAAGCAATCTTTTTTTGTTCTCTTATCGACAAAAGTGAAACCAACAATTCGTGCCTTCTTTGGCTTATTCCACTCCTGGACGGTGATCGAGACGTTGTCTCTAACAACGGCTCCGCATTGGCTGATAAACTTGGTGGCGTTCTTGCGGGGTTCCAGCGGCCTGCCGGTTGCACTGTCGACAACCTCGATGGTGCATGTTTCTCCTTGTTTCATCGTCTTGGTTGCGCCACGCTTTGACGACGTACTCGATTGTTTCGACGATCCGGCCGAGGGCTAAAATAAGAAAGAGAGTCGCGCGCGTTAGTACACACATATTTATTCAAATCAGTTAGTTTGTATCACCAGAGGCTCAATGTATATATATACCTCAGCGCCGGAGGTGGTTGCTACTTCCATTTGAAGATCGTCGTTTATCGACGTTTGTTCGGCATCATCTTGCTGACGGCGCCCTTCATCTTCACCGTCAAGGTTCAGATAAGAAGAGATATCATCTTCTTCTTGTCCGGTCGGCACATATAGAATATCGCCGTTTATGATGCCGAACATATGTGCTTCACCGTCCGGATCATAGTTGTCCATAATCGGGTCAGCTCTATCGTCCGCCATTATGTCAGTCCTGAAAACATGTAGTAAAAACAAATTAATTAAGTGAAGAAGGGGGGCGGTGGCGGTGGCGGTGGCGAAAGGGCGGTGGCAAAAGGAGGGGGCGAGGAAGGGGTGGGAGAGGGTGTCGCGGTAGAGCGCGAGACGGGGCGGCAGACGACGGCGTCACGGAGAGGGAGGCGAGGACAACACACATGTATAACCCTCGCCGCCCCCTCTCGATCCAAAAAAAAACACCGCGCGCATCGCCGCCCCCCTCGCCGCCCCCTCTCCGTATATGCGCGGGGTCGTGTACATTTTTTTAAAGCGGGATCGTTGTACATTGACGCGCGGGGTCATTGTATATATTGATTATCAAGTTTTACTTTTTTGTTGTTAATTATCAAGTTTTATATACGTTTTTTTGTTAATTATCAAATTTTACGGTTTTTTTGTTAATTATCAACCTTTGGTCGCGGTTGGCCAGAACAACCGCGACTAAAGGTATTTTTCAAAATACTTTTTCTTTTTCAAAATCTTAAAAATACAAATAATATATCAGAAAATTCAGAAAAATAAAACTAATTCAATTCAATATGTTAAAAACACAAATATTATATCAAAAAATTCAGAAAAATAAAACTAATTCAATTCAAAATTCTAAAAATACAAATAATATATCAAAAAATTAAGAAAAATAAAACTAATTCAATTCAAAATGTTAAAAATACAAATAATATATCAAAAAATTCAGAAAAATAAAACTAATTCAATTCAATATGTTAAAAACACAAATATTATATCAAAAAATTCAGAAAAATAAAACTAATTCAATTCAAAATTCTAAAAATACAAATAATATATCAAAAAATTAAGAAAAATAAAACTAATTCAATTCAAAATGTTAAAAATACAAATAATATATCAAAAAATTCAGAAAAATAAAACTAATTCATCAGTGGTATCTCGAATCATTCGAAAATGGACACCAAACACATCACGGGTAATATAATTCACATGATCCATTCAACAAAGTTTGGTACAATAAATTATTACACATCATTTCTTCCCTTGTGTCCCTGCTTGCTTACGATTGTGCCGTATCCATGGAGCATCCTCATCATTTAACTTAATGCTTGGGTCGGTGTTCACTTTGAAGGGCGGAATTTCAGCAAACATATTATAATCTTCTGACATGTCTGTCTTGTCCTCCACTCCCACGATGTTTCTTTTCCCTGAAAGAACAATGTGGCGCTTTGGATCATCGCATGATGTACTGATCGTTTTCTTATCTTTCCGTTTCCTCGGTTTGCTACTCATGTCCTTCACATAGAAAACCTGAGCGACATCTTTCGCTAGGACGAATGGTTCGTCAAGGTAACCAAGATTCTTGAAATCCACCATTGTCATTCCGTATTGCTGGTCCACCTTTACCCCACCTCCTGTTAGCTTGAACCATTTGCACCGGAACAAAGGGACCTTAAAGGAGGGTCCATAGTCAAGTTCCCATATCTCCTCTATGTAACCATAATATGTGACCTTTTGCCCATTCTCGGTTGCTGCATCAAAGCGGACACCACTGTTTTGGTTGGTGCTCTTTTTATCTTGGGCGATCGTGTAAAATGTATTCCCATTTATCTCGTACCCTTGGAAAGTCGTTATAGTCGAAGATGGTGTCTTGGCCAACATGTACAGCTGATCTACAACATCATTGTCATTCATTAAATGTTTTCTCAACCAACTGCCGAAAGTCTCCATGTGGGCCTTCCTAATCCAGGATTCAGGCTTCCCCGGGTTGTCCAAGCGTAAAATATTCTTGTGTTTCTCAAAGTACGGAGCCACCAAGCTGGAATTGGTCAGTACAATGTGGTGTGCTTCAGTCAGAGAATGGCCGTCCATACATATCGTTGATTTCCTTCCGATCGTGCCTTTTCCACTTAGTCTCCCCTCGTGCCGCGATCGAGGAAGACCAATCGGCTTAAGGTCAGGAACAAAGTCAACACAAAACTCAATTACCTCCTCATTTCCATAGCCCTTGGCGATGCTTCCTTATGGCCTAGCACGGTTACGAACATATTTCTTTAATACTCCCATGAACCTCTCGAAGGGGAACATATTGTGTAGAAATACATGACCGAGAATGAAAATCTCTTCGACTAGGTGAACCAAGAGGTGCGTCATAATATTGAAGAAGGATGGCAGGAACACCAACTCGAAACTGACAAGACATTGGATCACATCGTTCTGTAACCGTGGTAGAACTTCTGGATTGATTACCTTCTGAGAGATTGCATTGAGGAATGCACATAGCTTCACAATGGCTACTCGAACATTTTCCGGCAGGAGCCCCCTCAAAGCAATCAGAAGCAATTGCGTCATAATCACGTGGCAGTCGTGAGACTTCAGGTTTTGGAACTTTTTCTCCGCCATGTTTATTATTCCCTTTATATTGGACGAGAATCCAGACGGGACCTTCATACTGCTCAGGCATTCAAAAAAGATGACCTTCTCTTCTTTGGTCAGAGCGTAGCTGGCACGAACTTGAAACCATTCCGGATGCCGGTCATCAGGATCTTTCAAACGTTGCTGGTCCTGCCGTGCTTCCTTTGTATCATTTGTCTTCCCATACACGCCCAAGAAGCTTAGGAGGTTCACGCAAATATTCTTCGTAACGTGCATCACGTCGATTGCAGAGCGGACTTCTAGGACTTTCCAATATTCTAGCTCCTAGAATATAGATTTCTTCTTCCACATGGCTGCGTGCCCGTCAGCTCCCTTCGGAACTGATTGTCCGCCAAGATCCTTTCCAAAGATGACTTTCAAATCCTTGACCATATCAAATACCTCAGCACCAGTGCGTTCCGCAGGCTTCGGCCGGTGATCTGCCTTGCTGTTGTAATGCTTGCCTTTCTTTCTTACTGGATGAATTTTCGGAAGAAATCGACGATGCCCAAGGTACACGTTATTCTTACAATTTGGCAAATGTACACTTTCAGTCTCATGTAAGCAGTGCGTGCATGCATTGTATCCCTTATTTGACAGTCCCGAAAGGTTACTAAGAGCAGGCCAATCGTTGATGGTTACGAAAAGCAACGCTCGTAGGTCAAATTCCTCTTCTTTGTGCTCATCCCACACACGGACACCAGGTCTGCCCCACAGCTGTAAAAGTTCATCAACTAATGGCCTTAGGTACACATCGATGTCGTTGCCGGGTTGCTTCGGACCTTGGATGAGCACTGGCATCATAATGAACTTCCGCTTCATGCACAACCAAGGAGGAAGGTTGTAGATGCATAGAGTCACGGGCCAGGTGCTATGGCTGGAGCTCTGCTCGCCAAAAGGATTCATGCCATCTGTACTTAGACCAAATCTTATGTTCCTTGCGTCAGCTGCAAAATCTTTGAACTCTCTGTCGATCTTTCTCCATTGCGTTCCATCTGCGGTGTGTCTCAACTGCCCGTCCGACTTACGGTCCTCTTTGTGCCATCGCAACAACTTGGCATGCTCTTTGTTCCTGAACAGACGTTTCAACCGTGGTATTATAGGAGCATACCACGTCACCTTGGCGGGAACCCTCTTCCTGGGTTTCTCGCCCTCAACATCATCACCAGGGTCATCGCCTCTGATCTTATAACGCAATGCAGTGCATACCGGGCATTCATTCAAATTCTCGTATTCACCGTGGTAGAGGATGCAGTCGTTGATGCATGCATGTATCTTCAGAACCTCTAAACCTAGAGGGCAGACAACCTTCTTTGCTTCATACGTACTGGCGGGCAACTCGTTATTCTTTGGAAACATATTCTTCAACATTTTCAGCAAGTTTTCAAATGCCGAGTCAGCTACACCTGCCTGTGCCTTCCATTTCAGCAAATCCAGTGTGCAGCCCAGCTTTTTCAGACCATCATCACATCCGGGGTACAACGACTTTCTGTGATCCTCTAACATGCGATCCAAATTCTCCCTCTCCTTTTCAGTTTTGCAGCGTCTCCGTGCATCAGCAATGGTCCGACCAAGATCATCAACGGTCTCATCACGTGCCTCTTCTTCACCTTTACCTTCCCCTTCACCTTCAGCATCCTCCATGAAAGTATCACCGAAATGAGCAAGATAGCTTTCATCGATGAAATCATCCCCTTCTTCATCTTCTTCCATTATAACCCCTCTTTCTCCATGCTTGGTCCAACAATTCTAGCTTGGCATGAAACCGTGCCGAAGCAGGTGCAGGTGAACTTCTCTTGAGGAAGAGTAACCCTTCTGATTCTTACAGTCAACACATGGACAGATAACAAAACCCTTCTGCTTGTTCGCATTAGCCACTACGAGGAAATCTTTCAAACCCGTAGTGAACTCGCGGGAGAGTCGGTTACCGTACATCCATTGCCGATTCATCTGCATTATTATAATATAAAATATATAATTAACCATCATGCATTTGTTAAACTAACTAGCTATAAACAATAGAAATTAAACAATGAACAACACACATGCATATTTTATCAATGACACACATGCATGAAAGGTTCAAGTTGCTAACCGCGATCGAGGAGGAAAAAATAAATGAGGAACCTCAAGTGTGGCTCCAACACTTCATATCATGTTTGTTTCACGCTCTTGGGGCATTTCATCAAACACCTTGTGTGCATAAGAGGAACCAAAAGCAAACCTACACCCCCTTGTGAAGCTTGTGAAGAGAAGTGGCACCAAATGGCTAAGTGAGTGTGCTGAACTGGTATATATAGGGGAGGAGCTTTAGTCGCGGTTGGCCTGGCCAACCACGACTAAAGGCCTTTGGGCACCTTTAGTCGCGGTTGGCCTGGCCAACCGCGACTAAAGCCCCTCACGTGCACCAGCTGGCCACCGAGCGCCCTGGGCCCAGGCCTTTGGTCGCGGTTCGTCTGCCGAACCGCGACTAAAGACTTCATTAGTCGCGGTTCCTACAGTTTCGCGACTAATGGGGCCGGACGGAAGCCTCTTTTTCTACCAGTGTCCGACCCATTTTTGAGCCGGATTTGCGTCGGCGCGGACAGGCGACGGACGCGCGCGCACTCGCCTACGCCTCTCCCCTGGCCCGCTGGTCTGTGGCACATTGGCCTCCCGTCTCACCCTACGGCCAACTAGCAACCCTCCCGCCTCTTCCGTCGCCGACGCCATCGTTCATTTTTTTTCCGGCGACTCTTCCAGGTGCCGCCGCCTCCACATCCGCCCAGCAACGCCGCCCCTCCCCCCCGTCGCCCTCCGCCGCCGTTTGGCCGTCGGGGAGCAAACTGGTTCCCGCCGCCGCTTCCCCCACTGCACAACCGCCCGCAACGAAGAAGCCGCCTCGCCGCCCCTGCCACATCCGACCGGCATGCTCATCGGACGCCGTCACACTTGTCGGATGCCGGCAGAGCAGCTAGCTGGTCTATGGGCGCCGCGACTCCCCTTGCCGGCCGTCTCCTTCGTCGACGCCCGCAAGTTGTTCGACAGTTTGCCAAGGTACGAAATGGACTCCACCGACGAGTTCTTTTTCCACAATCTCCTTTGCGGCTCTAACGATTCGTCGTCCGACGACTAGGAGGAGATATTGGCTGCCGTGTTGGTCCATCACCACCTCAACAGCCAGCAGCCGTTGCTCCGTGGCTCCATTCCGGGCCATCTTCCGGCGTTGAATCGCAACCAAGAAAGCGGGCATTTCCTTCTCTGGAAGGACTACTTTGATACAACAAACCCGTTGTTCAAACATCACAAATTTCGTTGCCGGTTCCGTATGAGTAGGCATGTTTTCAACCGTATTAGAGAGGGAGTGGTCGGCTATGATGACTACTTCGAGTGCAAAGAGGACGCCGTCAGCAAGATTGGTTTCTCCTCCTATCAGAAATGCACCGCCGCCATCCGAATGCTTGCATACGAAGTGCCCGGTGATCTCATTAACGAGTACGTCCTTATGAGCGAGTCTAGATGCCTAGAGTCCCTGTATAAGTTCTGCAAGGCTGTTATTGCTGTGTTTGGCCCTGAGTACTTGAGAGAGCCGACAACTGAAGATACAACCCGTTCGTTGGCGATGAATTCCAGCAGGGGCTTCCTGGGGATGCTTGGCAGCATAGACTGCATGCACTGGGAGTGGAAGAACTGCCCTTCTGCTTGGCAAGGGTAGTATAAGGGACATGTCAGGGCTTGCACTATCATACTAGAGGCCGTGTCATCTCAAGATCTCTGGATCTGGCACTCTTTCTTTGGCATGGCTGGAGCACACAATGATATCAACGTGCTTCAGCGCTCGCTGGTGCTTGCTAGGCTTGCCGAAGGCAACAACCCACCGGTGTACTTTACTGTCAACGACCACAACTACGACAAAGGGTACTATCTGGGTGACGGTATCTATCCTCAGTGGACCACTATTGTCAAGACAATACCCAACCCTGTAGGAGAGAAAAGGAAAAGATTTGCCCAAGAGCAAGAGAGTGCTAGAAAGGATGTCGAGCGTGCCTTTTGTGTTTTGCAATCTCGATGGGGCATCTTTTGGTATCCTACTAATACTTGGAGCACACATAAACCATGGGAGGTGATGACTTCTTGTGTGATCATGCACAATATGATCGTAGAATATGAGCGCCCAGAACGTCTGTACGATCAAGGCTTTCAGTTTCAGGGTGAGAATGTCACTAGTAGAAAACAGGTCTTTGGTTCGGGCCTGGCCAGCCCATTAGTCCTGGTTCTTCATGAACCGGGACCCATGGGGGGCATTAGACCCGGTTCATGAGCCCAGGGGGCCGGCCGGGGCCTCGTGGGCATTGGTCCCGGTTCGTCTGGATCTATTTGTTCCGATTCTAGGCATGAACCGGGACCAATGGGCCGCGCTCCTGGCCCACAGCCATTGGTACCGGTTCGTGCCTAGAACCGGTACAGAAGGGGGGGGGTGTTAGTTCCAGTTCCTGCCACGAACAAGACAAATAAGTTGCCTATATATACCCCATCGCCGCAGCAGAGCACTCCACAGTGCTCCGCTTTTTGCTGGCCGGTGAGGGGAGGGCATTGGGTGCTCTAGCTCACCTCCTATGCAGATGAGGTGTTCGATGAAATGCCCTAGCCACACTAGTTAAGCTTTCTCCTCTCGAAGCTCGACCTTGGAGCTCCATCTTTCCCAAGATTTTTCTAGGTTTAGTGGTCCGTCACGCCCCGTCCTCGTTTTCACCGCCGTCGATCGCCCGCGCCGATCTTGTCGCCGGCACCACCGTGGTGGGCCTCTTGTTCTTATCTTCTTTATGATTTTCTTACTTTAGATAGATACTTGTCTGATTTTCTTACTTTAGATAGATACTTGTCTGATTTTCTTACTTTTGACACACATAATTATATATAATGCACGCAGATGAACCGACAATGGATGTACGGTGACAGACACACCCCCGAGTACATTAAGGGCGTGCATGAGTTTCTCGAAGCGGCTGAGGCAAACAAGCAGAATGGTTTTATGTGTTGTCCATGCCCTAAATGTGGGAATACGATGTCTTGCTCTGACCGGAAAATCCTTCATGCCCACTTGCTTTACAAGGGTTTCATGCCACACTATAATGTTTAGACGAGGCATGGAGAAATAGGGTTATGATGGAAGACGGCGAAGAAGAAGAGGACGATGACAACTATGTGCCCCATGAATACGGTGATGCTGCAACGGGGGGAGCTGGTGAAGATCAAGAGGAACCATACGATGTGCCCGATGCTGCTGCTGAAGATAAAGAGGAACCAGACGATGTGCCCGATGATGATGATCTCCGCCGGGTCATTGTAGATGCAAGGACGCAATGCGAAAGTCAAAAGGAGAAGCTGAAGTTCGATCGCATGTTAGAGGATCACAAAAAAGGGTTGTACCCCAATTGCAAAGATGGAAACACAAAGCTCGGTACCGTACTGGAATTGCTGCAGTGGAAGGCAGAGAATGTTGTGCCTAACAAAGGATTTGAGAAGCGACTGAAAATATTGAAGAAGAAGCTTTCAAAGAATAATGAATTGCCCCACAGTACGTATGCAGCAAAGAAGGTCGTATGCCCTCTAGGATTGGAGGTGTAGAAGATACATGCATGCCGTAATGACTGCATCCTCTACCGTGGTGCGTACGAGGATTTGAACGCATGCCCGGTATGCGGTGCATTGCTGTATAAGATCAGACGAGATGACCCTGGTGATGTTGACGGCGAGCCCCGCAGGAAGAGGGTTCCTGCGAAGGAGATGTGGTATGCTCCTATAATACCACGGTTGAAATGACTATTCAGAGACAAAGAGCATGCCAAGTTGATGCGATGGCACACTGAGGACCATAAGAAAGATGGGAAGTTGAGAGCACCCGCTGACGGGTCGCAGTGGAGAAAAATCGAGAGAGAGTACTAGGCTGAGTTTCCAGGTGACCCAAGGAACGTATGTTTTGGTTTAAGCGCGGATGGCATTAATCCTTTCAGGGAGCAGAGCAGCAATCACAGCACCTGGCCTGTGACTCTATGTATGTATAACCTTCCTCTGTGGATGTGCATGAAGCGGAAGTTCATTATGATGCCAGTTCTCATCCAAGGCCGTAAGCAACCCGGCAATGACATTGATGTGTACCTAAGGCCATTAGTTGAAGAACTTTTATAGATGTGGAATGGAAACGGTGTACATACGTGGGATGAGCACAAACAGGAGGAATTTAACCTGCACGCGTTGCTGTTTGTAACCATCAACGATTGGCCTGCTCTCAGTAACCTTTCAGGACAGACAAACAAGGGATACCACGCTGATGTCTACTACACAACCTTCTCCTTGTAGACGTTGTTGGGCCTGCAAGTGCACAGGTTTGTAGGACAGTAGCAAATTTCCCTCAAGTGGATGACCTAAGGTTTATCAATCCGTGAGAGGCGTAGGATGAAGATGGTCTCTCTCAAGCAACCCTGCAACCAAATAACAAAGAGTCTCTTGTGTCCCCAACACACCCAATACAATGGTAAATTGTATAGGTGCACTAGTTCGGCGAAGAGATGGTGATACAAGTGCAATATGGATGGTAAATATAGGTTTTTGTAATCTGAAAATATAAAAACAGCAAGGTAACAAGCGGTAAAAGTGAGCGTAAACGGTATTGCAATGCTAGGAAAAAGGCCTAGGGTTCATACTTTCACTAGTGCAAGTTCTCTCAATAATAATAACATAGATAGATCATATAACTATCCCTCAACATGCAACAAAGAGTCACTCCAAAGCCACTAATAGCGGAGAACAAACGTAGATATTATGGTAGGGTACGAAACCACCTCAAAGTTATTCTTTCCAATCAATCTGGTGGGCTATTCCTATAAGTGTCACAAACAGCCCTAGAGTTCGTACTAGAATAACACCTTAAGATACAAATCAACCAAAATCCTAATGTCACCTAGATACTCCATTGTCACCTCACACTACAAGAAATATGTTACCTTGTGACCACCACTATTGGTCACTGAAAGGTCATAGTTTTTCATTTGCGACCTTTTTGTGACCAAAAACAGAAGGTCAAAAGCTGGCGGTTGTAAACTGACTATAGCGACCTTCTTTGCGATGTGTAAAAGGTCGTTGGTTCCACGACCAAATTTTTGGTCACAAGCAACATCCCCAGACCACGTAGGCATCCAGCATGGCAAGCTGATGTGGCACAAGAATCAGCCCGGTCCGATTCAATGTTTTACATGGGCCAAGCCCAACAATTCAGCCAATTTATATTTTTTTCGCTGCTAATTTTGGTGAACTACATAGGCCAAGCCCTACAATTCGGCCTTATTATTTTTTGGGCCATGGCCTTTTTGTACCAGCTGTTTTAGTTTTCTTTTTTATAAAATGGGTCCATTAGTCAAACATGTCCCACTTGTCCGGTTCTGATAAATGGGTCCCAGCTATTAGGCTCAGATTCTTCATATTTCAATTTGACATCATATTTGAATTTCATAGTAAGATAATAACCAGTATTTAAATAGGCAAGCAGAAAACACACATGATTATTCAAATAACAATAGCCAGATTCACTACAAGCTCTACAAATGACACGTAATACAAGCTCTAACATATACAATGCTTTACAAGCTCTACAAATGCAAAGCTCTACAGTACTTTACAAGCTCTCCAAGTAATGTTACAAGCTCTACAAGTGTTCTCTTCTTCAGCATGGAGCTCCTTCAACAGCGATCAAATGTCGGACTCACGGACAGACATAGTCAGGACTGGGCTGACAGAAATACAACATGCCTTCCACAGTCGCCCTGTTACATGAATCGGCTGAGAAGAATCAGAAAAACTGGATCCAATATAATATGAACATTCCATTAAAAAAAGTAGTAAAGGGGTAAAGGACAATTCTTTATATAATGATAAACAGATTTCAGCTAGTACCAAGCTTTTTTAGCCGAGCTAGTTAAAATGAGATATTCATACAAGACAATAGAGACTATATGAATATGCATGGCACAAGTGCAGGTCCTGGTTACTGGCTACACATGTAACACCAATAAATGGATAGAACAATAACAGGAAAAACTCCAGATTACACACAAAGCTCTATCCATAGTGCCAGCTATGGATAAAATCATGCACACTCCCAACAAAACTCAGTCACACAATATAATTCTAACTATAATATAACCAAGAACTAAAGATTGTCACACAGTATAATTCTGACTATAATATAACCAGAGAACTAAAGATTCTACGTACTTAGAACTCAACTAATAAGTGAGAATGATCTGATTGTATGCAAACAATCTTTTTTTATTTGTTTATATTACAAAAACAGACATATCTTCCTTTATGTGAAGAAGTCTGCTTCCTTCTTTAGTTACTAGTAATCGTTCCATGCAAATCAACCGTGTGTGTGTGTGCTTGATCATGGTCTGGAGATTACACGCATAGAGGAACAGAATCCTCAACAAAATAGTATCAAACAGCGGTAGGTGCTCAACCTATTTACCATACACAAGCAATACTTAAATCATAGCATGTGCATATACTTGTGTCACATCAGGGGGTTCAGAATGTACTCAACATGATCTAATAAAAAGGATTGGGAGCAGAGGGAGAGGGAGGTGGAGATGGACGTGCTACCTGTTGCTGCGGTGGTGCCTCTTGGTGGTCGTGCTTGAGCTCCACCTGAAGCTGCTCACTAACCTGCAAGACAAACAAGACCATGTGTGAGCTGCAGCACATGCACATACATTAAGTGAAGATAAGGAGAAGAACCTGGAAGAAGAGAGGTGCCCTGTCCTCCGTCCGTGCCCGTCCTCCTCCTCCGTGCCGATGTCAAACAACCTCCGCTCGTTGCTTGCGAGCACCATGCGCCTTGGTTGGCCATGATGCCCTTGTCCTCTGTTGCACGGATGAAAACCAAAGAATCAGTACAGCTACACTGGCACATAATACAGACATGGTTCAGTTGAGATCTACTAAACTACATCATCACAGGAACGACGAGCAGTTTTAGATCTTAAAAACTAATGTTCCATGCATAGTCTTAGTGCTTCATCAAAGAATCAACTAAATTTGCTCTCAAGCATACAAACAAAGTTTAGGGAAAACCAAACATGAACAAGCACTTATTGTGTAGGACACATAGCTATTTCATAAGCACTCAGTGTGGACATGTGTGCTAAATGTATTGTGCACAAAAAGGTGAGGCTCCCAACAGCCCAATATTATGACTACTACAATTCAGATTTTGATAATAAAAATGACATGTGTGGACGATGCGGAGAAGCCGTGGAGTCTGACGGATCAACAAGCGTGTAACAACATAAACAACAATAGTTTAAGTTGGGCTTGCTCCCCTCTTCTCCTGCTCGTTGTTTTTCTCCTGGGCTTGCTCCTTCTTCTCCTAGGCGTGCTCCTTCTTCTCCTACTACAGCAGCAACAGTAGGTTAATGACAACAGTAGTTTGACAACAGTAGTAGATGGGTTCAAATCAAAACAGACTACATCATCTAAATCCAATACCAGAACAGAGAGGCTAACCACGCAATCTACACCGGACACGGTAATTAAGGAACCACCAAGCCAAAATCTACTTCTAAACTAACATCCTAAACAGCCTAGGCACGCCAATCGCAAACCCGCGGGCGGAGGTAAGAGAGAAACCGCCCCCGTACCGAGGGGAATCGCAAACCCGCGGGCGGAGGTAACATCCTAACCATTTGTTGGACACCTTGCTCTGGCCGGCGCCACCATACGCCCTCACCGATGCCTCCAGCCTCGCCCCGTTCAGCTCTCTCACTGCACAAAAAAATGATACATTTCAGAACTTGCAATTTCAGAGAATATACTGAATAAATACGCCGCCCACCCTATTGAGCGAGCCGCATGAATTGTTGCTTGAGTTGACTTGAGAAAGCGATAGTATGCTGAAGGAATAAGCTATAGTCTTGGTCAATCAGCGATGACCCATGAGGCCAATACAGTAGAGGATAGGCACAAATCGTATGCTTGTTGCTCACGGACATACTGCTAGTACAGACATGCACACAACACAAGACAACTACCAAGCATCCAACATCAGTGGCTTATCTCCTATAAAAGTGCAACCTTATTTTGCATCTACACTAGCCCCTAATCATGCAACAATTTACAGTAATTTGAGGAGTATTTGCTAGGATCATGATGACAATTTTAGAGTAAATTGCAGTGTTTGTCATCCACAGTTGTATGGTTCTATCTAGGATTACATAAAAACAGAGAAAACAGGGAGCTACCTAGCATCCACGACTAGAGCTAGTAGTAGGAACACATGGTACAGTAGTAGAGCCGTAGCACAACTACTATCAGCCGGCAAGGCATGCGTTGTGCTACCTACTCATGGTTCAGAGAGCCATCTCGCTGAACCTGAACCTGAATGGTCTTGGCAATCCCTGACAGAACACGAACTATCAGATGTGCATGATTGGGAGTAGTAGTACGTACATGAGGATGTTGAGCGGTAGGCCCCTGTCAGCGAAGCCGGCTGTGAAGTTGCGGACGGAGGTGACGAAGGAGGGAAAGGGATGGCTCTGTGGACGGATCCCGCTCAACATCCCGCTCCATCACGGCGAGGAATAAGAAGTTGCAGACGGATGCTCCATCACGTCCACGCTCGCGCCAGGGGTCTCGGCTAGGACGGCCTGGCGCATGGTCTCGGCGGCGGTGAGGTTCCAGGCAGCTATGAAGACGTGGGTGCCGCGCCCCACATGCCGCCAGCACCCGTGCCATCTCCATGCAGATCCCGCTCGATGCACCTCCCAGCAGTAGCAAATCCAGTGAGTCAAAGCCAAATGGGGGAGAGAGAGCAGAGAGGAGAGGACCAAGAAAGGGAGAAGGGTGAGGAAAAGTACCTGTGACTATGGAGGTGAGGCCGGCTGCGGAGACCGAGCGCGTTGCCGGGAGCGGGAGGGAGGAGGACGTCAACGTGGGACGCCGGCCAGCCCAAGCCCCGTCGGTGGAGAGTGCCTGCTCGATCCAGATCGAGGTCCTGATTTGCGTGGGGTTGCCTGCGAATCCCCGTTGTGCACATCGCGAGTCTGGGCATGGGCTCGATCTTGGGTCGGCCTCGACCTCGTCTACGGTGATGGTCGTCGATTGTGGCGGTGGGGGTGGGGTTGTGGGCGGCGGCAGATCGAGATCTGAGGGAAGAGGGAAGGAGAAGGGGTCGGGGTCGGGGTCGTGGGCGCGGGGCCTGGGTGGGAGGGAGAAAGGGGCAGTGGCGGCTGGAGTGGGAGGGGAGGTAGGGTTTGGGTGGTTGGGCTGCGGATGGGACGAGGGGTGAGAGGTGAGGGGGGTGTGGGCCGTTGGATATGGGAGTATCCGACGGTCTGTGATGCTTGATCCGCGTGACATGTACATCCACCAATCAGAAGGAAGTATACGCTTTGATGATGTTATGACCATGTAAATTGGTCTTAATCGATTAACAATAAGCAAAGAACTACGAGTCAGCCAGATGATTTTGTCTATAAATCATCTGCCTAGCTAGCCACCAGATCTGCGCATTGGCTATTGTTCGATCACATCAATATGTCACGACAGCACCGAGCGTGAAAAAGTTTCAACGCAGCACTGATAACATCCCCATGAAGCTCCATTACAGCTCTCAACGGCGTGCTAAGAGCTCCAACGCAGCACCACGGTGCCCGATGAAGCTCCATTGCAGCGCCGGGGAGATCCAACGCAGCACCACGACGCCCGGCGGTACGTTCCCTTCTCTTTTATGACAATGTTTACATACGGTTCCCTCAAATAACTAGAGGTAGTTTCATACTAGGTGGGATTTTCGTCAATTCACTACAAAGCGGGTCAAATTTTAACTACAGCTGCCTCATAGTTTGTTCAAATGATTCCATATTTCGCACAAGTTTGCCTCTTGGAATTACAAACAATGTTGCCAAAGGGATTTTTCATTTTATTTTCACGAAAAATCAATTTTCCATTTTTCGAGTGCCCAAAATGAGTTTTTTTGTGAAGGACCTGCCATATATTTGTTGCAAAATTGGACCAACTCAATTTTATAAAATACTAGGCCATATTTAATTCACAATTGACCAAATGGTTGGGTGTCAAAATCCTTGATCCACCTCTGGTGAAAAAGACAAATTCCCGCCGATTTAGTAGGAAGCGGGTTAGATTTGAACTGCAGCTGCCTCATAGTTTGCTCTTTATTTTTTCCAAAAATCATTTCTAGGTACATAAGTATCTCTTTAATTAGAGAAACATCAAAAGTTTTCCAAGATTCAACCACTAGCTAGGAACGGTCAAGCCCGCCGTTTTGACCGCATTCTGAAATGGGCATAAAAAATTCAAAAAAAAATTCAAAAAATTGGAAAACCTTTGCATTGTGTCATTATATGTGACCAAGTTTCTAGGAAAAATAATAAACTTGTAATACGACAATTATTTTAAAAAAGTGTTCTCAGAAATTAGCTATCATGCGTGAAGATTCATGGCTTTCAAGCAAAATGATCAATCTTATGGCCACATTCATGGCATAGTTTGTTCAAATGATCTCATATTGTGCACAAGGGCGCATCATGGAATTAGAAACAATGCTGCCTAAGGGAGTTTTCATTTTCTTTTCATGGAAAATTCATTATTTATTTTTTGAGTGTCCGAAATGAGATTTTTTGTGAAGGGCCTACCATATATTTGTTGTAAAATTGGACCAAATCAATTTTATAAAATATTAGGCCATGTTTAATTCACAATTGACTAAATGGTTGGGTGTCAAAAGTTTTGATCCACTTCTGGTGAAAAAGAGAAATTCCCGCCAATTTAGTTGGAAGCGGGTCAAATTTCAACTGCAACTGCCTCATAGTTTGCTCTTTATTTTTTCCAAAAATCATTTCTAGGTACATAAGTATCTATTTAATCAGAGAAACACCAAAAAAATTCCAAGATTCAACCACTAGCTAGGAACGGTCAAGCCCGCCGTTTTGACCGCATTTTGAAACAGGCATAAAATATTCAAAAAAAATCAAAAAATTGGAAAACCTTCGCATTGTGTCATTATATGTGACCAAGTTTACAGGAAAAATAATAAACTTGTAATACTGCAATTATTTTAAAAAAGAGTTCTCAGAAACGAGCTATCATGCGTGAAGATTCATGGCTTTCAAGCCAAATGATCAATCTTATGGCCACATTCATGGTATAGTTTGTTCAAATGATCTCATATTGTGCACAAGGGTGCATCTTGGAATTCCAAACAATGTTGTCTAAGGGAATTTTCAATTTCTTTGCACGGAAAATACATTTTCCTTTTTCCGAGTGCCCGAAATGAGTTTTTTTGTGAATGACCTACCATATATTTGTTGCAAAATTGGACCTAACCAATTTTATAAAATACTAGGCCATATTTAATGCATAATTGACAAAATGGTTGGGTGTCAAAAGTTTTGATCCACCTCTGGTGAAAAAGACAAATTTCCACCGATTCAGTAGGAAGCAGGTCAAATTTGAACTGCAGCTGCCTCATAGTTTGCTTTTTATTTTTTCCAAAAATCATTTCTAGGTACATAAGTATCTATTTAATAAGAGAAACATCAAAAGTTTTCCAAGATTCAACCACTAGCTAGGAACGGTCAAGCCCGCCGTTTTGACCGCATTTTGAAACGGGCATAAAAAATTCAAAAAAAAATCAAAAAAATTGGAAAATCTTCGGATTGTGTCATTATATGTGACCAAGTTTACAGGAAAATAATAAACATGTAATACTGCAATTATTTTAAAATAGTGTTCTTAGAAACGAGCTATCATGCGTGAAGATTCATGGCTTTTAAGCCAAATGATCAATCTTATGGCCACATTCATGGCATAGTTTGTTCAAATGATCTCATATTGTGCACAAGGGTGCATCTTGGAATTCCAAATAATGTTGCCTAAGGGAGTTTTCATTTTTTATGGAAAATACATTTTCCTTTTTCCGAGTGCCCGAAATGAGTTTTTTTTGTGAAGGACCTACCATATATTTGTTGTAAAATTGGACCTAATCAATTTTATAAAATACCAGTCCATATTTAATGCATAATTGACAAAATGGTTGGGTGTCAAAAGTTTTGATCCACCTCTGGTGAAAAAGACAAATTCCCGTCGATTCAGTTGGAAGCGGGTCAAATTTGAACTGCAGGTGCCTCATAGTTTGCTCTTTGTTTTTTCCAAAAATCATTTCTAGGTAAATAAGTATCTGTTTAATCAGAAATACATGGTTTGATGGCGAGACATCGAGGTTTGGACGGTGTCTGAGGGCTCGAACTCTAGAGCGCATAAGCTCGCATGCCCGCTGTCGGGGAAACTGATCCACGAACACCTATGGGGCCGGCGGACCGAGCCCCTTTCGGTTCGGCAGGGGGCGGAGGTCGCACGAAGAGCAGAGCAAGGCGAAGCACACGAGCAGTTTACCCAGCTTCGGAGCTCTCCGGAGAGATAATACTCCTACTGCTGCTTGTCTGATTATATTGTGTTCTTGCTCTAGAGAGCTAAGTGTTTTCTGGCTTCGAAATGATCCGAGCCTCCCGAACTAGTCCAACTGAACCGAACCTCCTCTACATTGCGCATGGGCCTCCTTTTATATGCACAAGGGGTCACCGACAGGTGGCAATGCAGAGAAGGGTAAAAATGTAAAAAGAGAGGTGGTTGGTACAGTTGTCTGTATAGTGCTTTCTACCTAACCTTGACGGCAGGGGACAAGGGCATTAAATGCCCATCTGTGTCGCCTAAACAGTGTAGAAAAGGACCGTCAGGGGCGCCACCACCTGCCACGATGGCGATCTTGTCAGCATCGCATGCCACCGCTTACCGTTGGCTGCATAG
The DNA here is from genome assembly GCF_002162155.2 of Triticum dicoccoides. Classification (NCBI taxonomy): domain Eukaryota; kingdom Viridiplantae; phylum Streptophyta; class Magnoliopsida; order Poales; family Poaceae; genus Triticum; species Triticum dicoccoides. The sequence continues at coordinate 12,941,729 of NC_041391.1, read as the reverse complement.
CCTTCCGCCACGCGTGCCTGGAAAGGCCCCCAGGGCGACACGTTGGTGGATGTGCTGGAGCGTGGTTACAGAGTGGCCGCTTGCTGCGGCAAGCGCCTTGCCGCGGCAAGCGCCTTGCCGCGGTCGTGGTCTTGTCGGGCCCGGAAGCTTGTCGCTCACCGAGCCTTGCCGGGACGCGTGGTGCGTCGTGGCAAGTTCCTTGAGATGCCTCGGTTGGCCTTCCCGGCAAGCTCCTCTTGCCGGGGCCTTGTCTTCTTTACTTGAATACTTTGTCCTTGAATGGCTCCAAAGGAGCCACGAAGTACCTTGGCGGTCACCCGGCAAGCCCTTGCCGCGGGGCGCTGCAACTGCCAGTGCACAAGTTCGGGGTACTAGGGTACCCCTACTCTAGTACACCGACAGGAGCCCCCGGGCCTGGGCCACACACGGTGCCGAGCGCTGTTGGGCCAGGCCCAAAACAGGGCACGGGCACGCGCGGCCCGGGTAACGCCGAATCTTGCTCTGTACCCACAGCGCCCTCCCCCAACGGCACGCGCTGAATGCGGCATCATGGGAGAGATCGTGGGGGGTTCTTTATTCGAAAGGGCGAAACGTCCGCCCCCTTCCTCTTTATAAGCAGGGGAAACAGGGGTAGTTTCCCCACTTTGCCGTTTGTTGCTCCAAGTCCAGAAATCTCCGCCGCTCCCCCCTTCTTCTCAAAGCCGAAAGAGAGCAGCGCTCCGCCCCCCGTCGCCACCAGCACCACCACGCGGCCGACCTCCCCTGCCACCTCCGCCATGGCTCCGAAAGCCGACAAGGGGAAGGGCGTGAGTCGGCCGAGGCGCAGCGGCTCGCGGCGCTGTGGAAGGAGCGGGCCCTCTTCCCCCCTCAGCTCGGCGCCAAGGAGCTGAGGGAGTACTACTACCTTTTCTGGTCGACGGAGATGCGTGCGCACCCGCGCACGAGGGTACTCCCGGCCACCGCATCGGAGTTGGCTCCAAACGGGTACCCATTCTTCGCGCTATTCTTCTATTGCGGGCTCTTCCCATCCTTCTCGGAGTTCTTCTGTGATATCATGAACACATACAGACTCCGCCTCCTAGATTTCACCCCCAACACCGTCCTGACCATGGCAGTTTTCGCACATTTGTGCGAAAACTTTGTCGGAGTCCACCCCAATGTAGCCCTTTTCCGCCACTTCTTCATGCCTCGGGTGGAGAGAGGAGAGCCACTTGCCGGAGGGATCGCCTGGATCTCGAGAGTCGGCAAGAAGGAAGCGTATCTGGAGGGAGAGCTTCGAAGCAAATGGGAGGAATGGAGAGCGGAGTGGTGCTGGATTGTTGAGGAGAACCCGCAGCCGTTCACTGCCGTGCGCCAAGCCCCAATAGTACGCGGCAATGACTGGAGCAACGTGGCCCCGGAAGACGACAGGCTGAAGATCGCAGTCACCCGAATCCTCCGCCTTAGGCTTGCCGGGCTCACTGTAGGCGCTGTCGGCGCAGATTTCCTTCGCCGCCGCATCGCCCCCCTGCAGGAGAGAGGGAGACCTGCCTGGGAGTTCAAGAACTCGGCGGACATCATGAGGCTGCGCCCGGGCCTCAACTTCAATTTCACCGTCCTGGAGCTGGATGCAATGCTCCTGGAGCTGTTCAAACGCGACCCTCAGCACCCGTTCCTGTTGCCGAGGAGCGTCGTTCCGCTGTGCAACAATTCTTCACTTGAGCGGATCCGCGCGATGATGCCGTTGTGCGATTCGCACGGAATCGCCCCAACTTGGCAAGAGCCTGCGGATGACGTCGTGCGGGCGTTCTTCGACAGCCTGGAGGAAGTGCCGATCCGCGCCGATGAGCAGAGGAGCCTCACCCGTGACACTACCGACGCGGAACTGCAGCGCATCACCACTAGGGCGGAAGAGGCTGCGGCAGCAGCTGCCGCGGGCGAGTTCGGGTTCACCGAGGCGGAGGCAGAGGCAGCAGAGGCGGCAAGCCTTGCCGAGCGCGAGGAGTTCGCCGGCGAGGAAGATCTTGCCGGCCCCGAGGCCGAGCCGAGCGAGCCCGGCGAGGAAGAGCCCGAGCCTTCAGACAGTTTGCCGCAAGTGGAGCCCCCGGCTGCACCAAGAAGGCGTCTCCGCAGGGCCGGTGACGCAGCGGGGCGGTAGACGGGTCAACAGCCGCCGAGCCGCGCGACACGCTCGACCGCGGCAAGCACCGTTGCCGCGGGAGCGCCTCCTGCCGCTGCGGCAACTGGAGCAGGACCTTCCCGGTCCACCGCTGCTGCTCCTGCCAAGCGGGCAAGGGAGCCCACTTCTCCGCCTCGTCGCACCGGAGGGGAGCCGGACTTCGATCTCTCCACGCTCAGCTCCGATGACGAAGAAGAAGAGTAAGTTTTCTTGCTGTCCTCGTAGTTCTCCAATCTTGTTGCTTTCATTCTGTATCTGCCTTGCTTCGATCTGAACCCATCCCTTTTCAGGACGCTAGCCCAGAGAGCGGCGAAGAGGGCCAAGGCCTCGGTGATCGTCATCGAAGACGATCCCACCGTGTCAGCAGGGGGCGTGTCTGAGCCCACCTTGACGGACCTGGCAACCACTCCCCAAAGCAGCCCCCAGCGTAAGTTTATAATTTACTTCCCGCCGTCAGGGGCGCATGGGTGCTCTTTTCTCTTACTGATATCTTGATTGTTGGATTTGTGTAGGAGCAGAGCAGCCCCATCAGGAGGGCCCGGAAGCCGCCCCCGAAGCGCCATCTGCTTCGACTACGCCACCAAGGGTAGAGTCCCCGGCAAGGGAGCGCTCTCCGGCAAGGGAGAACTCTCTGGCAAGGGCTGGTTCTCCGGCAAGGGAAGACGCCAGCGATCCTCCGGCGGCTGAAACCGCGACCGCAGATCCCATCACAGGTAATCCACTTGCCTAAAAACTTGCCCTTGGGTTTTTGTTCTTCTGACTTTGTTTTTGCATATTTGCTTGACTCCTCTCCATTCTTCGTTCTTCAGATCCACCCGTCACTGAGCCGATGGAGACCAAAGCCGCTGATGGAGAGGCCGGCGCTGATGAACCCGCCGGCAAAGAGGCCGCCAAGGCTGCCGCCGCAGAAGCCGACAAGGGATCCGGCGATCGTACTGACGGCCCTGAGGCCGCAGGAGCGCCAGGCGCTGCACCGACCGTCGATCCTCCCGCTGCTACCGCAGAGCCAGACTCCAAGGAACCCCAGCCCGGCGCCTACTTGAAGGCTGGCGATGGCGTCTTCATCAAGCTCCCCTGGGCTTCGAGCTCCAGGGCGCCGGTCGAGGGAGAAACCTTTGACGGAGAGGTGCTTGCTTCCGCCGGATTGGCGCTGGTTGACGCGCGAAGTAGCAGCGAGGAGCCCGAAGAGGAGCGGCTGCTGCGGAAGCTGACGTCGCTCTACCGCGCCCGACAAGCCAAGCTGGCTTCCCGGGAAGCGCTTGTCGCGAGGGCGGGAGTCGACATTGAGAAGCGCGCTAAGGAGCTCCGGGATCTCAGGCAGGAAACTCTCCGGAGCTTGGCAGAGGAGCGGGAGAAAGTCGCCGAGGAGAGGGAGGCCTTCCTCCTCGCGAAGGCTGAGGTTGAGGAGCAGCAGCGGCTTGCTGCCGAAAGGCTAGCTGTGCGGGAGGGAGAGTTGGCGCAGCGCAAGGTGAACCTTGATAGCCACGAGGAGGAGCTCGCCGCGCGGGAGCAAGCAATTGGAGGTGCTCTCCAAGAAGCAAGGGATGCCGCCGTGGCTGCCGAGGCCGCCAAGAAAGAGTTGGAGGTAAAAGTGGCGCAGCTGGAGGCCAATCTCCGGACGAGCGGCGAGGAGCTCGCCGCGCTCAAGCGCGAGCGCGAGAAGGATGCTGCTGCCCATGGTGAGCTGCAAGGTCTTCTCGCGGAGAGGAGCAAGGAGCTCAGCGCCGCCAAGGACTCCAACGCGGATCTCGAGCTGAAGCTGGCCACACTGACGCAGACGCTGGACGCCGCCAAGGAGCGAGAGGGGACCTTGTCGGAGAAGATCAAGGCCGACGAGGCGCTGCTGGCGAGCATTGCCGTCACCCAGAACTCGTTCAGGGAGACGGTGGAGCACTGGACCGAGGGTCTGGTGAATATCGCCGCAGTCATCGACGGGGAGATGGCGCAGCTGGGGCTGGAGGACTTCGGGTACTGTTCCGACGAGCATCTCCAACCCAGCGCCAAGCTCAGCCTGTTCTTCAAGGGTGTGGCGACGGCCCTCCAGCGGCTTCGGGAGAAGATCCCAAAGCAGCTGGCCGACGAGTCGCGCAAGATTTGCGCGGGAGTTCTTCAGAAGGTGCTGGTGAAGGTGGCTTTCCGCAACCCGGGCCTCAACCTCACCAACGTCCTCAGATCCCTGCCGCCCGACGCCGATCTGGAAGCGCTCAAGGCCCTTGTCGCACCCATTGTGGACAAGGTGAGCGAGATCAGGAGGGTTGAGGGTGGTCGCGTAGACTAGGCCGCCCGCTTTATCTTTTTCCTTGTCGATGTTAGTCATGTCATGGAAACAATGTGTTAGAGCTGCAACAAGTTATCTTGTAATATAACTTTATTTTAGATGATGATCACTATGTTATTTCCTTTACTAGATCCCTTGCTTTGTATGTTTTTACCCTACGCTTTTAGGGAACTTGTCGGCGCAGGCACCCGAGCCGCGAGCGCTGAGTGCGGGACGTCAGCAGCCTGCTGGCGGTGCCACTCCGACAAGAAACCTTGTCGCGACTAGTTGCAGCACACTTAAGTTGTTGAGCGGACTCGAAACAAAGTAAGGGCGCATCTAGTTACGAGTTGGTTCCTCCACGCACAGGTTTTCCATACAAAGCACAGTCGTTCGAGGAAGATAACTTTTAAAAATTGAAACTAATTGCTCAAACTTTGGCAACTTACCTTTTCTGTCATCTGCTTCCCGGCAAGGCGAATCTTCCTTAAACGACGCCTGGTCCACACCATTAAATTCTCCTCCCCCCCGGCAAACTTGTGTGCGAGGGAACCTTCTTTTCCTTTGTTTGAGAAAAAGAAAGAAGAGAAAATATAGATATGGGGCCTTTCGGCTCGTTATTGCTTACCGGGTGTGGGTGCTGCACAAAGTGTCAGATAAAGCATGCAAATGTAGAGTAAAAAGCATGAAATTGACAAAATGTGCGAAGCACATGAGCTTTACTTATGCACGGGATCTGCGCCCGGCTTTGTACAAAGGATTACATGCAACAGCGGCAAGACTTGTACAAAAGGTGGTCGCCGGAACAGGTTCCGGCAACCGCGCCCTATGGGTAAAACTTACGAAGATGCTCAATGTTCCAGGAGTTGCTCACCGGAATGCCATCTTCGGTCTCAAGGCGGACAGCGCCAGGCCTAGTGACTCATTTCACCCGGTAAGGGCCTTCCCACTTCGGCGTCAACTTGTTGGAATTCTTGGCGGATTGAACGCGCCGAAGAACAAGGTTGCCTTACTCGAAGCTTCTGGCATTAACTTTGCGGCTATGGTAGCGGCGCAAAGCTTGCTGGTATCGAGCAGCTCGTACAGCAGCCTGAAGACGATCCTCCTCAAGGAGCAGCGCGTCGTCTTGTCGCAGCTGCTCTTGCTCAAGCTCATCATAAGCGAGTACTCGAGGTGACCCGTATACGAGTTCCGTGGGGAGAATTGCCTCCGCTCGATAGACTAGAGCGAAAGGCGTCTGGCCAGTGGATCAATTTGGCGTCGTCCTGATCGACCAAAGAACCACCGGCAGCTCTTCGATCCAGTTTCTTCCGCACCTGTGTAGCCTGTCGAAAGTCCTGGTCTTGAGCCCATGCAGCACTTCAGCATTTTCCCTCTCCGCTTGACCGTTGCTTCTCGGATGAGCAACAGAAGCGAAGCAGACCTTGGCGCCAAGATCTTGGACGTACTGCATGAAGGTGCGGCTCGTGAATTGTGTGCCGTTGTCGGTGATGATCCTGTTAGGTATCCCGAAACGGCAAACAATCGACCTGAAGAACTTGACTGCTGACTGTGCTGTCACCTTCTTCACTGGTTCCACTTCCGGCCACTTCGTGAACTTGTCGATTGCAACATACAAGTACTCGAAGCCCCCGACAGCTCGGGGGAAGGGGCCGAGGATATCGAGCCCCCAGAACAAAAATGGCCAGGATAAAGGGATCGTCTGGAGAGCTTGAGCTGGTTGGTGAATCTGCTTGGAATGGAACTGGTACGCTTCACACTTGGTTACTTGTGCAGTTGCATCCTGGAGGGCTGTCGGCCAAAAGAAACCTTGCCGGAAAGCTTTGCCGGCAAGTGCTCTTGCGCCAATGTGGTGACCACATATGCCTCCATGTATCTCTGCCAACAGCTTCTGTCCGTCTTCACGGCAAATACACTTCAATTTCACACCATTGAGTCTTCTTCTGTACAGTATGTTGTCGACAAATTGGTACATACTTGACTGCCGGGCTACTTTTTCCGCTTCTTCTTGCTCTTCGGGAAGCTCTCCTGTCTGAAGTAAACGGACAATCTGCTGTGCCCATGCTGGAGCTTGCGGCTCGACAACAAAGACTAAAGGCACATCTAGTGCTGCGGGAACATCTGCTTCTACGGCGAGAACCTGCAGCTCAGCCGGAGCTTGATGTTCCCCGGCAAGCTTGCCGGAACAAAGCTTGTCGGGAGCGTCTGCTTCAACAGAACAAACCATAAGGCTTGCCGGAGCAGACTGCTCCTCAGCACCCTTGGCGTTGATCTTGGGGACTTTCTTGGCGGCGGCTTCGGGAAGCTCTGCCGGAAACGGCAAAGATGTCGAGGAAACTGATCCACGAACACCTATGGGGCCGGCGGACCGAGCCCCTTTCGGTTCGGCGGGGGGCGGAGGTCGCATGAAGAGCAGATCGAGGCGAAGCACACGAGCAGTTTACCCAGCTTCGGAGCTCTCCAGAGAGATAATACTCCTACTGCTGCTTGTCTGATTATATTGTGTTCTTGCTCTAGAGAGCTAAGTGTTTTCTGGCTTTGAAATGATCCGAGCCTCCCGAACTAGTCCAACTGAACCGAACCTCCTCTACGTTGCACATGGGCCTCCTTTTATATGCACAAGGGGTCACCGATAGGTGGCAACGCAGAGAAGGGTAAAAATGTAAAAAGAGAGGTGGTTGGTACAGTTGTCTGTACAGTGCTTTCTACCTAACCCTAACGGCAGGGGACAAGGGCATTAAATGCCCGTCTGTGTCGCCTAAACAGTGTAGAAAAGGACCGTCAGGGGCGCCACCGCCTGCCACGATGGCGATCTTGTCAGCATCGCATGCCACCGCTTACCGCTGGCTGCACAGCCTTCCGCCACGCGTGCCTGGAAAGGCCCCCAGGGCGACACATTGGTGGATGCGCTGGAGCGTGGTTACAGAGTGGCCGCTTGCCGCGGCAAGTGCCTTGCCGCGGTCGTGGTGTTGTCGCGCCCGGAAGCTTGTCGCTCACCGAGCCTTGCCGGGACGCGTGGTGCGTCGCGGCAAGTTCCTTGAGATGCCTCGGTTGGCCTTCCCGGCAAGCTCCTCTTGCCGGGCCTTGTCTTCTTTACTTGAATACTTTGTCCTTGAATGGCTCCAAAGGAGCCACGGAGTACCTTGGCGGTCACCCGGCAAGCCCTTGCCGCGGGGCGCTGCAACTGCCCGTGCACAAGTTCGGGGTACTAGGGTACTCCTACTCAAGTACACCGACACCCGCCGCGTGGTCACCGCATGACCGTGGCGTTGCCATGCGTTCTGGGCGGCCTAGGCATGTCTAGTGGGTTGGACACTCCCCAGGTAGGTGCTAGGAAGAAAATTATAACATAAGATTCTCATGAGGAGACCGAACTATGCTCAAACATGAATTAGCAGCCAAGTGTTTGATTAGCGGTACGGGAAATGCACATGGCCAATGGGCGTGAATTTTTGGCTGAGGATGATCATATACTAAGAAGAATGTCTTCACAAATTTTTAGGGAAATCAAGAATATATAAATAACACTTCCTTCACAAAGTGCTGCTCTGAACAGAATAGGAAAATGAATATTGTTGAGTTATTTTTGAACAAGGAAAGGAAGGTTTTTGACATATTTGATGAAGATATGATCCAAACAATTTATGAGAATTTTATGGGAATTTTTGGAATAACAGAAATATAGGTTGCTTCACAACCTAGGGCAAAAATTGACACATGGACATGACACATAGGCAAAACTGATGAGGTGGCGCCTAGTCATAGCAATAAGTACTAATGCATCCACGTTCACAACCTCATGACCATTTATATTGGTCTTAATTAGGTAGAAATAAGGTCATGGACCACTCTTGTCTGCTTTTATGACCATTTGGTCTAAGGCAATTCAGGGTTTGAGCCCTTCTAAGCGAAATGGCCGTGGATTTACGACCAATTCAGCTAGGGTCACTAAGAGAAGGTCACTAGTTGACATATTTCTTGTAGGTTCAAGTATCCGTGGGCATGATTATACGATATGCATCACACAATCTCAGATTTATCCAACCAACATAAAAGTACTTCAAAGAGTGCCCCAAAGTTTCTACCGGAGAATCAAGAACGTGTGCCAACCCCTATGCATAGGTTCATGGGCGGAACCCGCAAGTTGATCAGCAAAACATACATCAAGTGGCACATGATATCCCATTGTCACCACAGATAATCACGGCAAGACATACATCAAGTGTTCTCATAAAGACTCAATCTGATAAGATAACTTCAAAGGGGAAACTCAATTCATCAGAAGAGAGTAGAGGGGGAGAAGAAACATAAGATCCAACTATAATATCAAAGCTCGGGATACATCAAGATCGTGCCATAGAGGGAACACGAGAGAGAGAGATCAAACACATAGCTACTGGTACATACCCTCAGCCCCGAGGGTGAACTACTCCCTCCTCGTCATGGATAGCAATGGGATGATGAAGATGGCCACCGGAGATGGATCCCCCCTCCGGCAGGGTACCGGAAAGGGGTCCTGATTGGTTTTTCGTGGCTCTGGAGGCTTGCGGCGGCGGAACTCCCGATCTATCTTCTGTTCTGGAAGTTTTAGGGTACGTAGGTATATATGGGTGAAAGGAGTACGTCGGCGGAGCTACGGGGGCCCCACGAGGCAGGGGGGCGCGCCCCCACCCTCGTGAGCACCTCCCGTATCTTCTGACGTGGTCCAAGTCCATCAGGTGGGTTTCCTTCCAAAAATAATTTCTCCAGTTGATTTTGTTCCGTTTTGACTCTGTCTGATATTCCTTTTCCTCGAAACACTGAAATAGGCATAAAACAACAAATCTGGGCTGGGCCTCCGGTTAATAGGTTAGTCCCGAAAGTAATATAAAAGTGGAAAATAATGCCCAATATTGCCTAAAACAGTAGATAATATAGCATGGAGCAATAAAAAATTATAGATACATTGGAGACGTATCAAGCATCCTCAAGCTTAATTCCTGCTCGTCCTCGAGTAGGTAAATGATAAAAAAGATATTTTTTTTGATGCGGAGTGCTACTTGGCATAATTTCAATGTAATTCTTCTTACTTGTGATATGAATATTCAGATCCAAAAGATTTAAGACAAAAGTTCATATTGACACAAAAATAATAATACTTCAAGCATACTAATCAAAGCAATCATGTCTTCTCAAAATAACATGGCAAAAGAAAGTTCATCCCTACAAAATCATATAGTTAGGCTATGCTTCATTTTCGTCACACAAATATGTTCCCAACTTCTATACCCCCGATGACAAGCCAAGCAATTGTTTCATACTCAAATAATCTCAAACTCTTTCAACCTTTACGCAATACATGAGCGCGGGCCATGGATATAGCACTTTGGGTGGAATAGAATATGATGAGGGGATTGTGTGGAGAAGACAAAAAGGAGAAAGTCTCACATTGACGAGGCTAATCAACGGGCTATGGAGATGACCATAAATTGATGTCAACATGAGGAGTAGGGATTGCCATGCAAAGGATGCACTAGAGCTATGAATGCTCAACAAAAGAAAACTAGTGGGTGTGCATCCAACTTGCTTGCTCAGGAAGACCTAGGGCATTTTGAGGAAGCCCATCATTGGAATATACAAGCCAAGTTCTATAATGAAAAATTCCCACTAGTATATGAAAGTGACAAAATGAGAGACTCTCTATCATGAAGATCTTGGTGCTACTTTGAAGCACAGGTGTGGTAAAAGGATAGTAGCATTGTCCCTTCTCTCTTTTTCTCTCATTTTTTGGGCCTTTTTTTGGCCTTGCTTTTTTCTTTTTTTTTTCTTTTTTTCGTCCGGAGTCTCATCCCGACTATGGGGGAATCATAGTCTCCATCATCCTTTCCTCACTTGGGACAATGCTCTAATAATGATGATCATCACACTTTTATTTTTCTTACAACTCAACAATTAGAACTCGAAACTTAGAACAAAATATGACTCTATATGAATGCCTCCGGCGGTGTACCGGGATGGTGCAATGAATCAAGAGTGACATGTATGGAAAATAATGCATGGTGGCTTTGCCACAAATACGATGTCAACTACATGATCATGCAATGGCAATATGACAAAAGTAATGTATGTCATGATGATGATGAACGGAACGGTGGAAAGTTGCATGGCAATATATCTCGGAATGGCTATGGAAATGCCATAATAGGTAGGTATGGTGGCTGTTGAGGAAGATATAAGGAGGTTTATGTGCGAAAGAGCGTATCATATCACGGGGTTTGGATGCACCGGCGAAGTTTGCACCAACTCTCAAGGTGAGAAAGGGCAATGCACGGTACCGAAGAGGCTAGCAAATGCGGAAAGGTAAAAGTGCGTATAACCCATGGACTCAACATTAGTCAAAAGAACTCATATACTTATTGCAAAAATTTAGAAGCCATCAAAAATCAAGTACTACGCGCAATGCTCCTAGGGGGATAGATTGGTAGGAAAAGACCATCGCTCGTCCCCGACCGCCACTCATAAGGATGCACAAGCCAGGTACACTTCATTTTTCAAATTTGTTACACAACTTTAACCATACGTGCATGCTACGGGACTTGCAAACTTCAACACAAGTATTTCTCAAATTCACAATTATCAACTAGCACAACTTTGATATTATTACCTCCATATCTCAAAACAATTATGAAGCATTAAATTTATCTTAGTATTCAATTCACTCAAAAGAAAGTTTCACATATCTTGAATACCAAGTATATTAACATTAAGAAAATTACCATGCTATTAACGACTCTCAAAATAATCTAAGTGAAGCATGAGAGTTCAACTATTTCTCCAAAACAAAATTACCACCATGCTCTAAAAGATATAAGTGAAGCACTGGAGCAACAACAAACTACTCCGAAAGATATAAGTGAAGATCAATGACTAGTCGAATAATTATACAACTATGTGAAGACTCTCCCATTTAATAATTTCAGATCTTGATACTTTATTCAAACAGCAAGCAAATCTAAAGAAAATAAAATGACGCTCCAAGCAAAACACATATCATGTGGTGAATAAAAATATAGCTCCAAGTAAATTACCGATGGAAGTGGACGAAAGAGGGGATGCCTTCCGGGGCATCCCCAAGCTTAGGCTATTGGTTGTCCTTGAATATTACCTTGGGGTGCCTTTGGAATCCCCAAGCTTAGGCTCTTGCCACTCCTTATTCCATAGTCCATCGAATCTTTACCCAAAACTTGAAAACTTCACAACACAAAACTTAACAGAAAACTCGTGAGCTCCGTTAGCGAAAGAAAACAAAACACCACTTCAAAGTACTGTAATAAACTCATTCTTTATTTATATTGGTGTTAAACTCACTGTATTCCAACTTCTCTATGGTTTATAAACTATTTTACTAGCCATAGATTTATCAAAATAAGCAAACAACAGAATGAAAACAGAATCTGTCAAAAACAGAACAGTCTGTAGTAATCTGTAACTAACGCAGACTTCTGGAACTCCAAAAATTCTAAAATAAATTGGTGGACCTGAGAAATTTGTCTAGTAATCACCTGCAGAAAGAATCAACTAAATAGCAGTCTCCAGTAAAACGTTTTAGCTAATCTCGTGAGCGCTAAAGTTTCTGTTTTTTACAGCATGATCATAAAGACTTCATCAAAGTCTTCCCAAAGGTTCTACTTGGAACAAACACTAATTAAAACACAAAACCACATCTAAACAGAGGCTAGATGGATTATTTATTCCTAAACAGAACCAAAAAGTAAGAAACTAAAATAAAATTGGGTTGCCTCCCAACAAGCGCTATCGTTTAAAGCCCCTAGCTAGGCATGATGATTTCAATGATGCTCACATAAAAGGTAAGAATTGAAACATAAAGAGAGCATCATGAAGAATATGACCAGCACATTTAAGTCTAACCCACTTCCTATGCATAGGGATTTTGTGAGCAAACAACTTATGGGAACAAGAATCAACTTGCATAGGAAGGTAAAACAAGCATAACTTCAAAAGTTTGAGCACATAGAAAGGAAACTTGATATTATTGCAATTCCTACAAGCATATGTTCCTCCCTCATAATAATTTTCAGTAGCATAATGAATGGATTCAACAATATAACCAGCACCTAAAGCATTCTTTTCATGATCCACTTGCATAGAAATTTTACTACTCTCCACATAAGCAATTTTCTTCTCATGAATAATAGTGGGAGCAAACTCAACAAAATAACTATCATGTGATTGAAAATTAAGATCAAGATGACAAGTTTCATGGTTATAATTATTCTTTAAAGCATACATGTCATCACAATAATCATCATAGATAGGAGGCATGCTTTCATCATAGTAAATTTTCTCATCAAAGCTTGGGGGACAAAAAATATCATCTTCATCAAACATAGCTTCCCCAAGCTTGTGGCTTTGCATATCATTAGCATTATGGATATTCAAGGAATTCATACTAACAACATTGCAATCATGCTCATCATACAAAGATTTAGTGCCAAACATTTTAATGCATTCTTCTTCTAACACTTTGGCACAATTTTCCTTTCCATCATACTCACGAAAGATATTTAAAAGGTGAAGCATATGAGACAAACTTAACTCCATTTTTTTTGTAATTTTCTTTTATAAACTAGACTAGTGCTAAAACAAGAAACGAAAAGATTCGATTGCAAGATCTAAAGATATACCTTCACTTACCTAGCCTCCCGGCAACGGCGCCAGAAAAGAGCTTGATGTCTACTACGCAACTTTCTCCTTGTAGACGTTGTTGGGCCTGCAAGTGCATAGGTTTGTAGGATAGTAGCAAATTTCCCTCAAGTGGATGAACTAAGGTTTATCAATCCGTGGGAGGCGTAGGATGAAGATGGTCTCTCTCAAGCAACCCTGCAACCAAATAACAAAGAGTCTCTTGTGTCCCCAACAAACCCAATACAATGGTAAATTGTATAGGTGCACTAGTTCGGTGAAGAGATGGTGATACAAGTGCAATATGGATGGTAGATATAGGTTTTTGTAATCTGAAAATATAAAAACAGCAAGGTAACAAGCGGTAAAAGTGAGCGTAAACGGTATTGCAATGCTAGGAAACAAGGCCTAGGGTTCATACTTTCACTAGTGCAAGTTCTCTCAACAATAATAACATAGATAGATCATATAACTATCCCTCAACATGCAACAAAGAGTCACTCCAACGCCACTAATAGCGGAGAACAAACATAGAGATTATGATAGGGTACGAAACCACCTCAAAGTTATTCTTTCCAATCAATCCGGTGGGCTATTCCTATAAGTGTCACAAACATCCCTAGAGTTTGTACTAGAATAACAACTTAAGATACAAATCAACCAAAACCCTAATGTCACCTAGATACTCCATTGTCACCTCAAGTATCCGTGGGCATGATTATACGATATGCATCACACAATCTCAGATTTATCCAACCAACATAAAAGTACTTCAAAGAGTGCCCCAAAGTTTCTATCGGAGAATCAAGAACATGTGCCAACCCCTATGCATAGGTTCATGGGCGGAACCCGCAAGTTGATCACCAAAACATACATCAAGTGGCACATGATATCCCATTGTCACCACAGATAATCACGGCAAGACATACATTAAGTGTTCTCATAAAGACTCAATCCGATAAGTCAACTTCAAAGGGGAAACTCAATTCATCACAAGAGAGTAGAGGGGGAGAAGAAAAATAAGATCCAACTATAATAGCAAAGCTCGTGATACATCAAGATCGTGCCATAGAGGGAACACGAGAGAGAAAACGAGAGAGAGAGATCAAACACATAGCTACTGGTACATACCCTCAGCCCCGAGGGTGAACTACTCCCTCCTCGTCATGGATAGCGTCGGGATGATGAAGATGGCCATAGGGAGATGAAATCCCGATCTATCTTCTGTTCTGGAAGTTTTAGGGTACATAGGTATATATGGGTGAAAGGAGTATGTCAGTGGAGCTACGGGGGCCCCATGAGGCAGGGGGGCGCGCCTAGGGGGGTGGGCGGGCACCCCACCCTCGTGAGCACCTCCCGTATCTTCTGACGTGGAGTCCAAGTCCATCAGGTGGGTTTCCTTCCAAAAATAACTTCTCTAGTTGATGTCGTTCCGTTTTGACTCCGTCTGATATTCCTTTTTCTCGAAACACTGAAATAGGCATAAAACAGCAAATCTGGGCTGGGCCTCCGGTTAATAGGTTAGTCCCAAAAGTAATATAAAAGTGGAAAATAAAGCCCAATATTGCCTAAAACAGTAGATAATATAGCATGGAGCAATCAAAAATTATAGATACGTTGGAGACGTATCACACGCATGCACGCACTGTTTAGCTGACACCGAAAGTATATACCTGGACAAATGCAGGAAGAATGTGCACCTGGGCCATCGTTGATTTCTTCAGACCAGCCATCAATGTCGAAAGAAAGGCAAGCATTTCAAAGGCGAGGCAGATCACCGGAATAAGCCCGCCATGCGTACCGGTGATCACGTGCTTGCTATGGTCAATGATTTACACGTAATCTTTGGAAAGGGTCTCGGCGGACTAGCTGTTCCGAATGACGCTGAGGGACGTGCACCCATGTGAAAGAAGAAATCTATATTTTGGGACCTACCCTACTGGAAAGACCTAGAGGTACATTCTTCGATCGACGTGATGCACGTGACGAAGAACCTTTGCGTGAACCTGCTAGGCTTCTTGGGCATGTATGGGAAAACAAAAGATACAACTGAGGCACGGGAGGACCTGCAACGTTTGCACGAAAAAGACGGCATGCCTCCAAAGCAGTATGAAGGTCCTGCCAGCTACGCTCTTACCAAAGAAGAGAAGGAAATCTTCTTTGAATGCCTGCTTAGTATGAAGGTCCTGACTGGCTTCTCATCGAATATAAAGGGAATAATAAATATGCCAGCGAAAAAATTCCGGAACCTAAAGTCTCATGACTGCCACGTGATTATGACGCAACTTCTTCCGGTTGCATTGAGGGGGCTTGTACCGGAAAACGTTCGATTAGCCATTGTGAAGTTATGTGCATTCCTCAATGTAATCTCTCAGAAGGTGATCGATCCAGAAATCATATCAAGGGTAATGAGTGATGTGGTGCAATGTCTTGTTAGTTTCGAGCTGGTGTTCCCACCATCCTTCTTCAATATCATGA
The DNA here is from genome assembly GCF_002162155.2 of Triticum dicoccoides. NCBI lineage: Eukaryota > Viridiplantae > Streptophyta > Magnoliopsida > Poales > Poaceae > Triticum > Triticum dicoccoides. The sequence continues at coordinate 12,926,154 of NC_041391.1, read as the reverse complement.
CGCACATCCTAGTTCATCTAGTTGACGAGATTGTCATTCTGGGCCCCGTATTTCTACACAATATGTACCCCTTTGAGAGGTTCATGGGAGTCCTAAAGAAATATGTCTGTAACCGCGCGAGGCCATAAGGAAGCATCTCCATGGGCCATCAAACAGAGGATGTCATTGGGTTTTGTGTTCACTTCATTCCAGGCCTTAATAAGATAGGTCTCCCTAAATCGCGGTATGAGGGGAGACTGACTGGAAAAGGCACGCTTGGAGGGGACTCAATAATATGCAGGGATGGATATTCTTGGTCTCAAGCAAACTACACAGTTCTACAGAACTCTACCTTGGTGACCCCGTATGTCGATGAACACAAGAACAATCTACGTCCAAACACCCAGAGCAGTGCGACGACTGGATTACATGTGAATGATACGTCTCCAACGTATCTATAATTTTTGATTGCTCCATGCTATATTATCTTCTATTTTTGACATTATTGGGCTTTATTGTACACTTTTATATTATTTTTTTGGGACTAACCTATTAACCGGAGGCCCAGCCCAGAATTGCTATTTTTTTTTGCCTATTTCAGAGTTTCGCAGAAAAAGAATATCAAACGGAGTCCAAACGGAATGAAACCTTCAGGAACGTGATTTTTGGAACGAACGCGATCCAGAGGACTTCGACCCTACATCAAGAAAGCTACCAGGAAGCCACGAGATAGGGGGGCGCGCCTACTGATGAGGACATGTACCTAGGATAGGGTCATAGGCTTGACCTAAATGCCCTCCCCAAGGACATCACTCTAAAGCCAGAAGCATTCGAGGGGTACCATCATCCACTCGACCAGAAACATTTCCACTCGGAGGAATCAAAGTCACTCGACCGTAACAAGAAACACTCGACGGACAGAAGACCTAAAGTCACTCTACACAGCAACGGTCGGGCATTAACTCCTAGACTTAATAGCCCTTTATAACACTTTATTATGGGCGTTACCTGTAACGCTCCTTCTTGATGAACAATGAACTCCTTGTAACATGGGCTGGCTGGGGTTCTGGCGCACTCTATATAAGCCACCCTCCTCCACAGGCACAAGGGTTGGCACCCCCTGTAACACACACGCATATAATCCAGTCGAACGCCTCCGGGCACCGAGACGTAGGGCTGTTACTTCCTCTGAGAAGGGCATGAACTGGTAAAACTCGTGCGTACAACTTCTCCAGAGCTAAGATCTTGCCTCTACATACCTACCCCCATTCTACTGTCAGACTTAGAACCACGACAGTTGGCGCCCACCGTGGGCAGGTGTCTTAGCGACTTATTGGAGAAGTTGCAATTTTTCCGATCCCCATCAGCATGGTTTCAGGCGGAGGATTGGCCGAGGGTCGCGAGATCTGTCTCGGTGCGCTCGTGTTCGCCGCCGACGACTCCGCTTGGCTCCAAGAGGCTCCACTCGACGTCGAGGCGCTCCCCGTTCGCGGGGCAACACACTTTCGCGCGTGTGTCCGCGGCGTCCTCCTGCGGCAGCCGTCGACCCAGTATCAGTCGGCTCCTGTGGCGTCTTCACTCCCTGCTGCCCGCCGGCACAAGCGTTCCGGTCAGTTGAGGCTCCAACGGTGGGTGAGGCACGCGGTGGCTCGCCAGTCGATCACCCCCAAGTCGCGGTAATCGAGCCTGACGAAACTCTCTATGGCTTGTTCGACTGGCTCTGTCGATACTGCATCCGAGTGCGACAACAGTGACCCCGCGGTGGAAGTCTTGATGGTCAATGGACCACGTAGTTCACCTGGTTTCCCCCGCGACAAAGATGGTGACGGCAGAGGCGATCCGTCGCGTGTCCATGAGGAGTACCGCCCCGAGCCACTCTCTTCGCAGCAGAGGGAAGAGCTTCGCCGCCGTAATATGGATGCACTTCACACTCGAATCGTTGGAGAAACCCCCGAGGCCTGGGCCTTGGAGGAGGCGTACTTGGCCAACTTGGCTGAACACACTCGACTGGAGAACCTCCAACGTGCTCGGCAGCGGGTTACTGAGTCCAGTCGATGACAACTTTTTTCGCCTCCCACCCAGGTATATCGAACTCCGATCCAGAATCTCTCAGTTGCAGCCCGAATAGCAGAGTCGATTCAGCCTTCCCAGTCGGAAGTTGGTAGGGGTTTGATGCATATCCAGGCTTTGCTCCAGGCGGTGGGGGAGTAGAACACAGGAGTGTCACAATCTCGAAATTGGATTCATAGTAGATCTGTACTGGCAGACATAGTTCAGTCGGCTCACAGCCCAAGATCGCCTCCAAGACATGAGGGACGTGGAGATCGACAGGATCAGTACATAAACCGTGAGCAGTATGATCATCGTCGAGCGACCACACCTCCCCCAAGGAGTGGATCGTACGCGCCTCGGCAACACGATGACAGACGCCCTCACAGTGGAGGGAGAAGGATTTTAGTCGACCCCCGAGAGCCGGGCTTTGAGACGAGATCCATTCTCGTTCAAGGTCTGGTTGACAGGAACATGGCACACAGAGATGGCCACGATAGGGATTACCCGACCGGGGACAAAGTGCATGTTTCAGGTCCCAAGTGTTTCAGCAGAGGCATCAGAGTAGCAGCGATTCCTCCCAACTTCAGGTTGGTGACTGGAGTCAGCAAATTCACTGGTGAGTCCAAGGCTGACACTTGGTTTGAAGACTACGGTGTAGCTGTGCAAATTGGTGGTGGCAATGATGAAGTGGCCATGAAGCACCTTCCTCTGATGTTGGAGGGCTCGGCCAGAGCGTGGTTGAATCAGTAAGCACCTGGCAGTATTTATAGCTGGGAAGAGCTTGCCCGAGTGTTGGTCAGAACATTTGAAGGTACATGCAAACGGCCAGCAGGGCTAACAGAGCTACAATCTTGTGTGCAGAAGCTGAATGAAACTTTGAGGGATTATATCCAGAGATGGATCACGTTGCACCACACAGTGGAGAATGTGTCTGATCACCAAGCAGTTTGTGCCTTCAAGGAAGGTGTCAAGTATCGAGAATTGAATCTGAAGTTCGGTCGGACCGGAGATATGTCTCTGAGTCGAATGATGGAAATTGCTACCAAGTATGCCAATGGTGAAGAGGAGGATCGGCTCCGTAATGGCAAGCAAAAAACAGTCGCCCACGAAAACGGAGGAGGGAACTCCAGTTGGAAGCACAAGCGCAAAGCCGAGCCAGCTGCTCCTGGAGAAGCCTTAGCCGCGACTCAAGGAAAGTTCAAGGGGAAGCCCAAAGGACCGTGGAACCCCAAGAAAATAAAAGACCAAGACAGAAATGATGTGTTGGATTTGCCATGCCACATTCACACCAAAAAAGATGAAGAGAGTAATCTCATTTACCCGAAGCATACCACTCGACAGTGTCGGCTCCTAATCCAGCAGTTCCGAGAGAAACAACCCAAAGAAAAGGAAAAAGAGTCGAACAAAGTTGAGGATAAAGAGGAAGATGATGATGGTTACCCCCACGTCAATTCCACTCTGATGATTTTTGCTGATGTTGAGAGAAAAAGTCGACTGAAACTCATCAACAGAGAAGTAAACATGGTCACTCTGGCGACACCCAGTTATTTGAAGTGGTCTCAGACTGCCATTACGTTCGACCAATCAGAGCACCCAGCGCACATAGCCACCCCTGGGAGGCAAGCGTTGGTGGTCGACCCAATTGTCGAAGGCACTCGGTTGACTAAGGTTCTGATGGATGGTGACAGTGGCTTGAATATATTGTATGCAGAGACCTTGAAGGGAATGGGCATTCCGATGTCCAGACTCAGTGAAAGCAATATGAGTTTCCATGAGGTTATTCCTGGCAAGAAGGCCGAGTCACTCGGCCATATTGCCTTTGATGTGCTTTTCGGTGATTCCAAGAATTACCGCAAATAAAAGTTGACGTTTGAAGTCGTGGATTTCCAGAGTGCTTATCATGCTATACTAGGCAAGCCAGCTTATGCACGTTTCATGGCTCGACCATGTTACGTTTACCTCAAATTGAAGATGCCTGGTCCTGAAGGAGTGATCACTATCACTGGCAATCGGAAGAAGGCAGAAGAGTGCTTCCAGAAGGGCTCAAAGATCGTCGATGCGCAAATGGCAGTAGTGGAATTGCAGGAGTATCAAAAAATGCAGATCCGAGTGATTTGTTGCGAGCTAAGAAGCCTGCCACGAATTCAGCATTTCAATCGTCTGATGAAACGAAGCCGATTCATATTCACCCGACCGATTCCAATGCTGCTCCGACTCACATTTCGACAACACTCGACTCCAAATAGGAAGAAGCGCTCATCCAGTTCCTCCGTGAGAACTGGGACATCTTTGCATGGAAACCTTCTGACATGCCAAGTGTTCCCAGGGGGTTGGCTGAGCACCGTTTGCCAGTCGAACCAAAAGTGAAACCAGTCAAAGAACATCTTCGACGGTCCGCCATACAGAAGAGAAAAGCAATCAGTGAAGAAGTGGCTCGGCTCCTCGCAACTGAGTTTATCCGAGAGATTTACCACTCCGAGTGGCTACCCAATGTTGTCATGGTCCCCAAGAAGGACGATTCACTTCACATGTGCATTGACTTCAAGCATATCAATTGGGCCTGCCCGAAAGATCACTTTCCTCTCCCCCGCATCGACCAAATAGTTGACTCGACTGCGGGGTGTGAGCGCTTGTCCTTTTTGGACGCTTATTCCGGGTATCATCAGATCCGACTGTATGGACCCGATGAGATAAAAACAGCTTTCATCACCCCATTTGGGTGCTTTTGTTATGTCACCATGCCATTCGGCTTGAAGAATGCTGGAGCCACATTCATGAGGATGATTCAGAAGTGTTTACCCACTCAAATCAGTAGGAATGTGGAAGCATACATGGATGACATTGTGGTCAAGTCACGTAAAGGTTCCGACATATTGGCTAACCTTGCTGAAACTTTCGCCAACCTCAGAAGGTATGATATCAAGCTTAATCCATCAAAGTGCACATTCGGAGTTCCGGGCGGAAAATTACTCGGCTTCCTTGTTTCCGAATGGGGGATCGACGCTAACCCAGAGAAAGTTGGTGCCATTCTCCGAATGAAACGCCCTGTGCGTGTGCACGGTGTCCAGAAGCTTACAGGTTGTTTGGCCACCTTAAGTTGATTCATTTCTCGCCTCGGTGAAAAGGCATTGCCTCTTTACCGACTGATGAAGAAGTCTGATAAGTTCGAGTGGACTCCTGAAGCTGATGCAGCATTTGCAGAGCTCAAAGCCCTGCTTTCCACCTAGCCGGTGCTTGCTGCCCCAATCAGCAAAGAGCCTTTACTGCTTCATCTTGCAGCCACTGGACAAGTCGTCAGTACAGTACTTACGGTCGAGCGGGAAGAAGAAGGTAAAGCCTATAAAGTTCAGCGCCCAGTATATTATGTTTCTCAAGTTTTGACTCCATCAAAGCAAAGATATCCACATTATCAGAAGCTTGTTTATGGGATTTATATGACCATGAAGAAGGTTGCGCACTATTTCTCTGACCACTCCATTACAGTCGTCAACGACGCTCCATTATCAGAGATTCTGAACAACAGAGATGCAACTGGTCGAGTAGCAAAGTGGGCGATTGAACTCCTTCCCTTGGATACCAAGTTTGAGGCAAAGAAAGCTATCAAGTCCCAAGCAATAGCAGATTTCCTCGCCGAGTGGATCGAACAGCAACTACTGACTCAAGTCCACTTGGAGCACTGGACCATGTTCTTTGATGGCTCCAAGATGCTGAATGGTTCCGGTGTTGTGGTGGTACTGGTATCCCCCCGAGGAGACAAGCTCAGATATGTTCTCCAGATTCACTTTGATTCCTCCAATAACGAAGCGGAATATGAAGCACTCTTATATGGGTTACGTATGGCCATCTCACTCGGCGTCCGTCGCCTCATGGTGTACGGTGACTCAGATTTGGTAGTCAATCAAGTGATGAAGGCGTGAGACGTCAGAAGCGCAACTATGACTGGTTACTGCAATGCAGTGAGGAAGTTGGAAAAGAAGTTTGAGGGGTTAGAGCTCCATCATATACCCCGACTGAAAAATCAAGCAGCCGATGATTTGGCAAAGATGGGTTCCAAGAGGGAAGCCATTCCCAGCAACGTGTTTTTGGAACACATTCATACACCTTCAGTTCAAGAAGATCCTTTTACTGAAGAGCCCCCGCAGCCTAAGAGTGCCACAGATCCGACTGAAGTCGAATTCCCAGCCGTGGTCGACCTGATCATGGAAGTTTTGGTCATCACTCCCGAGTGGACAGTGCCATACATTGCGTATATCCTTAGGAAGGAACTCCCAGAGGATGAAGAAGAGGCTCGACAGATCGTCCGTTGATCCAAAGCCTTTACTGTGATAAGAGGACAACTGTTCAGGGAAAGCGTAACCGGAGTCAGCCAGAAATGCATAACACCAGAAGAAGGTCGAGTGATCCTCAACGACATCCACTCGGGGACCTGTGGCCACCATGCGTTCCCTCGGACCATTGTGGCAAAAGCATACCGAGCTCGATTTTATTGGCCACGAGAAAATGAAATGGCGAAAGATATAGTGGACAAATGTGAAGGCTGCCAGTTTTACTCCAATATGTCCCACAAGCCTGCGTCAGCCCTGAAGACCATTCCACTCGTCTGGCCCTTTGCTGTTTGGGGATTGGATATGGTTGGACCCCTCAGGACTGGTAGGAGCGGCTTCACTCATGTGCTTGTAGCAGTCGACAAGTTTACCAAATGGATTGAAGCCAAGCCTATCAAGAATCTTGAAGCCAGTACTGCTGTCAGCTTCATCAGAGAATTGACATTCAGATATGGAGTTTCGTACAGCATCATCACTGACAATGGGTCAAACTTCGATTCTGATGAGTTCAGAGCCTTCTGTGCTTCTCAAGGCACACGACTCGACTATGCTTCAGTCGCCCACCCCCAGTCGAATGGAGAAGCAGAAAGAGCAAATGGTTTGATTCTCAAAGGACTAAAACCCTGACTGATGCGTGATCTCAAGCACACAGCAGGCACCTGCGTCGATGAACTTCCATCAGTTCTTTGGGGATTGAGGACAACTCCCAATCGGTCGACTGGCCGAACTCTATTCTTCTTGGTCTATGGAGCTGAAGCTGTTCTACTGAGTGTCTTGCTTCACAATGCACCCCGAGTCGAGCTCTTCTCTGAAGATGAAGCAAAACAGGCCTGGCAGGACGTAGTCGATCTCCTAGAGGAGGAAAGAGAGATGGCCTTAATCCAGTCAACCATTTATCAGCAAGACTTGCATCGATTCCACGCCACAAATGTGAGGGGCCGAGCATTTCAAGTGGGAGACTTGGTTCTTCGAGTGGATAAGCAGAAACCACACAAGCTCGCCCCAGCTTGGGAAGGTCCCTTCATTGTCACCAGAGTTCTCCACAATGGAGCATATCATCTTTACAATTGCGAGCATCAAAAAGACGAGCCACGGGCTTGGAATGCGGAGCTGCTCCGCCCCTTTTATACCTAAATACTCATTGAGATGAGATGTAATAAGAAATACCTTTGTAGTTTGTTTATCAAAGACAAGAGCTTTATAGTCTTCTTAAATGATTGTTGTTGCTTTTGTTTGCATCTGAAATCCCCCAGTGGGTGACTTTGTCACGAATCCATTTCGCCTAAGTTTGAAAAATTCTACCGAGTGGTGAGCAAGCCTCTCAGTCGGGGGCTTAGCCGCGAATCCGTTTCGCCTAAGTTTGAAAAATCCTACCGAGTGATGAGCAAGCCTCTCACTCGAGGGCTTAGCTGTAGTCCATTACTCGCCTAAATTTGAAAAACCCTACCGAGTGATGAGAAAGCCTCTCACTCGGGGGCTTAGCTGCAGTCCAGTACTCGCCTAAGTTTGAAAAATCCTGCCGAGTGATGAGCAAGCCTCTCACTCGGAGGCTTAGCTGCAGTCCAGTGCTCGCCTAAGTTTCAAAAATCCTACCGAGTGATGA
>NC_041391.1:12887792-12917814 GCF_002162155.2 Triticum dicoccoides | reverse complement strand
TACTCGCCCAAGTTTGAAAAATCCTACCGAGTGGTGAGCAACCCTCCCACTCGGGGGCTTAGCTATAGTCCAGTACTCGCCTAAGTTTGAAAAATCCTACCAAGTGGTGAGCAACCCTCCCACTCGGGGGCTTAGCTGCAGTCCAGTACTCGCCTAAGTTTGAAAAATCCTACCGAGTGGTGAGCAACCCTCCCACTCGGGGGCTTAGCTGCAGTCCAGTACTCGCCTAAGTTTGAAAAATCCTACCGAGTGATGAGAAACCCTCCCACTCGGGGTCATAGCTATAGTCCAGTTCTCGCCTAAGTTCGAAACCCACCCCTATCCACAAGGACGACGAGGTGCAGGTCGAATGAAACCTTCTCCGTCGGAGCCGCGGCACAAGTACAACGTACGCTCCGTCCCTATCCGCAAGGACAACGAGGTGCAGGTCGACTGAGACCTTCTTCTTCGGAGCTGCGTCACAAGTACAATGTACGCTCCATCCCTATCCGCAAGGACGACGAGGTGCAGGTCGACTGAAACCTTCTCCTTCGGAGCTGCGTCACAAGTACAACATACGCTCCATCCCTATCCACAAGGACGACGAGGTGCAGGTCGACTGCAACCTTCTACTTCGGAGCTGCGTCACAAGTACAACACGCGCTCCACCCTTATCTGAAAGGACGACGAGGTGCAACTCGACTGGAATATCCACCTCAGAGCTGGATCTCAAGCACAAAGGTTATTCCGTGTGGAGAACAAATTCCACTTGAAGGCAAATGCAAGCATATTCAGAGATAAATCAAGTTCAGATAAATCCTAAAGTTCAAGACCACAGATCAAAGTACTCGGGCATTCAGCCCGAAGGAGATTAACGATTACAAAATCACTCGGCATTCCGAGGCAAATTTAAGGCAGGGCATAAAAGTTTGTTCACTCTGCAGGAGGAGGGCTGGCAGGCTCGACGAATTCGTCCAGGTCGATCCCGTCAGCAATCCGAGTGGCGGCAGCAATGAAAGTCTCCCTGAAGGACTGGAAGTCGTGCCTCTTGGTGTTAGCAACTTTAATCGCTGCCAGCTTCTCTTCCCGAGCTTCTCGACAGTGGATGCGAACCAGAGATAGAGCCACATCAGCGCCGCACCGGGCAGAAGACTTCTTCCATTCTTGAATTCGACTGGGAACTTCATTGAGCCGAGCCATCATAGACTCGAGGTCATTCTGAAGTGTTGCCATGGGCCAGAGAGCCGTGTCAATCCACGACATCGCGACTTTCAGTCGGGCGAGATAATCAACAACACCAGTGATGTGGGATTCCAGTCAGAGCACATTCCCGGCAAGCTTCATCCTTCACTGGAGAGTTGATGGGGTCCAAGCTTGGTTCAATTGGCCCGGTCTCTTCCTCGAAGTCCCGGTAAAACTCTGCATGCACAATTCAAGGGTGAGTCAATGATGATATGTCGAGTCGACAAGAACAAACCAGTCGGATCAAAGAAAACACCTTCAAGCATGACGGACAACTTCTTAGCAAGGCTTCCCAGATAACTCTCCAGATCGTTCCTCCTGCGGGCAATACCTTCCATCTTCTCATTCAGATTTTCCTTGTCCTTCTTCAGGCGAGTCACTTCCTTATTGGCTTCGTTAAGGGCAGTTTTTAGCTCGGAGTTTTCTTCCTCCAATTTTCCGACTGAAGCCAACTTTTGTTCAGCGAGCGCAGTTTTCTCATCAGCTTTTTTCTGCGCGGCCGCCAGTTCTTGATCCTTTTTCGCCAGATCTTGGTTTAGTTTCTCTTAAGGAAATAATGCTTGCTTCAGAAAAAGTAGAATGAAATCCGGTTCAGGGATAACTCACTCTACAGGTCTTCCTTACCAGCGGCGTCATCCTTGGCTTTCAGCAGTTCTGTCTTGGCCAGCTCCTGGTCGAGGTTAAGTTGAATCTGCTGCTTCTCTAGGTCAGCAAAATGACCTCCAAGATCACAAGATTTTTGCAACCAAAGAACAGGTCAGTCGATAGGTGAAAATATTGTTTATTTCGGAGAGATAAAAGGATAAAGCCAACAAATTCTAAGACTACTGCCGAATCAAACATCCAACAGTAGTCTCGGGGACTACACCCATTGGGTGCACTTAGCGTGCCCCACTGGTTCAGTTTACACTCGACAAGGCCTGTCCAGCACGAGTGCCCAAAAAAAAGAGAGAAAGCAACAAACAGAGTCTTCAGACCATAGTCGACTGCCAGCAGTCGACCATGGTCTCGGGGACTACACCCAGTGGGTGCACTCAGCGTGCCCCCACTGGTTCAAAGTTCCACTCGACATGGCCCGACCACACCGAGTGAAGAAATTCAAATTCCAAGACTACAATCGACTGCCCGCAGTCCACCATACACTACAAAAAAAGACACATCCGTGACATTTTGGCTGAATGAATTTTTTTCCTGTCATACATATGACACTTCTATGACGATAATTGTGACAGAACCCGGTATCATCATAGATGTGGTGGGCTCCTACTTCTATGACAAAAAATGGGCTTTTCGTCCTGGGCGGGCCGGAGACGTAGCTGCATGACATTCTTTGGGCCGTCCATGATGGAAAAAACAGTGGTAGAAGCGAGGGGTAGGAAAATTTCGGGGAGTTGCGGTTACGGTGGGAGGTCGGGGGCCGATCGAGCGATGCGCGTTTCTCTCGTACACATACGCGCGTTTGTGCGAGGCATTGGGCTCTAACTGAACCCGAGCAATTGCACTGAAGGCTACGCGTTACTGAACCCGAGCGATCAATCGATGGCTGTTAACTGAACCCGATGGAGCGATTCCTTTGCTACTACTGCTAACTGAAGCCGATCGATTGGATAAATAGTGAGCGTTGCCGGGGCGGGGGGGTTGGATGAACAGTGAGCGGTGGCGTTGCCTCTGGATGAATAGGACCCCGTGGTGTTTATGGCTGGATGAATAGTAGACGGTGGATGGGTGGCCGTGGAGGGGTGGTTGAACAGGACCCCGTGGTGTGGAGGGCTGGATGAACAGTAGACGGTGGAGGGGTGCCCGTGGAGGGGTGGTTGAACAGTAGCCGGTGGAGTAGCGCACGGTGGATGCTGGATGAACAGGAGCCCTTGGAGGCTGGAGGAGGTCGACGGTAGCCCATGAAGGCTAGAGGAGGTCGACGGTGGAGATGAACAGTATCTCGTGGAGTCCCGTTTTGCGGTACGCCACACCCCTCCCGATGAACAGGACCCCCGTTTAGACCGTAGGAGGTCCGTTTCCTCTGTTTTGGAGTACAACACACCCCTCCCGATCAACAGGACCCCTGTTTCGACCGTAGGAGGTCCGTTTCCTCCGTTTTGCGGTACGCCACACCGCTCCCGATCAACAGGACCCCCGTTTCGACCGTACACTACTAGGGTAAACCCTAGCAGTAGCGCTGGTTTTGTGCTCACTAGTAGCGCGGGTAGGCGCGCTACTAATAAGGCGCTACAGCTACTGCTTAGCAGTAATGTGTGCCCGCACGCGCTACTGCTAGGACGAATAGCTGCAGCGTTGTTCACTCCCATGCTACTGCTAATGTAACTACTGGCAGCGTGTTTTATCTCCATCGCTACTAGTATTCTTTTTTTATTTTTTTTTATTTTTAGTTTATTTATTTGCCATCGTACAAATATTGATACAATACCAGTTATGAGGTTTACATCATTATGTCCATAACACTATCAAATGAAGGTGGATTAGGTTCAAGTGGAGGCAATATGTGGTGCATATCAAAAGTATACTACTAATCCAAACTTGATCTAGTTTGGACTAGTAGTACTTTCGATGTGCACCACATGTTGCCTCCACTAGAATCTAATCCGCCAGCACAAGATATTTAATCATCATCATGGTCATTACCACCAACAGTATTTATTTAATCACCACTAACACTAGCTAATAATAATAATCATAGTCATTACCACCAATACTAGCTATTTTATCATCATAGTAATAGTGTAGCACATCATCATCCTGAAACTCATTTCGAGCTAGCTAATCACTCCTGCTGCTCTCTCTTAGGTAAAACATCATAAAACATGTGTAGCTCTCCTCCTTGATCAAGTTGGAGCATGCAGATGAACCTGTCTCCTAATCGTGGGTAGCGCCTCTGTTTGCTGCCCCCTAGTACTTCTCTGCGCTCCCCCATCACATATTTGGTACAATCTTGCACTATTAAGCATCCGTCTCTAATCTTGAATGCACTAAAGTAATCTGTAGGATATCTTGGCCGTAAGCTGATAATACTCATGGTACCTTTAGTCTTGATCCCATAAGGCACAACATTCATCAAGAGTCCCTGTTAAAGAACATCGTATGGTAACATACTTAGCAATGAAGTTTAGCTTCAAAAATAATGTATGGAAAAGGTGCACTGAGGACAAATAGTAAAAATCTTACCATCCTTCCTAAATAGATGTGAACGTAGTTCATTACGAACACTATTGGTCGCACGTTTTCAGTACTAACATTTCTAAATCCAGGAAGAAAATTTGTCTTGACAGTATCAAGATCCTCAAGCCATGAAACATAATGACTTAGCTCCTCGCAGTTTAGTTCAGCCTCGGGACAGTAGTATGTCCTGTCTACCAAGCGCTGGACATGTTTGCTTGCACCGAAATAAGCTGACAATACAAATTAGTTGTCAACTATTTTTGAATAAACAATATCAAAGACATAAATATGGTTGAGAAACCTACATAATTGTATAACTGGAGGCATCTGCCCATCGACCCAGATGTCGGTATTACCTTCAATATCATCTTCCAAACGAATATCAAAGGTGATAACAATATCAGGCTCAAATGCATAAGTCTTGCATAGTGCTCGCCATGTTTTGCATCCAAAATAGGTGTAGTCGTCTGAATTGTATAATTTTGCATGGAAAATATAACCATGCTCGGTCTTCAAATAAACTTTCTTTACCTCCGTAGTATGACTGAAACCTATCTTATCCAATACAAAAACTCTTGCATGGCAGGGGATACGCTAGTAGAATAGTAAAAAAATATAAGTTGAAGCAAATGAAGCAGATGTCATGCTTAATTACGAAAAAAGACTTGTCGTTATGACTTACTGTATCCACTTCGAAGTTCTCGTCCAGCTTGATGCTGAAGCGCCTATCATCATCTAGGAAGATTCCGTCACACAGGCCGCGCTCGTCTTCGCAGTATTTGCAAATACCGAAATCCTTTTCGTCGTCAGACATTTCCTATGTTCATAGTTAAAATATTAATTGAAAATCGATCGAAGACAACTACCAGGATACTCAACACACAAATCTGGGGCACTTGATATTTCCTACATATTCAGGCACAAGTCATGCCAAAATTCACGGAAAAATCCGGCATGACCTTTGCTATAATAGGACATATCGAGCGGATGACGTCGTGCGGGCGTTCTTCGACAGCCTGGAGGAAGTGCCGATCCGCGCCGACGAGCAGAGGAGCCTCACCCGTGACACTACCGACGCGGAACTGCAGCGCATCGCCACTAGGGCGGAAGAGGCTGCGGCAGCAGCTGCCGCGGGCGAGTTCGGGTTCACCGAGGCGGATGCAGAGGCAGCAGAGGCGGCAAGCCTTGCCGAGCGCGAGGAGTTCGCCGGCGAGGAAGATCTTGCCGGCCCCGAGGCCGAGCCGAGCGAGCCCGGTGAGGAAGAGCCCGAGGCTTCAGACAGCTTGCCGCAAGTGGAGCCCCCGGCTGCACCAAGAAGGCGTCTCCGCAGGGCCGGTGACGCAGCGGGGCGGCAGACGGGTCAACAGCCGCCGAGCCGCGCGACACGCTCGACCGCGGCAAGCACCGTTGCCGCGGGAGCGCCTCCTGCCACTGCGGCAACTGGAGCGGGACCTTCCCGGTCCACCGTTGCTGCTCCTGCCAAGCGGGCAAGGGAGCCCACTTCTCCGCCTCGTCGCACCGGAGGGGAGCCGGACTTCGATCTCTCCGCGCTCAGCTCCGATGACGAAGAAGAAGAGTAAGTTTTCTTGCTGTCCTCGTAGTTCTTCAATCTTGTTCCTTTCATTCTGTATCTGACTTGCTTCGATCTGAACCCATCCCTTTTCAGGACACTGACCCAGAGAGCGGCAAAGAGGGCCAAGGCCTCGGTGATCGTCATCGAAGACGATCCCACCGTGTCAGCAGGGGGCGTGTCTGAGCCCACCTTGACGGACCTGGCAACCACTCCCCAAAGCAGCCCCCAGCGTAAGTTTATAATTTACTTCCCGCCGTCAGGTGCGCATGGGTGCTCTTTTCTCTTACTGATATCTTGATTGTTGGATTTGTGTAGGAGCAGAGCAGCCCCATCAGGAGGGCCCGGAAGCCGCCCCCGAAGCGCCATCTGCTTCGACTACGCCGCCAAGCGTAGAGTCCCCGGCAAGGGAGCGCTCTCCGGCAAGGGAGAACTCTCAGGCAAGGGCTGGTTCTCCGGCAAGGGAAGACGCCAGCGATCCTCCGGCGGCTGAAACCGCGACCGCAGATCCCATCACAGGTAATCCACTTGCCTAAAAACTTGCCCTTGGGTTTTTGTTCTTCTGACTTTGTTTTTGCATATTTGCTTGACTCCTCTCCATTCTTCGTTCTTCAGATCCACCCGTCACTGAGCCGATGGAGACCGAAGCCGCTGATGGAGAGGCCGGTGCTGATGAACCCGCCGGCGAAGAGGCCGCCAAGGCTGCCGCCGCAGAAGCCGACGAGGGATCCGGCGATCGTACTGACGGCCCTGAGGCCGCAGGAGCGCCCGGCGCTGCACCGACCACCGATCCTCCCGCCGCTGCCGCAGAGCCAGACTCCAAGGAGCCCCAGCCCGGCGCCTACTTGAAGGCTAGCGATGGCGTCTTCATCAAGCTCCCCTAGGCTTCGAGCTCCAGGGCGCCGGTCGAGGGAGAAACCTTTGACGGAGAGGTGCTTCCTTCCGCCGGATTGGCGCTGGTTGACGCGCCAAGCAGCAGCGAGGAGCCCGAAGAGGAGTGGCTGCTGCGGAAGCTGACGTCGCTCTACCTCGCCCGACAAGCCAAGCTGGCTTCCCGGGAAGCGCTTGTCGCGAGGGCGGGAGTCGACATTGAGAAGCGCGCTGAGGAGCTCCGGGATCTCAGGCAGGAAACTCTCCGGAGCTTGGCAGAGGAGCGGGAGCAAGTCGCCGAGGAGAGGGAGGCCTTCCTCCTCGCGAAGGCTGAGGTTGAGGAGCAGCAGCGGCTTGCTGCCAAAAGGCTAGCTGTGCGGGAGGGAGAGTTGGCGCAGCGCAAGGTGAACCTTGACAGCCACGAGGAGGAGCTCGCCACGCGGGATCAAGCAATTGGCGGCGCTCTCCAAGAAGCAAGGGATGCCGCCGCGGCTGCCGAGGCCGCCAAGAAAGAGCTGGAGGTAAAAGTGGCGCAGCTGGAGGCCAATCTCCGGACGAGCGGCGAGGAGCTCGCCGCGCTCAAGCGCGAGCGCGAGAAGGATGCTGCTGCCCACGGTGAGCTGCAAGGTCTTCTCGCGGAGAGGAGCAAGGAGCTCAGCGCCGCCAAGGACTCCAACGCGGATCTCGAGCTGAAGCTGGCCACGCTGACGCAGACGCTGGACGCCGCCAAGGAGCGAGGGGGGACCTTGTCGGAGAAGATCAAGGACGACGAGGCGCTGCTGGCGAGCATTGCCGTCACCCAGAACTCGTTCAGGGAGACGGTGGAGCACTGGACCGAGGGTCTGGTGAATATCGCCGCAGTCATCGACGGGGAGCTGGCGCAGCTGGGGATGGAGGACTTCGGGTACTCTTCCGACGAGCATCTCCAACCCAGCGCCAAGCTCAGCCTGTTCTTCAAGGGTGTGGCGACGGCCCTCCAGCAGCTTCGGGAGAAGATCCCAAAGCAGCTGGCCGACGAGTCGCGCAAGATTTGCGCGGGAGTTCTTCAGAAGGTGCTGGTGAAGGTGGCTTTCCGCAACCCGGGCCTCAACCTCACCAACGTCCTCAGATCCCTGCCGCCCGACGCCGATCTGGAAGCGCTCAAGGCCTTTGTCGCACCCATTGTGGACAAGGTGAGTGAGATCAGGAGGGTTGAGGGTGGTCGCGTAGACTAGGCCGCCCGCTTTATCTTTTTCCTTGTCGCTGTTAGTCATGTCATGGAAACAATGTGTTAGAGCTGCAACAAGTTATCTTGTAATATAACTTTATTTTAGATGATGATCACTATGTTATTTCCTTTACTAGATCCCTTGCTTTGTATGTTTTTACCCTACGCTTTTAGGGAACTTGTCGGCGCAGGCACCCGAGCCGCGAGCGCTGAGTGCGGGACGTCAGCAGCCTGCTGGCGGTGCCACTCCGACAAGAAACCTTGTCGCGACTAGTTGCAGCACACTTAAGTTGTTGAGCGGACTCGAAACAAAGTAAGGGCGCATCTAGTTACGAGTTGGTTCCTCCGCGCACAGGTTTTCCATACAAAGCACAGTCGTTCGAGGAAAATAACTTTTAAAAATTGAAACTAATTGTTCAAACTTTGGCAACTTAGCTTTTCTGTCGTCTGCTTCCCGGCAAGGCGAATCTTCCTTAAACGACGCCTGGTCCACACCATTATCTTCTCCTTCCCCCGGCAAACTTGTGTGCGAGGGAACCTTCTTTTCCTTTGTTTGAGAAAAAGAAAGAAGAGAAAATATAGATATGGGGCCTTTCGGCTCATTATTGCTTACCGGGTGTGGGTGCTGCACAAAGTGTCAGATAAAGCATGCAAATGTAGAGTAAAAAGCATGAAATTGACAAGATGTGCGAAGCACATGAGCTTTACTTATGCACGGGATCTGCACCCGGCTTTGTACAAAGGATTACATGCAACAGCGGCAAGACTTGTACAAAAGGTGGTCACCGGAACAGGTTCCGGCAACCGCGCCCTATGGGTAAAACTTACGAAGATGCTCAATGTTCCAGGAGTTGCTCACCAGAATGCCATCTTCGGTCTCAAGGTGGACAGCGCCAGGCCTAGTGACTCGTTTCACCCGGTAAGGGCCTTCCCACTTCGGCGTCAACTTGTTGGAATTCTTGGCGGATTGAACGCGCCGAAGAACAAGGTCGCCTTCCTCGAAGCTTCTGGCGTTAACTTTGCGGCTATGGTAGCGGCGCAAAGCTTGCTGGTATCGAGCAGCTCGTACAGCAGCCTGAAGACGATCCTCCTCAAGGAGCAGCGCGTCGTCTTGTCGCAGCTGCTCTTGCTCAAGCTCATCATAAGCGAGCACTCGAGGTGACCCGTATACGAGTTCCGTGGGGAGAATTGCCTCCGCTCCATAGACTAGAGCGAAAGGCGTCTGGCCAGTGGATCAATTTGGCGTCCTCCTGATCGACCAAAGAACCACCGGCAGCTCCTCGATCCAGTTTCTTCCGCACCTGTGCAGCCTGTCGAAAGTCCTGGTCTTAAGCCCACACAGCACTTCGGCATTTGCCCTCTCCGCTTGACCGTTGCTTCTCGGATGAGCAACAGAAGCGAAGCAGACCTTGCGCCAAGATCTTGGACGTACTGCATGAAGGTGCGGCTCGTGAATTGTGTGCCGTTGTCGGTGATGATCCTGTGAGGTATCCCGAAACGGCAAACAATCGACCTGAATAACTTGACTACTGACTGTGCTGTCACCTTCCTCACTGGTTCCACTTCCGACCACTTCGTGAACTTGTCGATTGCAACGTACAAGTACTCGAAGCCCCCGACAGCTCGGGGAAGGGGCCGAGGATATCGAGCCCCCAGACCAAAAATGGCCAGGATAAAGGGATCGTCTGGAGAGCTTGAGCTGGTTGGTGAATCTACTTGGAATGGAACTGGTACGCTTCACACTTGGTTACTTGTGCAGTTGCATCCTGGAGGGCTGTCGGCCAAAAGAAACCTTGCCGGAAAGCTTTGCCGGCAAGTGCTCTTGCGCCAATGTGGTGACCACATATGCCTCCATGTATCTCTGCCAACAGCTTCTGTCCGTCTTCCCGGCAAATACACTTCAATTTCACACCATTGAGTCTTCTTCTGTACAGTATGTTGTCGACAAACTGGTACATACTTGACTGCCGGGCTACTTTTTCCGCTTCTTCTTGCTCTTCGGGAAGCTCTGCTGTCTGAAGGAAACGGACAATCTGCTGTGCCCATGCTGGAGCTTGCGGCTCGACAACAAAGACTAAAGGCACATCTAGTGCTGCGGGAACATCTGCTTCTACGGCGAGAACCTGCGGCTCAGCCGGAGCTTGATGTTCCCCGGCAAGCTTGCCGGAACAAAGCTTGTCGGGAGCGTCTGCTTCGATAGAACAAACCATAAGGCTTGCCGGAGCAGACTGCTCCTCAGCACCCTTGGCGTTGATCTTGGGGACTTTCTTGGCGGCGGCTTCGGGAAGCTCTGCCGGAAACGGCAAAGATGTCGGGGAAACTGATCCACGAACACCTATGGGGCCGGCGGACCAAGCCCCTTTCGGTTCGGCGGGGGGGCGGAGGTCGCATGAAGAGCAGATCGAGGCGAAGCACACGAGCAGTTTACCCAGCTTCTGAGCTCTCCAGAGAGATAATACTCCTACTGCTGCTTGTCTGATTATATTGTGTTCTTGCTCTAGAGAGCTCAGTGTTTTCTGGCTTTGAAATGATCCGAGCCTCCCGAACTAGTCCAACTGAACCGAACCTCCTCTACGTTGCGCATGGGCCTCCTTTTATATGCACAAGGGGTCACCGACAGGTGGCAACGCAGAGAAGGGTAAAAATGTAAAAAGAGAGGTGGTTGGTACAGTTGTCTGTACAGTGCTTTCTACCTAACCCTGACGGCAGGGGACAAGGGCATTAAATGCCCGTATGTGTCGCCTAAACAGTGTAGAAAGGGACCGTCAGGGGCGCCACCGCCTGCCACGATGGCGATCTTGTCAGCATCGCATGCCACCGCTTACCGCTGGCTGCACAGCCTTCCGCCACGCGTGCCTGGAAAGGCCCCCAGGGCGACACGTTGGTGGATGCGCTGGAGCGTGGTTACAGAGTGGCCGCTTGCCGCGGCAAGTGCCTTGCCGCGGTCGTGGTCTTGTCGCGCCCGGAAGCTTGTCGCTCACCGAGCCTTGCCGGGACGCGTGGTGCGTCGTGGCAAGTTCCTTGAGATGCCTCGGTTGGCCTTCCCGGCAAGCTCCTCTTGCCGGGGCCTTGTCTTCTTTACTTGAATACTTTGTCCTTGAATGGCTCCAAAGGAGCCACGGAGTACCTTGGCGGTTACCCGGCAAGCCCTTGCCGCGGGGCGCTGCAACTGCCCGTGCACAAGTTCGGGGTACTAGGGTACCCCTACTCTAGTACACCGACACCCGCCGCGTGGTCACCGCATGACCGTGGCGTTGCCATGCGTTCTGGGTGGCCTAGGCATGTCTAGTGGGTTGGACACTCCCCAGGTAGGTGCTAGGAAGAAAATTATAACATAAGATTCTCATGAGGAGACCGAACTATGCTCAAACATGAATTAGTAGCCAAGTGTTTGATTAGCGGTATGGGAAATGCACATGGCCAATGGGCGTGAATTTTTGCTGAGGATGATCATATACTAAGAAGAATGTCTTCACAAATTTTTAGGGAAATCAAGAATATATAAATAACACTTCCTTCACAAAGTGCTGCTCTGAACAGAATAGGAAAATGAATATTGTTGAGTTATTTTTGAACTAGGCAAGGAAGGTTTTTGACATATTTCATGAAGATATGATCCAAACAATTTATGAGAATTTTATGGGAATTTTTGGAATAATAGAAATATAGGTTGCTTCACAACCTAGGGCAAAAATTGACACATGGACATGACACATAGGCAAAACTGATGAGGTGGCGCCTAGTCATAGCAATAAGTACTAATGCATCCACGTTCACAACCTCATGACCATTTATATTGGTCGTAATTAGGTAGAAATAAGGTCATGGACCACTCTTGTCTGCTTTTATGACCATTTGGTCTAAGGCAATTCAGGGTTTGAGCCCTTCTAAGCGAAATGGCCGTGGATTTACGACCAATTCAGCTAGGGTCACTAAGAGAAGGTCACTAGTTGACATATTTCTTGTAGGGTCAAGTATCCGTGGGCATGATTATACGATATGCATCACACAATCTCAGATTTATCCAACCAACATAAAAGTACTTCAAAGAGTGCCCCAAAGTTTCTACCGGAGAATCAAGAACGTGTGCCAACCCCTATGCATAGGTTCATGGGCGGAACCCGCAAGTTGATCAGCAAAACATACATCAAGTGGCACATGATATCCCATTGTCACCACAGATAATCACGGCAAGACATACATCAAGTGTTCTCATAAAGACTCAATCCGATAAGATAACTTCAAAGGGGAAACTCAATTCATCAGAAGAGAGTAGAGGGGGAGAAGAAACATAAGATCCAACTATAATATCAAAGCTCGGGATACATCAAGATCGTGCCATAGAGGGAACACGAGAGAGAGAGATCAAACACATAGCTACTGGTACATACCCTCAGCCCCGAGGGTGAACTACTCCCTCCTCGTCATGGATAGCAACGGGATGATGAAGATGGCCACCGGAGATGGATCCCCCCTCCGGCAAGGTACCGGAAAGGGGACCCGATTGGTTTTTTGTGGCTCTGGAGGCTTGTGGCGGCGGAACTCCCGATCTATCTTCTGTTCTGGAAGTTTTAGGGTACGTAGGTATAAATGGGTGAAAGGAGTACGTCGGTGGAGCTACGGGGGCCCCACGAGGCAGGGGGGCGCGCCCCCACCCTCGTGAGCACCTCCCGTATCTTCTGACGTGGTCCAAGTCCATCAGGTGGGTTTCCTTCCAAAAATAACTTCTCTAGTTGATTTCGTTCCGTTTGACTCTGTCTGTTATTCCTTTTCCTCGAAACACTGAAATAGGCATAAAACAACAAATCTGGGCTGGGCCTCCGGTTAATAGGTTAGTCCCGAAAGTACTATAAAAGTGGAAAATAATGCCCAATATTGCCTAAAACAGTAGATAATATAGCATGGAGCAATAAAAAATTATAGATACGTTGGAGACGTATCAAGCATCCTCAAGCTTAATTCCTGCTCGTCCTCGAGTAGGTATTGATAAAAAAGATATTTTTTGATGCGGAGTGCTACTTGGCATAATTTCAATATAATTCTTCTTACTTGTGATATGAATATTCAGATCCGAAAGATTTAAGACAAAAGTTCATATTGACACAAAAATAATAATACTTCAAGCATACTAATCAAAGCAATCATGTCTTCTCAAAATAACATGGCAAAAGAAAGTTCATCCCTACAAAATCATATAGTTAGGCTATGCTTCATTTTCGTCACACAAATATGTTCCCAACTTCTATACCCCCGATGACAAGCCAAGCAATTGTTTCATACTCAAATAATCTCAAACTCTTTCAACCTTTACGCAATACATGAGCGCGAGCCATGGATATAGCACTTTGGGTGGAATAGAATATGATGATGGGATTGTGTGGAGAAGACAAAAAGGAGAAAGTCTCACATTGACGAGGCTAATCAATGGGCTATGGAGATGCCCATAAATTGATGTCAACATGAGGAGTAGGGATTGCCATGCAACAGATGCACTAGAGCTATGAATGCTCAACAAAAGAAAACTAGTGGGTGTGCGTCCAACTTGCTTGCTCACGAAGACCTAGGGCATTTTGAGGAAGCCCATCATTGGAATATACAAGCCAAGTTCTATAATGAAAAATTCCCACTAGTATATGAAAGTGACAAAATGAGAGACTCTCTATCATGAAGATCTTGGTGCTACTTTGAAGCACAGGTGTGGTAAAAGGATAGTAGCATTGTCCCTTCTCTCCTTTTCTCTCATTTTTTGGGCCTTTTTTTGGCCTTGCTTTTTTCTTTTTTTTCTTTTTTTCGTCCGGAGTCTCATCCCGACTTATGGGGGGATCATAGTCTCCATCATCCTTTCCTCACTTGGGACAATGCTCTAATAATGATAATCATCACACTTTTATTTTTCTTACAACTCAACAATTACAACTCGAAACTTAGAACAAAATATGACTCTATATGAATGCCTCCGGCGGTGTACCGGGATGGTGCAATGAATCAAGAGTGACATGTATGGAAAATAATGCATGGTGGCTTTGCCACAAATACGATGTCAACTACATGATCATGCAATGGCAATATGACAAAAGTAATGTATGTCATGATGATGATGAACGGAACGGTGGAAAGTTGCATGGCAATATATCTCGGAATGGCTATGGAAATGCCATAATAGGTAGGTATGGTGGCTGTTGAGGAAGATATAAGGAGGTTTATGTGTGAAAGAGCGTATCATATCACGGGGTTTGGATGCACCGGCGAAGTTTGCACCAACTCTCAAGGTGAGAAAGGGCAATGCACGGTACCGAAGAGGCTAGCAAATGTGGAAAGGTAAAAGTGCGTATAACCCATGGACTCAACATTAGTCAAAAGAACTCATATACTTATTGCAAAAATTTAGAAGCCATCAAAAATCAAGTACTACGCGCAATGCTCCTAGGGGGATAGATTGGTAGGAAAAGACCATCGCTCGTCCCCGACCGCCACTCATAAGGATGCACAAGCCAGGTACACTTCATTTTTCAAATTTGTTACACAACTTTAACCATACGTGCATGCTACGGGACTTGCAAACTTCAACACAAGTATTTCTCAAATTCACAATTATCAACTAGCACAACTTTGATATTATTACCTCCATATCTCAAAACAATTATGAAGCATTAAATTTATCTTAGTATTCAATTCACTCAAAAGAAAGTTTCACATATCTTGAATACCGAGTATATTAACATTAAGAAAATTACCATGCTATTAACGACTCTCAAAATAATCTAAGTGAAGCATGAGATTTCAACTATTTCTCCAAAACAAAATTACCACCATGCTCTAAAAGATATAAGTGAAGCACTGGAGCAACAACAAACTACTCCGAAAGATATAAGTGAAGATCAATGACTAGTCGAATAATTATACAACTATGTGAAGACTCTCCCATTTAATATTTTCAGATCTTGATAATTTATTCAAACAGCAAGCAAATATAAAGAAAATAAAATGACGCTCCAAGCAAAACACATATCATGTGGTGAATAAAAATATAGCTCCAAGTAAATTACCGATGGAAGTGGACGAAAGAGGGGATGCCTTCCGGGGCATCCCCAAGCTTAGGCTATTGGTTGTCCTTGAATATTACCTTGGGGTGCCTTTGGAATCCCCAAGCTTAGGCTCTTGCCACTCCTTATTCCATAGTCCATCGAATCTTTACCCAAAACTTGAAAACTTCACAACACAAAACTTAACAGAAAACTCGTGAGCTCCGTTAGCGAAAGAAAACAAAACACCACTTCAAAGTACTGTAATAAACTCATTCTTTATTTATATTGGTGTTAAAATCACTGTATTCCAACTTCTCTATGGTTTATAAACTATTTTACTAGCCATAGATTCATCAAAATAAGCAAACAACAGAATGAAAACAGAATCTGTCAAAAACAGAACAGTCTGTAGTAATCTGTAACTAACGCAGACTTATGGAACTCCAAAAATTCTAAAATAAATTGGTGGACCTAAGGAATTTGTCTAGTAATCACCTGCAGAAAGAATCAACTAAATAGAAGTCTCCAGTAAAACGTTTTAGCTAATCTCGTGAGCGCTAAAGTTTCTGTTTTTTACAGCATGATCATAAAGACTTCATCAAAGTCTTCCCAAAGGTTCTACTTGGCACAAACACTAATTAAAACACAAAACCACATCTAAACAGAGGCTAGATGGATTATTTATTCCTAAACATAACCAAAAAGTAAGAAACTAAAATAAAATTGGGTTGCCTCCCAACAAGCGCTATCGTTTAAAGCCCCTAGCTAGGCATGCTGATTTCAATGATGCTCACATAAAAGGTAAGAATTGAAACATAAAGAGAGCATCATGAAGAATATGACCAGAACATTTAAGTCTAACCCACTTCCTATGCATAGGGATTTTGTGAGCAAACAACTTATGGGAACAAGAATCAACTTGCATAGGAAGGTAAAGCAAGCATAACTTCAAAACTTTGAGCACATAGAAAGGAAACTTGATATTATTGCAATTCCTACAAGCATATGTTCCTCCCTCATAATAATTTTCAGTAGCATCATGAATGAATTCAACAATATAACCAGAACCTAAAGCATTCTTTTCATGATCTACTTGCATAGAAACTTTACTACTCTCCACATAAGAAATTTTCTTCTCATGAATAATAGTGGGAGCAAACTCAACAAAATAACTATCATGTGATTGGAAATTAAGATCAAGATGACAAGTTTCATGGTTATCATTTTTCTTTAAAGCATATATGTCATCACAATAATCATCATAGATAGGAGGCATGCTTTCATCATAGTAAATTTTCTCATCAAAGCTTGGGGGACAAAAAATATCATCTTCATCAAACATAGCTTCCCCAAGCTTGTGGCTTTGCATATCATTAGCATTATGGATATTCAAGGAATTCATACTAACAACATTGCAATCATGCTCATCATACAAAGATTTAGTGCCAAACATTTTAATGCATTCTTCTTCTAACACTTTGGCACAATTTTCCTTTCCATCATACTCACGAAAGATATTTAAAAGGTGAAGCATATGAGACAAACTTAACTCCATTTTTTTGTAATTTTCTTTTATAAACTAGACTAGTGCTAAAACAAGAAACGAAAAGATTCGATTGCAAGATCTAAAGATATACCTTCACTTACCTAGCCTCCCGGCAACGGCGCCAGAAAAGAGCTTGATGTCTACTACGCAACTTTCTCCTTGTAGACATTGTTGGGCCTGCAAGTGCATAGGTTTGTAGGATAGTAGCAAATTTCCCTCAAGTGGATGACCTAAGGTTTATCAATCCGTGGGAGGCGTAGGATGAAGATGGTCTCTCTCAAGCAACCCTGCAACCAAATAACAAAGAGTCTCTTGTGTCCCCAACAAACCCAATACAATGGTAAATTGTATAGGTGCACTAGTTCGGTGAAGAGATGGTGATACAAGTGCAATATGGATGGTAGATATAGGTTTTTGTAATCTGAAAATATAAAAACAGCAAGGTAACAAGCGGTAAAAGTGAGCGTAAACGGTATTGCAATGCTAGGAAACAAGGCCTAGGGTTCATACTTTCACTAGTGCAAGTTCTCTCAACAATAATAACATAGATAGATCATATAACTATCCCTCAACATGCAACAAAGAGTCACTCCAAAGCCACTAATAGCAGAGAACAAACGTAGAGATTATGATAGGGTACGAAACCACCACAAAGTTATTCTTTCCAATCAATCCGGTGGGCTATTCCTATAAGTGTCACAAACATCCCTAGAGTTCGTACTAGAATAACAACTTAAGATACAAATCAACCAAAACCCTAATGTCACCTAGATACTCCATTGTCACCTCAAGTATCCGTGGGCATGATTATACGATATGCATCACACAATCTCAGATTTATCCAACCAACATAAAAGTACTTCAAAGAGTGCCCCAAAGTTTCTACCGGAGAATCAAGAACATGTGCCAACCCCTATGCATAGGTTCATGGGCGGAACCCGCAAGTTGATCACCAAAACATACATCAAGTGGCACATGATATCCCATTGTCACGACAGATAATCACGGCAAGACATACATTAAGTGTTCTCATAAAGACTCAATCCGATAAGTCAACTTCAAAGGGGAAACTCAATTCATCACAAGAGAGTAGAGGGGGAGAAGAAACATAAGATCCAACTATAATAGCAAAGCTCGTGATACATCAAGATCGTGCCATAGAGGGAACACGAGAGAGAAAACGAGAGAGAGAGAGATCAAACACATAGCTACTGGTACATAACCTCAGCCCTGAGGGTGAACTACTCCCTCCTTGTCATGGATAGCGTCGGGATGATGAAGATGGCCACAGGGAGATGAAATCCCGATCTATCTTCTGTTCTGGAAGTTTTAGGGTACATAGGTATATATGGGTGAAAGGAGTATGTCAGTGGAGCTACGGGGGCCCCATGAGGCAGGGGGGCGCGCCTAGGGGGGGTGGGCGGGCCCCCCACCCTCGTGAGCACCTCTCGTATCTTCTGACGTGGAGTCCAAGTCCATCAGGTGGGTTTCCTTCCAAAAATAACTTCTCTAGTTGATGTCGTTCCGTTTTGACTCCGTCTGATATTCCTTTTTCTCGAAACACTGAAATGGGCATAAAACAGCAAATCTGGGCTGGGCCTCCGGTTAATAGGTTAGTCCCAAAAGTAATATAAAAGTGGAAAATAAAGCCCAATATTGCCTAAAACAGTAGATAATATAGCATGGAGCAATCAAAAATTATAGATACATTGGAG
Source organism: Triticum dicoccoides (assembly GCF_002162155.2). Classification (NCBI taxonomy): domain Eukaryota; kingdom Viridiplantae; phylum Streptophyta; class Magnoliopsida; order Poales; family Poaceae; genus Triticum; species Triticum dicoccoides. The sequence continues at coordinate 12,899,486 of NC_041391.1, read as the reverse complement.
ACGTATCACACACGTGCACGCACTGTTTAGCTGACACCGAAAGTATATACCTGGACAAATGCAGGAAGAATGTGCACCTGGGCCATCGTCGATTTCTTCAGACCAACCATCAATGTGGAAACAAAGGCAAGCATTTCAAAGGCGAGGCAGATCACCGGAAGAAGCCCGCCATGCGTAACGGTGATCACGTGCTTGCTATGGTCAATGATTTACACGTAATCTTTGGAAAGGGTCTCGGCGGACTAGCTGTTCCGAATGACGCTGAGGGACGTGCACCCATGTGAAAGAAGAAATCTATATTTTGGGACCTACCCTAGTGGAAAGACCTAGAGGTACATTCTTCGATCGACGTGATGCACGTGATGAAGAACCTTTGCGTGAACCTGCTAGGCTTCTTGGGCGTGTATGGGAAAACAAAAGATACAACTGAGGCACGGGAGGACCTGCAACGTTTGCACGAAAAAGACGGCATGCCTCCAAAGCAGTATGAAGGTCCTGCCAGCTACGCTCTTACCAAAGAAGAGAAGGAAATCTTATTTGAATGCCTGCTTAGTATGAAGGTCCTGACTGGCTTCTCGTCGAATATAAAGGGAATAATAAATATGCCAGAGAAAAAATTCCGGAACCTAAAGTCTCATGACTGCCACGTGATTATGTTGCAACTTCTTCCGGTTGCATTGAGGGGGCTTGTACCGGAAAACGTTCGATTAGCCATTGTGAAGTTATGTGCATTCCTCAATGTAATCTCTCAGAAGGTGATCGATCCAGAAATCATATCAAGGGTAATGAGTGATGTGGTGCAATGTCTTGTTAGTTTTGAGCTGGTGTTCCCACCATCCTTCTTCAATATCATGACGCACATCCTAGTTCATCTAGTTGACGAGATTGTCATTCTGGGCCCCGTATTTCTACACAATATGTACCCCTTTGAGAGGTTCATGGGAGTCCTAAAGAAATATGTCTGTAACCGTGCGAGGCCATAAGGAAGCATCTCCATGGGCCATCAAATAGAGGATGTCATTGGGTTTTGTGTTGACTTCATTCCCGGCCTTAAGAAGATAGGTCTCCCTAAATCGCGGTATGAGGGGAGACTGACTGGAAAAGGCACGCTTGGAGGGGACTCAATAATATGCAGGGATGGATATTCTTGGTCTCAAGCAAACTACACAGTTCTACAGAACTCTACCTTGGTGACCCCGTATGTCGATGAACACAAGAACAGTCTACGCTCCAAACACCCAGAGCAGTGCGACGACTGGATCACATGTGAATGATACGTCTCCAACGTATCTATAATTTTTGATTGCTCCATGCTATATTATCTTCTATTTTGGACATTATTGGGCTTTATTATACACTTTTATATTATTTTTTTGGGACTAACCTATTAACCGGAGGCCCAGCCCAGAATTGCTATTTTTTTGCCTATTTCAGAGTTTCGCAGAAAAAGAATATCAAACGGAGTCCAAACGGAATGAAACCTTCGGGAACGTGATTTTTGGAACGAACGTGATCCAGAGCACTTCGACCCTACGTCAAGAAAGCTACCAGGAAGCCACGAGGTAGGGGGCGCGCCTACTGATGAGGACATGTACCTAGGATAGGGTCACAGGCTTGACCTAAATGCCCTCCCCAAGGACATCACTCTAAAGCTAGAAGCATTCGAGGGGTACCATCATCCACTCGACCAGAAACATTTCCACTCGAAGGAATCAAAGTCACTCGACCGTAACAAGAAACACTCGACGGACAGAAGACCTAAAGTCACTCTACACAGCAACGGTCGGGCATTAACTCCTAGACTTAATAGCCCTTTATAACACTTTATTATGGGCGTTACCTGTAACGCTCCTTCTTGATGAACAATGAACTCCTTGTAACATGGGCTGGCTGGGGTTCTGGCGCACTCTATATAAGCCACCCTCCTCCACAGGCACAAGGGTTGGCACCCCCTGTAACACACACGCATATAATCCAGTCGAACGCCTCCGGGCACCGAGATGTAGGGCTGTTACTTCCTCTGAGAAGGGCATGAACTCGTAAAACTCGTGCGTACAACTTCTCCATAGCTAAGATCTTGCCTCTACATACCTACCCCCATTCTACTGTCAGACTTAGAACCACGACAGTTGGCGCCCACCATGGGCAGGTGTCTTAGCGACTTATTGGAGAAGTTGCGATTTTTCCGATCCCCATCAGCATTGTTTCAGGCGGAGGATTGGCCGAGGGTCGCGAGATCTGTCTCGGTGCGCTCGTGTTCGCCGCCGACGACTCCGCTTGGCTCCAAGAGGCTCCACTCGACGTCGAGGCGCTCCCCGTTCGCGGGGCAACGCACTTTCGCGCGTGTGTCCGCGGCGTCCTCCTGCGGCAGCCGTCGACCCAGTATCAGTCGGCTCCTATGGCGTCTTCACTCCCTGCAGCCCGCCGGCACAAGCGTTCCGGTCAGTTGAGGCTCCAGCGGTGGGTGAGGCACGCGGTGGCTTGCCAGTCGATCACCCCCAAGTCGCGGTAATCGAGCCTGACGAAACTCTCTATGGCTTGTTCGACTGGCTCTGTCGATACTGCATCCGAGTGCGACAGCAGTGACCCCGCGGTGGAAGTCTTGATGGTCAATGGACCACGTAGTTCACCTAGTTTCCCCCGCGACAACGGTGGTGACGGCGGAGGCGATCCGTCGCGTGTCCATGAGGAGTACCGCCCCGAGCCCCTCTCTTCGCAGCAGAGGGAAGAGCTTCGCCGCCGTATTATGGATGCACTTCACACTCCAATTGTTGGAGAAACCCCCGAGGCCTGGGCCTTGGAGGAGGCGCGCTTGGCCAACTTGGCTGAACGCACTCGACTGGAGAACCTCCAGCATGCTCGGCAGCGGGTTCCTGAGTCCAGTCGACGACAACTTTTTCCGCCTCCCACCGAGGTATATCGAACTCCGATCCAGAATCTCTCAGTTGCAGCCCGAATAGCAGAGTCGATTCAGCCTTCCCAGTCGGAAGTTGGTAGGGGTTTGATGCAGATCCAGGCTTTGCTCCAGGCGGTGGGGGAGTAGAACACAGCAGTGTCACAATCTCGAAATTGGATTCATAGTAGATCTGTACTGGAAGACACAGTTCAGTCGGCTCACAGCCCAAGATCGCCTCCAAGACATGAGGGACGTGGAGATCGACAGGATTAGTACATAAACCGTGAGCAGTATGATCATCGTCGAGCGACCACACCTCCCCCAAGGAGTGGATCATACGCGCCTCGGCAACACGATGACAGACGCCCTCACAGTGGGGGGAGAAGGATTCCAGTCGACCCCCGGGAGCCGGGCTTTGACACGAGATCCATTCTCGTTCAAGGTCTGGTTGACAGGAACATGGCACACAGAGATGGCCACAATAGGGATTACCCGACCGGGGACTGAGTGCATGTTTCAGGTCCCAAGTGTTTCAGCAGAGGCATCAGAGTAGCAGCGATTCCTCCCAACTTCAGGTTGGTGACTGGAGTCAGCAAATTCACTGGTGAGTCCAAGGCTGACACTTGGTTTGAAGACTACGGTGTAGCTGTGCAAATTGGTGGTGGCAATGATGAAGTGGCCATGAAGCACCTTCCTCTGATGTTGGAGGACTCGGCCAGAGCGTGGTTGAATCAGTAAGCACCTGGCAGTATTTATAGCTGGGAAGAGCTTGCCCGAGTGTTTGTCAGAACATTTGAAGGTACATGCAAACGGCCAGCAGGGCTAACGGAGCTACAATCTTGTGTGCAGAAGCTGAATGAAACTTTGAGGGATTATATCCAGAGATGGATCACGTTGCACCACACAGTGGAGAATGTGTCTGATCACCAAGCAGTTTGTGCCTTCAAGGAAGGTGTCAAGTATCGAGAATTGAATCTGAAGTTCGGTCGGACCGGAGATATGTCTCTGAGTCGAATGATGGAAATTGCTACCAAGTATGCCAATGGTGAAGAGGAGGATCGGCTCTGTAATGGCAAGCAAAAAATAGTCGCCCACGAAACCAGAGGAGGGAACTCCAGTTGGAAGCACAAGCGCAAAGCCGAGCCAGCTGCTCCTGGAGAAGCCTTAGCCGCGACTCAAGATAAGTTCAAGGGGAAGCCCAAAGGACCGTGGAACCCCAAGAAAATAAAAGACCAAGACAGAAATGATGTGTTGGATTTGCCATGCCACATTCACACCAAAAAAGATGAAGAGAGTAATCTCATTTACCCGAAGCATACCACTCGACAGTGTCGGCTCCTAATCCAGCAGTTCTGAGAGAAACAGCCCAAAGAAAAGGGAAAAGAGTCGGACAAAGTTGAGGATAAAGAGGAAGATGATGATGGTTACCCCCACGTCAATTCCACTCTGATGATTTTTGCTGATGTTGAGAGAAAAAGTCGACTGAAACTCATCAACAGAGAAGTAAACATGGTCACTCTGGCGACACCCAGTTATTTGAAGTGGTCTCAGACTGCCATTACGTTCGACCAATCAGAGCACCCAACGCACATAGCCACCCCTGGGAGGCAAGCGTTGGTGGTCGACCCAGTTGTCGAAGGCACTCGGTTGACTAAGGTTCTGATGGATGGTGACAGTGGCTTGAATATATTGTATGCAGAGACCTTGAAGGGAATGGGCATTCCGATGTCCAGACTCAGTGAAAGCAATATGAGTTTCCATGAGGTTATTCCTGGCAAGAAGGCTGAGTCACTCGGCCCTATTGCCCTTGATGTGCTTTTCGGTGATTCCAAGAATTACCGCAAAGAAAAGTTGACGTTTGAAGTCGTGGATTTCCAGAGTGCTTATCATGCTATACTAGGCAAGCCAGCTTATGCATGTTTCATGGCTCGACCATGTTACGTTTACCTCAAATTGAAGATGCCTGGTCCTAAAGGAGTGATCACTATCACTGGCAATCGGAAGAAGGCAGAAGAGTGCTTCCAGAAGGGCTCAAAGATCATCGATGCGCAAATGGCAGTAGTGGAATTTCAGGAGTATCAAAAAATGCAGATCCGATTGATTTGTTGCGAGCTAAGAAGCCTGCCACGAATTTAGCATTTCAATCGTCTGGTGAAACGAAGCCGATTCATATTCACCCGACCGATTCCAATGCTGCTCCGACTCACATTTCGACAACACTCGACTCCAAATAGGAAGAAGTGCTCATCCAGTTCCTCCGTGAGAACTGGGACATCTTTGCATGGAAACCTTCTGACATGCCAAGTGTTCCCAGGGGGTTGGCTGAGCACCGTTTGCCAGTCGAGGCAAAAGTGAAACCAGTCAAAGAACATATTCGACGGTCCGCCATACAGAAGAGAAAAGCAATCGGTGAAGAAGTGGCTCGGCTCCTCGCAGCTGAGTTTATCCGAGAGATTTACCACTCCGAGTGGCTACCCAATGTTGTCATGGTCCCCAAGAAGGACGATTCACTTCACATGTGCATTGACTTCAAGCATATCAATTGGGCCTACCCGAAAGATCACTTTCCTCTCCCCCGCATCGACCAAATAGTTGACTCGACTGCGGGGTGTGAGCGCTTGTCCTTTTTGGACGCTTATTCCGGGTATCATCAGATCTGATTGTATGGACCCGATGAGATAAAAACAGCTTTCATCACTCCATTTGGGTGCTTTCGTTATGTCACCATGCTATTCGGCTTGAAGAATGCTGGAGCCACATTCATGAGGATGATTCAGAAGTGTTTACTCACTCAAATCAGTAGGAATGTGGAAGCATACATGGATGACATTGTGGTCAAGTCACGTAAAGGTTCCGACATATTGGCTAACCTTGCTGAAACTTTTGCCAACCTCAGAAGGTATGATATCAAGCTTAATCCATCAAAGTGCACATTCGGAGTTCCGGGCGGAAAATTACTCGGCTTCCTTGTTTCCGAATGGGGGATCGACGCTAACCCAGAGAAAGTTGGTGCCATTCTCCGAATGAAATGCCCTGTGCATGTGCACGGTGTCCAGAAGCTTACGGGTTGTTTGGCCGCCTTAAGTTGATTCATTTCACGCCTCGGTGAAAAGGCATTGCCTCTTTACCGACTGATGAAGAAGTCTCATAAGTTCGAGCGGACTCCTGAAGCTGATGCAGCATTTGCAGAGCTCAAAGCCCTGCTTTCCACCTAGCCGGTGCTTGCTGCCCCAATCAGCAAAGAGCCTTTACTGCTTCATCTTGCAGCCACTGGACAAGTCGTCAGTACAGTACTTACGGTCGAGCAGGAAGAAGAAGGTAAAGCCTATAAAGTTCAGCGCCCAGTATATTATGTTTCTCAAGTTTTGACTCCATCAAAGCAAAGATATCCACATTATCAGAAGCTTGTTTATGGGATTTATATGACCATGAAGAAGGTTGCACACTATTTCTCTGACTACTCCATTACAGTCGTCAGCGACGCTCCATTATCAGAGATTCTGAACAACAGAGATGCAACTGGTCGAGTAGCAAAGTGGGCGATTGAACTCCTTCCCTTGGATACCAAGTTTGAGGCAAAGAAAGCTATCAAGTCCCAAGCAATAGCAGATTTCCTCGCCGAGTGGATCGAACAGCAACTACTGACTCAAGTCCACTTGGAGCACTGGACCATGTTCTTTGATGGCTCCAAGATGCTGAATGGTTCTGGTGCTGTGGTGGTACTGGTATCCCCCCGAGGAGACAAGCTCAGATATGTTCTCCAGATTCACTTTGATTCCTCCAATAACAAAGCGGAATATGAAGCACTCTTATATGGGTTACGTATGGCCATCTCACTCGGCGTCCGTCGCCTCATGGTGTACGGCGACTCAGATTTGGTAGTCAATCAAGTGATGAAGGAGTGGGACGTCAGAAGCGCAACTATGACTGGTTACTGCAATGCAGTGAGGAAGTTGGAAAAGAAGTTTGAGGGGTTAGAGCTCCATCATATACCCCGACTGAAAAATCAAGCAGCCGATGATTTGGCAAAGATGGGTTCCAAGAGGGAAGCCATTCCCAGCAACGTGTTTTTGGAACACATTCATACACCTTCAGTTCAAGAAGATCCTTTTACTGAAGAGCCCCCGCAGCCTAAGAGTGCCACAGATCCGACTGAAGTCGAATTCCCAGCCGTGGTCGACCTGATCATGGAAGTTTTGGTCATCACTCCCGAGTGGACAGTGCCATACATTGCGTATATCCTTAGGAAGGAACTCCCAGAGGATGAAGAAGAGGCTCGATAGACCGTCCGTTGATCCAAAGCCTTTACTGTGATAAGAGGACAACTGTTCAGGGAAAGCGTAACCGGAGTCAGCCAGAAATGCATAACACCAGAAGAAGGTCGAGTGATCCTCAACGACATCCACTCGGGGACCTGTGGCCACCATGCGTTCCCTCGGACCATTGTGGCAAAAGCATACCGAGCTCGATTTTATTGGCCGCGAGAAAATGAAATGGCGAAAGATATAGTCGACAAATGTGAAGGCTGCCAGTTTTACTCCAATATGTCCCACAAGCCTGCGTCAGCCCTGAAGACCATTCCACTCGTCTGGCCCTTTGCTGTTTGGGGATTGGATATGGTTGGACCCCTCAGGACTGGTAGGAGCGGCTTCACTCATGTGCTTGTAGCAGTCGACAAGTTTACCAAATGGATTGAAGCCAAGCCTATCAAGAATCTTGAAGCCAGTACTGCTGTCAGCTTCATCAGAGAATTGACTTTCAGATATGGAGTTCCGCACAGCATCATCACTGACAATGGGTCAAACTTCGATTCTGATGAGTTCAGAGCCTTCTGTGCTTCTCAAGGCACAAGACTCGACTATGCTTCAGTCGCCCACCCCCAGTCGAATGGACAAGCAGAAACAGCAAATGGTTTGATTCTCAAAGGACTAAAACCCTGACTGACGCGTGATCTCAAGCACACAGCAGGCGCCTGCGTCGATGAACTTCCATCAGTTCTTTGGGGATTGAGGACAACTCCCAATCGGTCGACTGGCCAAACTCTATTCTTCTTGGTCTATGGAGCTGAAGCTGTTCTACTGAGTGACTTGCTTCACAATGCACCCCGAGTCGAGCTCTTCTCTGAAGATGAAGCAAAACAGGCCCGGCAGGACGTAGTCGATCTCCTAGAGGAGGAAAGAGAGATGGCCTTAATCCGGTCAACCATTTATCAACAAGACTTGCATTGATTCCACGCCACAAATGTGAGGGGCCGAGCCTTTCAAGTAGGAGACTTGGTTCTTCGAGTGGATAAGCAGAAACCACACAAGCTCGCCCCAGCTTGGGAAGGTCCCTTCATTGTCACCAGAGTTCTCCACAATGGAGCATACCATCTTTACAATTGCAAGCATCAAAAAGACGAGCCACGGGCTTGGAATGCGGAGCTGCTCCGCCCCTTTTATACTTAAATACTCATTGAGATGAGATGTAATAAGAAATACCTTTCTAGTTTGTTTATCAAAGACAAGAGCTTTATAGTCTTCTTAAATGATTGTTGTTGCTTTTGTTTGCATCTGAAATCCCCCAGTGGGTGACTTTGTCACGAATCCATTTCGCCTAAGTTTGAAAAATCCTACCGAGTGGTGAGCAAGCCTGTCACTCGGGGGCTTAGCCGCGAATCCGTTTCGCCTAAGTTTGAAAAATCCTACCGAGTGATGAGCAAGCCTCTCACTCGGAGGCTTAGCTGCAGTCCAGTGCTCGCCTAAGTTTCAAAAATCCTACCGAGTGATGAGCAAGCCTCCCACTCGGGGGCTTAGCTGAAGTCCAGTACTCGCCTAAGTTTGAAAAATCCTACAGAGTGGTGAGAAACCCTCCCACTCGGGGGGCTTAGCTGCAGTCCAGTACTCGCCTAAGTTTGAAAAATCCTACCGAGTGGTGAGAAACCCTCCCACTCGGGGGCTTAGCTGCAGTGCAATACTCGCCGAAGTTTGAAAAATCCTACCGAGTGGTGAGCAACCCTCCCACTCGGGGGCTTAGCTATAGTCCAGTACTCGCCTAAGTTTAAAAAATCCTACCGAGTGATGAGCAACCCTCCCACTCGGGGGCTTAGCTGCATTCCAGTACTCGCCTAAGTTTGAAAATCCTACCGAGTGGTGAGCAACCCTCCCACTCGGGGGCTTAGCTACAGTCCAGTACTCGCCTAAGTTTGAAAAATCCTACCGAGTGATGAGAAACCCTCCCACTCGGGGTCATAGCTGTAGTCCAGTTCTCGCCTAAGTTCGAAACCCATCCCTATCCACAAGGACGACGAGGTGCAGGTCGAATGAAACCTTCTCCGTCGGAGCCGCGTCACAAGTACAACGTACGCTCCATCCCTATCCGCAAGGACAACGAGGTGCAGGTCGACTGAAACCTTCTTCTTTGGAGCTGCGTCACAAGTACAACGTACGCTCCATCCCTATCCGCAAGGACGACGAGGTGCAGGTCGACTGAAACCTTCTCCTTCGGAGCTGCGTCACAAGTACAACATACGCTCCATCCCTATCCACAAGGACGATGAGGTGCACGTCGACTGCAACCTTCTACTTCGGAGCTGCGTCACAAGTACAACACGCGCTCCACCCTTATCTGCAAGGACGACAAGGTGCAACTCGACTGGAATATCCACCTCAGAGCTGCATCTCAAGCACAAAGATTATTCCGTGTGGAGAACAAATTCCACTTGAAGGCAAATGCAAGCATATTCAGAGATAAATCAAGTTCAGATAAATCCTAAAGTTCAAGACCACAGATCAAAGTACTCGGGCATTCAGCCCGAAGGAGATTAACGATTACAAAATCACTCGGCATTCCGAGGCAAATTTAAGGCAGGGCATAAAAGTTTGTTCACTCTGCAGGAGGAGGGCTGGCAGGCTCGACGAATTCGTCCAGGTCGATCCCGTCAGCAATCCGAGTGGCGGCAGCAATGAAAGTCTCCCTGAAGGACTGGAAGTCGTGCCTCTTGGTGTTAGCAACTTTAATCGCTGCCAGCTTCTCTTCCCGAGCTTCTCGACAGTGGATGCGAACCAGAGATAGAGCCACATCAGCGCCGCACCGGGCAGAAGACTTCTTCCATTCTTGAATTCGACTGGGAACTTCATTGAGCCGAGCCATCATAGACTCGAGGTCATTCTGAAGTGTTGCCATGGGCCAGAGAGCCGTGTCAATCCACGACATCACGACTTTCAGTCGAGCGAGATAATCAACAACACCAGTGATGTGGGATTCCAGTCAGAGCACATTCCCGGCAAGCTTCATCCTTCACTGGAGAGTTGATGGGGTCCAAGCTTGGTTCAATTGGCCCGGTCTCTTCCTCGAAGTCCCGGTAAAACTCTGCATGCACAATTCAAGGGTGAGTCAATGATGATATGTCGAGTCGACAAGAACAAACCAGTCGGATCAAAGAAAACACCTTCAAGCATGATGGACAACTTCTTAGCAAGGCTTCCCAGATAACTCTCCAGATCGTTCCTCCTGCGGGCAATACCTTCCATCTTCTCATTCAGATTTTCCTTGTCCTTCTTCAGGCGAGTCACTTCCTTATTGGCTTCGTTAAGGGCAGTTTTCAGCTTGGAGTTTTCTTCCTCCAATTTTCCGACTGAAGTCAACTTTTGTTCAGCGAGCGCAGTTTTCTCATCAGCTTTTTTCTGCGCGGCCGCCAGTTCTTGATCCTTTTTCGCTAGATCTTGGTTTAGTTTCTCTGAAGGAAATAATGCTTGCTTCAGAAAAAGTAGAATGAAATCCGGTTCAGGGATAACTCACTCTACAGGTCTTCCTTACCAGCGGCGTCATCCTTGGCTTTCAGCAGTTCTGTCTTGGCCAGCTCCTGGTCGAGGTTAAGTTGAATCTGCTGCTCTCTAGGTCAGCAAAATGACCTCCAAGATCACAAGATTTTTGCAACCAAAGAACAGGTCAGTCGACAGGTGAAAAGATTGTTTATTTCGGAGAGATAAAAGGATAAAGCCAACAAATTCTAAGACTACTGCCGAATCAAACATCCAATAGTAGTCTCGGGGACTACACCCATTGGGTGCACTTAGCGTGCCCCACTGGTTCAGTTTACACTCGACAAGGCCTGTCCAGCACGAGTGCCCAAAAAAAAAGAGAAAGCAACAAACAGAGTCTTCAGACCATAGTCGACTGCCAGCAGTCGACCATGGTCTCGGGGACTACACCCAGTGGGTGCACTCAGCGTGCCCCCACTGGTTCAAAGTTCCACTCGACATGGCCCGACCACACCGAGTGAAGAAATTCAAATTCCAAGACTACAATCGACTGCCCGCGGTCCACCATACACTACAAAAAAAGACACATCCGTGACATTTTGGCTGAATGAATTTTTTTCCTGTCATACATATGACACTTCTATGACGATAATTGTGACAGAACCCGGTATCATCATAGATGTGGTGGGCTCCTACTTCTATGACAAAAAATGGGCTTTTCGTCCTGGGCGGGCCGGAGACGTAGCTGCATGACATTCTTTGGGCCGTCCATGATGGAAAAAACCGTGGTAGAAGCGAGGGGTAGGAAAATTTCGGGGAGTTGCGGTTACGGTGGGAGGTCGGGGGCCGATCGAGCGATGCGCGTTTCTCTCGTACACGTACGCGCGTGTGTGCGAGGCATTGGGCTCTAACTGAACCCGATCAATTGCACTGCAGGCTACGCGTTACTGAACCCGAGCGATCAATCGATGGCTGTTAACTGAACCCGATGGAGCGATTCCTTCGCTACTACTGCTAACTGAAGCCGATCGATTGGATAAATAGTGAGCGTTGCGG
>NC_041391.1:12785796-12887416 GCF_002162155.2 Triticum dicoccoides | reverse complement strand
ATAGGACCCTGTGGTGTGGAGGGCTGGATGAACAGTAGACGGTGGATGGGTGGCCGTGGAGGGGTGGTTGAACAGGACCCCGTGGTGTGGAGGGCTAGATGAACAGTAGACGGTGGAGGGGTTCCCGTGGAGGGGTGGTTGAACAGTAGCCGGTAGAGTAGCGCGCGGTGGATGCTGGACGAACAGGAGCCCTTGGAGGCTGGAGGAGGTCGACGGTAGCCCATGGAGGCTGGAGGAGGTCGACGGTGGAGATGAACAGTATCTCGTGGAGTCCCGTTTGGCGGTACGCCACACCCCTCCCGATGAACAGGACCCCCGTTTAGACCGTAGGAGGTCCGTTTCCTCCGTTTTGCGGTACGCCACACCCCTCCCGATCAACAGGACCCCCGTTTCGACCGTACACTACTAGGGTAAACCCTAGCAGTAGCGCTGGTTTTGTGCTCACTAGTAGCGCGGGTAGGCGCGCTACTAATAAGGTGCTACAGCTACTGCTTAGCAGTAATGCGTGCCCGCACGCGCTACTGCTAGGACGAATAGCTGCAGCGTTGTTCACTCCCACGCTACTACTAATGTAACTACTGGCAGCGTGTTTTATCTCCAACGCTACTAGTATTCTTTTTTTATTTTTTTCATTTTTAGTTTATTTATTCGCCATCGTACAAATATTGATACAATACCAGTTATGAGGTTTACATCATTATGTCCATAACACTGTCAAATGAAGGTGGATTAGGTTCAAGTGGAGGCAATATGTGGTGCATATCAAAAGTATACTACTAATCCAAACTTGATCTAGTTTGGACTAGTAGTACTTTCGATGTGCACCACATGTTGCCTCCACTAGAATCTAATCCGCCAGCACAAGATATTTAATCATCATCATGGTCCTTACCACCAACAGTATTTATTTAATCACCACTAACACTAGCTAATAATAATCATCATAGTCATTACCACCAACACTAGCTATTTTATCATCATAGTAATAGTGTAGCACATCATCATCCTGAAACTCATTTCGAGCTAGCTAATCACTCCTACTGCTCTATCTTAGGTAAAACATCATAAAACATGTGTAGCTCTCCTCCTTGATCAAGTTGGAGCATGCAGATGAACCTGTCTCCTAATCGTGGGTAGCGCCTCTGTTTGCTGCCCCCTAGTACTTCTCTGCGCTCCCCCATCACATATTTGGTCCAGTCTTGCACTATTAAGCATCCGTCTCTAATCTTGAATGCACTAAAGTAATCTGTAGGATATCTTGGCCGTAAGCTGATAATACTCATGGTACCTTTAGTCTTGATCCCATAAGGCACAACATTCATCAAGAGTCCCTGTTAAAGAACATCGTATGGTAACATACTTAGCAATGAAGTTTAGCTTCAAAAATAATGTATGGAAAAGGTGCACTGAGGACAAATAGTAAAAATCTTACCATCCTTCCTAAATAGATGTGAACGTAGTTCATTACGAACACTATTGGTCGCACGTTTTCAGTACTAACATTTCTAAATCCAGGAAGAAAATTTGTCTTGATAGTATCAAGATCCTCAAGCCATGAAACATAATGACTTAGCTCCCCGCAGTTTAGTTCAGCCTCGGGACAGTAGTATGTCATGTCTACCAAGCGCTGGACATGTTTGCTTGCACCGAAATAAGCTGACAATACAAATTAGTTGTCAACTATTTTTGAATAAACAATATCAAAGACATAAATATGGTTGAGAAACCTACATAATAGTATAACTGGAGGCATCTGCCCATCGACCCAGATGTCGGTATTACCTTCAATATCATCTTCCGAACGAATATCAAAGGTGATAACCATATCAGGCTCAAATGCATAAGTCTTGCATAGTGCTCGCCATGTTTTGCATCCAAAATAGGTGTAGTCGTCTGAATTGTATAATTTTGCATGGAAAATATAACCATGCTCGGTCTTCAAATAAACTTTCTTTACCTCCGTAGTATGACTGAAACCTATCTTATCCAATACAAAAACTCTTGCATGGCAGGGGATACGCTAGTAGAATAGTAAAAAAATATAAGTTGAAGCAAATGAAGCAGATGTCATGCTTAATTACGAAAAAAGACTTGTCGTTATGACTTACTGTATCCACTTCGAAGTTCTCGTCCAGCTTGATGCTGAAGTGCCTATCATCATCTAGGAAGATTCCGTCACACAGGCCGCGCTCGTCTTCGCAGTATTTGCAAATACCGAAATCCTTTTCGTCGTCAGACATTTCCTATGTTCATAGTTAAAATATTAATTGAAAATCGATCGAAGACAACTACCAGGATACTCAACACACAAATCTGGGGCACTTGATATTTCCTACATATTCAGGCACAAGTCATGCCAAAATTCACGGAAAAATCCGGCATGACCTTTGCTATAATAGGACATATCGAGCGCCTGAAATTTGCCAGAACGGAAATGAATCAACACTCCGGCAAAACATAGGCCACTCGGAGGTGTAACCTGCAAACTTGACTGGCCACTTGGATATTGAGCAACACAAGATATACATTTCAAAATATCTTATAGGACTCAAATTAGCATGCATTCAATAAGCAAAAGTAAATCATCTCATGCATCCGTACATCATCGAATATTATCACTAATACATCACGAATAGTGTCATACATATAACATCACTAATACAACTAAAACCCTAGCACACGATGGGTATCGGCGTGGGCGGTGGACACCCACAGAGAAGGAACCATCACGGGATCATAGCTCCAGTGAGATCCCTGGAGAACCTGCCAGGTATTGGAGAACCTGTGCTCCGACGCAAACAAGTAGTGACGGATGTGCATGTCCTCCTCACTGACACGGTGACACACCACCTTCACAGAGTCCTCGAGCCTCTGGACCGTCACTATCCCACGCGACCGCCACCACAGAAGGTTCGGGTCAATGACAGGCTGGCTCCTCACCAACCCGCGCCCCCCGGCAGGTAGCGCCTCCCAGTACCACCCCGGCGGAGCCCAGTCCCGGACATGGCCCATTTGGTCAAGAAGGTGTCGTCCTCCTCCGACTCGACGACGAGGATGCGGGATAGGCATCGTCCACGTCGATGCGGGAAAAATTGCTTTAACTAAAAAATAGCAACAAGTTCTTACTAACTAGTTCTATTAATTCAACTAGTTCTTACTAAAAATAAACTTACTAGAAATAAAAATATTCTAATACCTAATTAGTACCTAGTTCTTACTAACTAATTAGTGTCGAGGAACTACTGCCCTAATTACCATCTAATTTGATGAACCTATAGGGGTGGAAAGTGGTAGCGGATATTCCAATTATCCAACTATAAAGTGAAATAAGTGGTCAAATTTTACTCGTTTTATGATTCATCTTAGAAATTTGATTCGTTTCCACCCTTACATGAACCCTAACTCATTTTCCGCATCCGCATCCGATTTGTTTCCACTCTTACATGAACCCTAACTAATTTGATGCAACTAAAATATAAAAAAACCTAGGCAGAGGTAGGGCAGAGGGAGGACCAGGCGTGCTCACCTCGGGTGCCTGCGATGAGGGAGGGGCAGGCGGCGTCGAGGTCGGGGTCGGGGGCTCGGGCGCGCGGCGGATGGCGGCGTCGAGGTCGGGGTCAGGGCCGGCGTCCGGGGCGGCGTTGAGGTCGGGGGCGGGGGTGGCGTTGAATCTGGGGTCGGGGCGGCATGGAGGGTGTGCGGAGAGCGCGAGGCGGCCGACGGGCGACGGCGGCGGCGAGAGTGTGGACAGTTGGATTTGGGGGAAGTGGCCGTGGGGAAGGACGAACCCCGTGGTTAAGTCAGAGGTAGCAGTAGTGCGTTCCATGAAGAGCGGTACTGCTACGTTAGCTACAGCGCTTTCTGGGATACATGCTACTGCTACTCCTTTCTCTTTTCCCCCTTTTTCACTTAGTTTTCTTCACATTTTTTTCCCTTTCACCTTATTCTATTTCTTTCATTTTCAATTACCTTTCTATTTGCTTTCCATTTAATTTTATATCCTTTAGCAGTAGCGAGTTTAATATAAAACGCGCTGTAGCGTGGTTCGTTATAGGTCGCTACTACTATGTGTAGCCTATCGGCTAAGCCGTGGGAATTTTAGTAGTAACGTGTTTAGGGCAGCACGCGCTACTGCTAGAACTTTATCTACAGCGCGGTTTGCCCAGGCGCGCTACTGCTAGTTAGCACCAGCGTGCTTTTTTGACCCGCGCTGCTGCTAAAGTTCTGTGTATAAGGTTTTCCCTAGTAGTGGTAGGAGGTCCGTTTCCTTCGTTTTGCGGTACGCCACACCCCTCCTGATCAACAGGACCCCGTTGCGAACGTGGCTGGTCGAACACAAGGTCGTTTCCTCCGTTCTGCAGTACGCCAGGCCTCGTTTCCATCGCCTGTTCCGTCCAAGCCGGTTGGCTCCCACGCGTTCCGTTGCCTCCCGATGAACACGGTGCATTCCGTTGCCTCCCGATGAACACGACGCATTCCGTTGCCTCCCCATGAACACGACGCATTCCGTTGCCTCCCCATGAACACGAGCCCTCGCCGTACGTATGCACGACTAGGCGTTCGAGACCCCGCCCGTATGTACACATATGTGGTCGTATTTTCTTTCTTGCACCCTGGCCGCCGTACATACGTGTACATGCTATATGCGCGCCTCTACAACGAGAGGGGCGCGCCTCTAACACGACACATTCATGCCTCTACATCGACCAGTATGTACGTACACGTTCGCGGCCAAGATGACAATGCTACGTACGCTTCGACCAGGTGGGTCCTGACTGTCAGGCACTTCCTTGCTTGCGAAGATGTAGCTGGTGGGTCCCAGCAGTCAGGGCGGCGAATCGTTTTGTTTTTTTGCCCGGACGCACATCCTTGCGTGCGAAGGTGTAGCTATTGGGTCCCAGCAGTCAGGGGGCGCATCGTTTTTTTGTTGCCCGGACGCACTTCCTTGCGTGCGAAGGTGTAGCTGCTGGGTCCCAGGAGTCAGGGGGCGAATCGTTTTTTTGCCCGGACGCACTTCCTTGCGTGCGAAGGTGTAGCTGGTGGGTCCCAGCAGTCGGGGGGCGAATCGTTTTTTCGGACAAACTTCCTTGCGTGCGAAGATGTAGCTGGTGGGTCCCAGCAGTTAGGGGGTCGAATCGTTTCTTTCCCGGACGCACTTCCTTGCATGCGAAGATGTAGCTTGTGGGTCCCAGCAGTCGGGGGGGGAATAATTTTTTTCGCGAAATATGGTGGCCCGTCTGGTGGGTCCCCGCTGTCAGGTGGAGGAATAATTATTTTGCGCCTAATAAGGAGGCACTTCCTTGCGGCTGCCGTGGACCCAGCTGTCAGCCTCTCCACGTACAGTCCACGTCCGATGGAAGTCGTTCCTTGACCACGTTGACCACGCCGTGCCGAGAGCACCACGGCGGTGGACGACGGCAAGGCCTAGGAAGGGGACAACATGGAGCCGGGGAAGACGCGGCAGTAGATGCACACGCGGAGAGGAGTATGAGGTTCACTGGTTCGGCTGCGCTGCCATCAACGCAGAATAACAGGGGGTGTGGGTGAGTGGGGGGATGGCCTGGCTAGCGGTGGGAGTAGTAGGGGGCAGTGAGGCCTCCGCGGCAGCACAGCCGACCACGGGAGGCAGGAGCAGGCGGCACGACCGGCGCTGCTTTGGGTGGCTGGAGCAAGAAGACCAGAGCTTGAAGAAGCACGACGGCCGTTGGATGGACATCGTACGGTCACTGCAGCTAGAATCATTTATATTTACTAAGTTGAGAAAGCCCTTGGTACGTCAACTTAGTAGGCCCACATGTCAGCTTCCGAAATGGTGCGCCCCAGATGTCAGGGGGAGGAATCATTTTTTGGGCGGGTGAAGCTAGAATATCCGAGATTGAGGAAGAAGCACGGCACCCGTTGGATGGACATCCAACAGCCACTGCTGCTAGAACCGTGTGTTGACTATAAGTTGACAAAGCCTTGCATACGCGTCAACTCTGTTTTTTAGGGGACGCGTCAACTTAGTAAGGCCAGAAGTGTGTGGCGGAGAACTTATAGCCCATTTGAGATTTGTAAGAATGTGTAGCCCATTTTTGAATTCTAATGGAATTTACTTCAGCCCATTTCAACCAACCGTTCAAAACAGAATTCAATACAATTTCCCACATTTTGATGGGATCCGGATATATTTATCCCGAAATTTCTAGTCAGATTAAATACAATTTCAATATAAATTTATATTATGTAAAAATCCAATGAAACATTGCGCTCGCAACAATTAATGAAATTAAAATTTTCAATATTCCAAAAATAATATTTTATAAAGTAATCACTGTTTGGTGTAGTTTTTTATAGTTACTACCCAGTTTTTATAATTACATCCCATTTATTATTTCTTAAAGCCCATTTTCTTGTCAAGCCTAATGCATCCTCCTAGGAAAGATTTGTAGCCCAGTGGGGCGGAGAATAACAACTTGACCTTGCCTGGGTATTCCTAAAAAAAGTATAGCTGGGCTAGCCATTTTCAGCTTGAAAAAAATTAATATCTGGGCTGGATATCTGGCCTGGGCTAGACGGGCCACAGCCCGTCCAGTTAATACCTGCAGCGATGTTTTCGTTGTTGTTCAGAGGAGAAAAATTAATATCTTGGGTAAGCATCGAAAAACTCTGCATTGCTCACACCTCAAAAACACAAATACTGATAGAGCTGCTTGGTCCCAGCTGTCGGCCGCTTCTTGTGCAATTCTCTCGTTTATTGACTACTCCCTCCTTTCCGGTTTATAATGCTCAATTCAAAAATGTCACCAATCAAGGTAGATGGCGAGTGGTGGAATACTTTTTGTAGTTTTGCAAAAGCACCTAATTAATGCTCTTGTTATCCTCAAACAATTATGTTTATCAATGCATTAATTGCAATGCATGCATGCATAAAGTACATGCATTGGTCAATTTTCTCTTAATACTTGCATGCAATGATTTAATGCACCTTGGAATCTGAACATGTGATGGAAAACAACCAAATTGAGCCTTATAAAATAGAAAAGCTAAAATTTTGAGATAAGCCCTATAAACCGGAAAGGAGGGAGTACATAGGTTGACAATGGTGCGGGACCGTGATGTCAGGAAACCAGGAGGAAGCAAAATAAATTATATATATATATAATAATAATAATAATAATAATAATAATAATAATAATAATAATAATAATAATAATAATAATAATAATAATAAGGAGGAGGAGGCACTTGCGTACGTGCGGCTATGGACCTGGTAGGTCCCCATTGTCATCCTATCCAAGTAAAGTCATCTCCTCGCCCACGCGCGCTTTCCTCCCGAAACAGTTAGCGCCGGCCGCCCCACTTCCGGTGCAGGCGATTGCTCCGCCTTCAAACGACACAAGTGTCGTCCGTCCGTCCATCTGCCGCACACATCAATGATACGTGGTTGCCGAGGCGGCTACTCCGGCGCCACACGTCCGTCCCTCCGCCCGCCCACCATTGCTATATAAACTGCTGGGCCGGCCATAGCCGCAGTCATCCGCATCCGTTCCCTTTCTCCTGTCCTCACCACTACTGCCCACCATGGCTTCCTCGTGCTCCAGCGCTCTTCGGGGCGGGCGGACGACGGACCACAAGGAGATGGAAGCCATTGCTACCGACCGGCTGGCCGGCAGGCAACCGGAGGACGATGACGTCCTAATGGAGAACATGGTAGTCGACAATCCGGCGCCAACCCCCTCCTCTGCGCCATCCTCGCCGGTGCATCGCACCATGACCATCGGCGAGGCCCGTGCCCAATATATGGACAGGGTGAGACCGATGCGTGAGGAGCAGTTCCGGGTGGCGCAGGCCGATGCCGCCTACAACCACCATCTCCTCCAGGAGCACCTGCAGGCGGAGGAGCAGATCGCCGTGGAGCGGGCGGAGCAGGAGGCGCTGCTCGACTCGTACCGCTCCTCCCCCAAGGGCCGCCTCGAGCGCTGGCGGTACCGCATGCGGGTGGCGGAGGCTGCGGCCGCCTGCAAAGAGGCTAGCAAAGAGGGCGATGAAGCGGGTGAGGCGCTGTTTGGCGAGACCGAGGACGAGGCTAAGGACAACGCCGGCTCCGACGAGTCCCCGCTTCGCTGGCGTCGACGACGCCCTACTCCGTCGAAGCCCTGCGGCACCAACAATGAGGTAGAGGACACCGCCGGCTCCGCCGAGGCCCCGCCCCGCCGGCAACGAGACAGAGGACATCGCCGGCTCCACCGAGGCCCCGCCCCGCTACCAACGAGGCCGCGCCACACAGAAAACAAGGAAGAGTAGAACACGGTAGGTCGCCGCCGCTCGGGTCCAAGTAAGGCCGCCGCTGCTACCCTCCGGTTGAAGCCAAGCTAGGCGGGTTGACCATTGACGACCGGTTAGCTTCTTGGCGGCGACATGGAGTTGGAGAGCTGCACTGGAGAATAACACTGCTTCTACTTAACTGTTGGTGCAGTTGGCTGACTGACACGTGGGCCCAACAGGCCACATGTCAGTTACGCAACTGCACCTGCAGTTAAGTCATTGAAGCTTCTGTTCAGCTCAGCGGGACACAGGTGGGTAGCTTCGGTTAATTAATTATACCTCTAGCGCACCCCTTTTTAGTTTTTTTTCGAAAAGGAGGATGACCCCCGGCCTCTGCATCTGGGAGATGCATGCGGCCACAAACACCCCTTTTTAGTTGAAGAATGTATGAAATGTAATGAAATCCCGCATGTTTATATGAAATCCGACCGTGTATGAATGAATTTATTTTGATTACTTCAAATTCCTGTATCACTGGCATTTGATGAACATGCAAAACAATACGTACTAGCATTATTCCCAGGGTGATCACCACGTTTGCAGCAGTTTCACATGTACTCCCTCCGGTCCTTTCTAGTCTGCATACAAGTTTGGTCTGCAGTCAAAGTATCTCTACTTTGACCAATCTTATACAAAAAAGTATGCACTTTCACAATGTGCGAAGTAAAAAGGAACAGAAGGAGTACAAAGAGTTTGAGCAGATTTTTAGCATTTCTGTACATTGCAATCAAACATACAGGCCTGACAATTCATAGAGAAAATTCAAAACAATCAATGATTATGCATCTTAGCGACTCACATGTCAGAGGCAATATTTACTTCACAACTAAAGAATAAAGAAAAAATTGATCGCCACTGCTGACAACAAAGGGCGTCCCATTCGAAAATATCAAACGCATATCTTGCTAAAATCAATGAGTAAAATTTGACAAGGTTGTCCTATTCCAAAATATCAAATGCCTACGATTGTGGAATGGGCAGGATTTGCCATCAGTTCGGACATTGACATGGCACCTCGTGCTAAATAAACCAGCTATTCTTTTTGTGCAGTTCCACCAAAATCAACCAAATTCGCGGGTAGCTTGTATGATTTCTCCCTTGAACATTTTGTGCAGTTCCCGTTGAAATCAAGCTGAGCACCCCTGTTTGCACAAATACAAAAAAGTGATTAGTATAAAGCAAACTGTACTATGAATTGACAGTTTCAACAGGCACATACATGGTCCATCTAGAGCACAATTTTAGAAAAATGCAACTCACCAGAAAGAATCCTAGTACAACATTGTACTCGTGCATCACATCAAAAAATGGAGATTTGTTAGTCCTTCTGAGCTGAAGTTAGTTTGGTCTTGTGGGGAGTAATGTAACCATCCTTCAACTGCTCCTTCTGACGAGAAGATAGATAGGGCTTCTTCATCCTGGCATAATCGGAACAAGTCACTTCACGTACTCCATATTCTTCTTCAGAGGAAGATGATCCCTGTTTGCTCGAAAAAAGGAAAGGAAATATTTAAAACAGCACAGATGAAGCACTTCTCAAGGACAATACCACTTTTTCATGACAGTATCTAAACAGTAGCACAACACCAATAGAGATGACAAAGCTCAATCATATGGATGAAATCGGCGGGTGAGTACCAACATTTGTCAGGAGGCTCATTGTGTAGAGCATACAAATGAAGCACTTCTCAAGAACCATCTGTTGCTATCTACGGGGGTGGCCATCCTTACTATATACTCCTTGATTAGTTTAATGTTTCCAACATCTTCTTGTGCAGTTCCACTACAATATATGGTATCTTCAAAGAAGATCCCTGTTTGCACAAGTAGAGATAATTACGTATGGCATCAAATCAGCGGCAAAACAATTGCTCGTTCTAGCCATAGCAATAAATTAAGATGCAAAACTATATCATTACTTGTGTCATCACAGTTCCAGTGCTTCATTACAGCACCAGGAGTTGATTTTTGTTTTTCTTCCGCTTGTTCTTCCCCTTCATCACTTGGTTCAATAACAGACAAGCTTCGCCTTCAATGTAAGATTTGGCATGTACATTAGGGAGCAAAAGTATAGTACTAAACTTAATTTTCTGATGAAAGTGGCAAAATACAGGCCAGTAGTTGTGAAATATCCTTATCTTACCTCAATGGGATATTACGGCGCACATACAGATTGGAAGTCTTGTCTCCATTTGTGTAGTTCACGAAAATCAAGCAACATTATCATAAAAGTAGCACAACATATGAAAGCACACTGCAGAATCATGTGAAAGAAGGCTAGTACTGACCTCTCATGATGCGGAATTCAAACTACTCACAAGAAGAAGATCTGAACCAAATTCGCCTTAACGGATAGGAAGTAAGATCTCCTCTTGTGCAGTTCCAGTAAGATCAAGCAATCAAGCAACGTTGTCGGTGTGACATTTTGGTTGAACTGCACAAAACACTCTTAAAACAAAAGTGTTTTGTGCAGTGCAACAAAAGGTCACAATGGCAACGAGGTGAAGTAGATAACCCTGTTTACACAGAGGTGCAAAGGAAACAATTAGTGGTCAATAACGGTGGATGACACAGAAGCCAACAAAAAGAAGCATCTACCTTATCTAAATGGGAAAGAAAGCAAGACAATAGCATTTCTCCAACGGTGGCATTGATTAATATTAACATAGAGATTATATTAACAATAAAATTCGTTAAACATGTAATTTGCTTTTAACTATGGCATTGCATCAATTTTCCAGCGGCATTATTAGAGGGTGTTTGTTTACAGGGACATTTTGGTGTAGGGACTAAAAAAACTCCTTGTCAGTCACATCTAAACCAAACAGGAGGGAGTCTTTTTGGGACTTCTCCAACAGTTACCCCTGCCACGCATCGCACCTTGTTTCTATTAGTTCATTACTAGGGGTAACATGGTCTTTTACCATGTTATTTAATAACCTCTAGTCCATGTTTAGTCCCTGGAACCAAGCAGGTAGGGACTAGGGAGTTTTTAACCAAACAGGGCCTTAGATTAACAACAGCTAATGAGTTGCACGGGACAGTGGACGCACTGGCACCATGTGCATGTACCGATGTACTGTTGGTCATGCACAATCTGTTACAACAAAGAACAAACAACCAAGGAGCATATTTGTGTTGGTCCCAGTTTTTTTTTATCTTTAGACACCTTTCCCTATGTGAGCGCAGCAAATCTAGTCCTGCTCAAACTCTACAGCCTTGTCCCTTCCTTTCCTTTTTGAACTAGTACTTTCGCCCCTTCCTTTCTTCTCTGAACCATGTCCTAGATTTATGCGATACAACTTTCCCCACTACTTTCCCCCATTCCTTTCCTCTTTGAACCACATCCTGGATTCATGCTATACAACTTTCCCCCTTCATTTCCTCTTTGAACCACGTCCTAGATTCATGCTATATACAACTTTTCCCACTACTTTCCCTCACTCCTTTCCTCTTTGAACCACGTCCTAGATTCATGGTATACATGCAGCTAGAGCAATGCATGTGGAGCAAGTAAAATATACCTTAAGGTTCTTGGGGCGTGGTTCGGTGGGCGACGGGACGGCTGCGAAGAAGAAGGGGTCGGAGGCCCTCCCGTGCCGCCGCTGGGTGGAAAGTGAACAGTAGCGCCTGTAGTGGATTCCCTCCCTCGCCAATGGTGACAGCGTTAAGCCTCCTTCCCTTCCCGGCGGACGGATCCTGCCGGCTCTTTGAGCAGCAGTGAGGGGAGAGAGAGGTCAAAGAAGTCTTGTTTAGATCTGGAGAGGGCGAGAGAGTGTGAAGAGAGCAACTACAAGCGTTGAAGCTCCAGCGGGAGAGGGCGAGAGAGTGTGAAGAGAGCAACTACAAGCGCTGAGGCTCCAACGTGTATATATATACTGGAGAGAGTGTGTGAAGCGTGCAAACCCTAGAAAACATTTTTACCAGTCAAAGAATCCTCCTGGCAAAAATTATGCTTAAGTGTAGTTATCGAACCCGAGACCTCAAGTTTGATGAGCGAACAGGCTAACCAGCTACACAACCCTCCCATTATGTTCAACGAGAGGAAAATAACCTTTTATACATTCCTGCATTCGTGTGACAGGCATGCCGTGTTTTTGTGTGTGTGTGTGTGGGAGTCATTAGGATTTCAATCATAATCGTGTCATGTGGCTTTGGTGGTAAGACTATCCAAAGTGGTGTAGAAATAATGCAACCTTAGTCACCTTACCTCTCTCCACGTAGTACGTTGGGTCCCACCAGTCAGAGGGTGAAACAAACAAATTAATAAGAAAAATTAAAAGCGCCAGCGGTGTACCT
Source organism: Triticum dicoccoides (assembly GCF_002162155.2). Lineage (NCBI taxonomy): Eukaryota > Viridiplantae > Streptophyta > Magnoliopsida > Poales > Poaceae > Triticum > Triticum dicoccoides. Next base: position 12,874,810 of record NC_041391.1, on the reverse strand, counting down.
TACTACCTCACACATCTCGCTACTGCTCGGCAACACTGTCCAATTGATCCCTCTGTTCGCTCACGTACTATTTTAAGTGAATCCTTATTATAACATGCACACAAATTTTGGGCACTTGTATTCGACTTAAGTCAGTGTGCCACCGTATCTCGTATACTTACTACTCCCTCCATCTAGGTGTAATAAGTCACGTTATAAGGTGCAACGGGACCAAGGTGCGTGCGTGTGCGTGTGTGTGTTTAACAGCATGTGTGTGTTAGAGAGTGCAACAGATCGACCTACTCCTACAGAGATATGGTGTGTAGTGTATGATTTTAGCCGCGAGAGTCGGTGCATCCTCTCGTTTCCAGGCGTGTCCGGTAGGGACATGCGGACAGCTGCCACGCCCGCTCCTGACCAGCCTGGCCCACCCAAAGCCCCTCCATCGCCCGCGCGCGCTTCCTGCCCGAAACGGTCAGCGCCGCTCCAAAGAATCGGTGCCACATTCATGCCCGGGCAGAGCGGACGCGACCTCTCACTAGCGCAAGAGTGATGGTTGCTTCGTCCGTCCAACTTACTGCTGGGTCTATGTGATTTGACGGCTCATTGGTTTTTATTACTGAGGTGGTAGGACTACTGGATGTCCCACGCTTTCGGTAAAAGGAGGTAGTAGATTACAATTTTCTCCATTCTTACAGCGGAGGAGTGCAAGAGCAGTGAAAACACGCAGTCTCAATGATTACATGGCCCACCTCACACTATCACCGTGCGACACCTAACTCTTTACATAGCACTCCCTCCGTTCCTAAATATTACTAGATTAGTCCCCGCGCGTTGCCGCGGAACAGCGGTATATCTCTCTGCGCAAAATTATCGATTTCATAGAACTAAAAAAAATCTATAACCGCATGACAAATGTGGTAGCCAAACTAAATAAGCTCCCATCATCATTTAGATCATCCCACGTAAGGAAAAAAGATCAGCCAACTCCTACTGCATAATGGGATTATATTTTTCTTTTTGACATGTTAATGGGACTTAAAGGCTCACTTACATGCATACTACCGGTGCATGCTTGCATGCAGACATGTTGATGTGATTTAAAACCCACTCACATGCATGTGCCATGGTATTTCTGCATGCTTGCATGTGGCTTAGTGCGGAGCCTCTCAACGTCTAGATCAGACGGCTATTATGACCGATTTACTTCATCTAATGGCTACATCAATTTTGATGATGTGGCTCAAGGAGAGGATATAGAATTCCTAGTAGTGGGGGCTAGCTATTACTAGTAGATAAGTCTTTGTAGAGATTCCACTTGGTGAACTACATACGGAACAAAATGAATGAATCTACACTTAAAATGCATCTATATACATCCGCATGTGGTTAATGGTAAAATCTCTACAAAGACTTATATTTAGGAACGGAGGAAGTACTAGTATAGTACTAGTACGTACTGTAATTTATCAACGAGATAAATTTGTACAATGCTATGAAGCTTCCAGCTCCTGTTACATGTATCTTGCGTCCAAGGTTGCCCGTTGCAACATTTCATAAAATACAAAGGAGACTAACATCCATGCTATTGCATCTCAATGATTGACAGATCATAGCAAATATGTACTCCCTCAGTTCCAAAATAAGTGTCTCAACTTTGTGCAAACTTTAGTACAAAGTTGTACTACTACTAAAGTTGACACTTATTTTGGAACAGAGGCAGCTAAAGAAAAAAATCATCCATGCAGTCCCTAGCCCTTGAACCGTGAACCCTGACCAGGCTTCAATTTGCTGGCAACGTTCGAGCTTCCTAATAAATGAAGTTTGCAACCTTTTGACCATCGAATCATTTTGTGCAGTTTCACAAAAATCGAGATGAGCATCCTTGTGGCAAAGAAATTGAAGAAGCGTGATTAGAATAAGATTACTAGGACTAGTTGATGAGACATAAACTCATCACAAATATAGTACGTAGAAGCCAGTAGAGGTATCAGGTATGTGCGGGGCAAACAAGTAGAGAAATATCAACAGGGAGTGATGTGGGCAGCTGGAGCAGTGGTGCAAGCCGGCTGTAAAGGGAGTTGTACCTGAGGGACGTAGCTCAACCTTGAGGAGGGCGGAGGGAGGCGGCAACTGCCCACGTCGCGGCAGTGAGCAAGGGACAAAGGCAACCTCACCGGCTTTGTGAGAGAGAATGGAGGGGACCCCTGATCAGGACGTGCCGATAGTGGGTTTTCACCGTCGGCGACGGCCACCGCATCCACACTAAGCATCCACCCCTTCCCCAAGCAGACGTGATCCGCCGGGATGTTAGAGATGTGGCCACAGTCGTTTTGTGCGAGAGAGTGTGAAGAGAGCAACCCCAGCAAGCAACCGTGTAGGCTGGCCCGTCCTGACTATGTATATAGTGGAGCGGTTTCCTTTTCTCTCCATATGAACCTATCATATTGCGTACATGCCACTGAAGAAAAATATATATTTATAAATGACGCGGCACCTACTACTCGTTCTCCTATAAACTTGCGCTCGGCATCTCCAAAATATTAACCTTGCGATTGGCTCTTCGCCTCTCCGGGAAGTCGAGCAATAATGGTAGTGCAGTATATATCGTTCTAGCTATATGAAACCGAATGAATTGGTGCATGTCCACCACGTGGGCGAGGGTCGAGGGGCGAGGGAGAGTGCTACTACATACAGAGAAAAATGAGTGAATGTACACTCTAAAATACGTCTATATACATCAGTGTTTGGAGTATGTACTAGTAGTTCATATAGAAATCTACTAAAGGACATATATATTCCAAACAATATGATATAATCTCTATAACCAAGGTAGTAGGGACGAGGAGTAAACAGAGAGAGTAGTAAATTTTTTCCCCTCGTCCTGCGAGCCACTGCGCGCATGGGCGAGGGAGGAGCAAGCTTCACCTCATCCTGTGAGCTACCGCGCCCGTGGGCGGGACAGACGGCGTACTAAGCAAGCTTCTCCTTGTTCTGCAAGTTGACGGGACACATCAAAAGTACTCCAGTGTATAGAGCCTTGCCTCTAAGGTAGGCCCCACATGGTTTGCCTCTTTTTTTAATTTAACATAACGCGTCAAGTCGCAATTTGTTTATTCACCCGTGGTAGACGATCCTCCCTCCACCTAGTGGACAACCAGTACACGTGCCAAATTACCACGTTGGCTGCCTCTTTCGTATAGAAATGAGCTCCACCGTGTACCCGCGCAGGTGTGGTTGGGAAAGAGACGGGAGTACGTGCGCCGTGCATGCACCTCTTCTCTTCGTGCACGTCCCCCACCTACGTGGGTGTGTGTGAGAGATACAAACTGCGTTCGTGAGTGTTTTTTGTTTTGTGGTGGGGGGTGGGGGTGGGGTGGGGGTTGATTTCGTGAATTATTTGTCGGAATATGTGTCAATGACATCTCAAACAAAATTTTGCATGCAATGTGTGTGAAATGGAGGCCTATACATATCATACACAGAGGGTCGGGCAATCCACGAGAAGAGAGGGAGGGGTCATAGCTATCGACAGAGTCGAAGAGAGGATCAAGTGGGTGGGTGCGAGATCGATGAAGAGAGCCATCAAAATTGTGTGTGTGTGTGTGTGTGTGTGCAAGTCAAAGATATAGGACGACCGGCCTACTGGAACGCTAGAGGGCACATGTCAAGTTTGTGTGTGGCAGGGAGACATGACTAGAGCGCTTGATGTATCGGGGTGTGTGGGGGGGGAGGGGGTGGGGGGAGGGGTAGGCAGAGGCCTAACTATAGAGGTAGAACGACTCGTATATGTGTTGAGAAGGAGAGACCCAGCTATGTCTTGAGGGAGATCAGTCGACATCCATACATAACCGAAGGACGGGAAATATGATGGGACAGAGAGAGAGAGAGAGAGAGAGAGAGAGAGGAGAGAGAGAGGGAGGGAGAGGGGTAGAGTGTTGGATGGGTGCTGGAGTTGCTTCTCGGAGATGTTGGGAGAGGCCTACTAGACAAACTGAGGGTGGAACTGCAATGTTATCAATAAGAGTGGGCATGTGTTTCTGTGTGTGCCTGTGCGTGATAGATCTGTCGGGACGCATCCATGGATGATGAAGGGGAACCATGTGTTTGGTAAGCAAACCTAACTAGATCGGTAGATCAATTGTTGTTTGTCGGAGGAAGGGAGAGACACAACTAATGAGGTAGATCGATCGATGTGTGGGTAAAAACGAGTTATAAGGACCTAGCTGGCTATATGTATAGCGAGAGATCGGTCGGTGTATGTCCGTTTGTTAGAGGCAAATAAGGCCCAGCGAGACGGATAGATGGAGAGAATGGAGCTAGGAGGTGGTGCGAGAGGCCCAACTACTAGCTAGATAGGGGGAGGAGTGTGCGGTTGTGAGATCGATGAAAAGAGGGGCGAGAGTTTACACGTGTGTCTGACCATATGAGAGACACGAGGCAAGGACACATAAATGAGGAGATTGAAGCTGTGTGTGATGCTATAGGCAGGCATCGCTGGAGAGGTTTATCGATCAGTGTGTGTCGGAAAGGATTTGTGGAGACTCTAGGAGAACGACCTAAAGAAAAAAATGAATGTGCCCGGTGGATAGAATGCCGAGGGAGGGGTAGGGCGAGGATGGCATGTGCATGCATAAGAGAAAGTTAGTGGTAGCTACAAAGGCTAGAGGATTGTGTGGGTGTAAGCGACTAACAAAGATCATAATTTGACATGAAAGCGGATTCATATATTTGAAAAGGAGATCATAGTGTTTGAAACATTGCATGCATGAATATAGCGGTGATACACGTGCTGTGCACATGTTATACTATATTGTGATAATGTATGGCGTTTGCAACTCACAGCTAAATGCCGAACAATCTAAACCATACTATACATCAAACAATCTCACATTTTATTTGAATTTGTGATAATGTGCGGTGTTTGCAGCTTACAACTAAATATCGAGCAATCTAAAAAATACTATATATCGAACATTCTCACATTTTATTTCAATTTGTGGTAATGTGTGGTGTTTGCAACTCACATCTAAATACTTGTAGGTGTAGGGGGCGGGGCGCCATACATTATGTGATAAACACATTATACATATGAGACATGGTTTAGATTATGAAGATCTATCTAGAGCTAGAAATGTAATGTGATTTGAAATCAAAATAAAGTGGATTCAAAAAATCTAGTTCGAGTTCATATAGTACACATAGTTCATATGTAACTCGAGACTAATCATGTGGTGTGCTGTGAAGATAATACACAAACGATGGTTTAACTTGACAGTAATGATGATTGTAGATCTTATTAAAACAGAGAAAAGAATTCAAATGCTTTGACTTCACAACAATCATTACTGTCGATCTTATTCAAATTTAGTTCATATTGAAGTGGTAGTATATACGTTTGGAATGCATTAAACGTTCATTTGAGTAGTAGGTTGCATGCATTATACACGTAGCGAAATATTTTAATTCAACATAACATGAATTCAAAGTTTTGAATGACATTTGTAGTGCGCATTGATTTGGTACAGTACACGTTAGGCTTGTCCGGAAATTTCAACCCGCGCCTTGTTAGCCCGAAATATGTAAGATATACCTTTGTCTCGTTGTGCTCCGACAACTCCCTCCATCTCAACCCGCGCCTTGCTATTCCGAAATTACAACGCGTGCGAAAACTCCCACCTCCTGTGAAATCCCGACACGCGAAATGCCCATGTTACCCCTGAACCGAAAGAACCGCCTCAAATCGGTGGGGGGTACTTTCGTAACTTACCCCACATTTCGGACAACCACGTCTCTGAGCCATGGTTCCCCACTGCCATCCCATCCGCCCACCCATTCGTACACCGAGGCCGCGAAAACCCGCGACGAAACCCCACACCCTGCTCCGTCCGCCACCCAGCCGGAGCCTCTTCCCTGACGGCGCCGTCCATAGCAACACCTCGACGTCCCTCATCCACCGTACCGAATGAGATCCGTCGTCGATCTCATCATCCCGCCGATTCAGCCACCCCGTCCTCCACCTCCAAGGAGCTGCCCCGATGTTCCCCTCGTCTTTCGCGCCACCTCCATTCCCACACCGCCGTCTTCACCTGCACCACCGGAAGAGCATCATCATCACCGTTTCCTCGGATGAAGCTACGGCCTAATCGGTGCCACCAAAGAGGTTGTACACTAATCGCCACATTTTCTTCTTGATCCGATCTCACGGTGCTGCCGGTGCTCGGTCCCGAGCCGACAGGGCGCGGCTCCATCCACGGAGGCGTCGCCGGCCACTTCCTCCACGGCGTCGCTCCCTCGGCGGCGACGTACACATCAGTAGGAGCTGCTGCTGCTCTGCTCTTGCTCTCGGTCCCCTGCCTGGTCTGCTCTTGCTATTGCTCTTGCTCGCACTGCTGCTCTCACTCTTGCTCTTGCTTGCGATGCTACTCCGATTTGGCTACACTTCAGTCGACTGAATCGACTTTTAGGTCAGTTGATTTTCAAGGGGTGGGCTCGCCAGGGTGAAGGAAAAACCAGCCGCAGCGGGAAGGGGGGCTCGCCGAAGAGGTACCCCACTATCTATCTTAGGGTTCTGGATGGGGGCGGTGGTCACCGGCGATGGCGGGGCGTTGGCGGGGAGGTGGCGTGGGGATCGCCGAAGAAAAATCTCGACACGTGGGGGCCTAGAGGGATGGCCGGGGCGGTGGTGGACCGGCGGTGGGGAGTGTTTTCAGGGCGGGCGGGGCGGCGCAGCGCCGGCCGCGGGCGGCTGGGGGCTGTTGTTTGGCCGGTGGTGGCTGGCGGCTCAGGGGGGTGGAGGTTGAAGGTGAACCGCAGGCCCTTGATTTCGTATCCAACGGCTGCAAAATCGACTTACCAGAGATGAAAAAGTCAGTCGACCGACGTGTAGCCTCACCTCTCTAGCGCGTTCAGTTTCGACAGCAAAATTCAGTTCTGGCAGCAAAATTCACTTTCGACAGTTAGGTTAGTTTCGACAGTTAGGTTCAGTTTCGATAGTTAAGTTTTGTTTCGACAGTTAAGTTCAGAGATGAGCGGCTAATGTATTTTACATCTAGCACTTTGTGGTTATGTATTTTACATCATGTATTGGAGATGCTATTAGAATTTCACTCAGGTTAAAGTTGTTCGTTGTCTCTCTTGTCCTGCTTCAGCCTCGGCGTCGTACAACTCACCGGAGCTGCTCCAACGACGAAACCCTCCATCACAGCGGAGCAGTACCTCGGGCTCCATCTCCAGACACCTAAGATCTTCTTCCCCTCCTCCGACAGCAAAGTCAGCCGGAGCATCCTCACCGGCCAACCCAATCACGTTGAGATCGACATGGCTTCGCCAAAGAAGTTGTACACTTGTTGCATCTCTTTTTTACTCTACATGTTATATATACCACTGAGCACATGGATTTGTTCCTTTTGGTGTCTCCTTGAAAGAAAAAAGTAGGAATTTTAGTTTTCACTTGTCCTCCTTTTCAAATTCCTATTCATGAAGCACAAGACTAAGAGATAGTAGCATAATAGCATTATAACCGTACATTTTCTTGTGGTTTGACTTAATCTCACCATGCTTCTTTGCATCCTGTGATCTTCCAATTGTTGTGAATCAAACACCCAGATTGGCAGAAATCCTGTGTTTTTAAATTCTCTGTTTTGCACGTGCATTCCTATCCTATTCCTGTCTATTTCCTATCCCTGCATTGTTGGAATCCTCCAATTCAAACGAGCCTTACAGAATTACTTCTCTTACAGATAGTTGTCAGAGAAAATATTGCGTGGTTTGTCCCGCTCCTGCTGCACCGTCGTCCACCCCAGCTCAGCTGCTCCAATGATAGAAGGGTCCAGCACAGCAGGGATCCGGCCTCCAGACCGTCTTTCGCCGCCTCAGATCTTCTTCCCCACCGCTGGCAGCCATGAAAACTGCATTACCATCATCAACCGAGCAGATGACCTCGAGGACTACACGGGTCCGCAAGAGAGGTCACACTCTTTCGTGTCTGCTTACGTTATGCATCTCTTAATATTACATGCTACTTTATCATCCTATTCACCGATTAGACTCTGAGTCAGCTCCAAACTAATGGTAAAACTTGAGTTTTTAAATGGTTGTGGGGTACATATCGGGGCCGCTATCAATAGTATCTATCTACTATCTGGTTAATCTCCGATGTCTACTATGAGTTTCATGTTGGGTGGGAAACAAACAGTAAAGAAGCCATTATCTATATTTATTAACTGAGGCCATTATTTGCCTGCTATTATTGGTTTTGGGTCTATCCACAGGTTGCTAGCATCACTCTGGATTTCTGCATGCACTCCTTACCTAATCTCACTATGTTTTATTCCTATGCATGAAAGTTATTGTAAACAATGGAACTGAACATGTAGAGCAAAAGAGACGAGCCTTGCGTGGCAATATAATTTCATGCAGACGTCGCTCCATGGTAGGCGCAAAGGCAGCCCCCCCTCCATGCATTTCGGATTGTAATCGAGAGGAAGATATGTGTTCTGAGGGGGATTCAGAAGGAGAAGATAACTCCTATTTACCCCCTGAGGTCTTCGCTCTAACTTGGCATGCTGATGTTGGTTATATCATGCATATGGTGTCTTACATTGCTTACTTTATACATCAAATATGTCATCTGCTTAGTTTAGACATCCTTTGTGTGAATGCCATCTGTTTAGTTTATTCATCGTTTATGTGAATTATGCAACGTCACCTTGTTTAGCCAGGCATCATATATGTGAATTTTGCAATGCCATCCAGCTTAGCCAGTTATCTTATATGTAAATTATATCAGGCCATCCTTTTTTTGTTACATATTACATTTGTCAACAATGTTAGTACATTCAACTGCTCTTCGTGTGCATCAGCCATTTGACACGGTGATGGCAAATTCTGGAGTGAAAACAAGGTCTTCCGAGCAGACTATGCTATCTGACAAAGCACATATCTCGCTGGTTACGGATAGCTCCTCAGAGGAGGATTCAGAGACAGATGACCAGTCATATCACCCCCAAGGTGTATGCTCTAACTTGGTAGGGTTATGTTGCTCATATCATGCGTATGGTGTCTTGCATCGCTATGCCATTTGATTAGTTTAGACATGCTTTGTGTGAATGCCACCTGTTCAGTGTCTAATTACCATATATGTGAATTATGCATTGCCATCTTGTTGCAAGGCATTATATATGTGAATTATACAATGCTATCTTGTTGCAAAGGCATTATATATGTGAATTATGCAATGCCATGCTGTTTAGCCAATCATCATGTATGTGAATTATATCATGCTACTCTTCCTGTGCATCAGCCATTTGAAGCGGTGATGGAAGTATCTGGAGTGAAAACAAGGTATTCAAAGCAGACAATGCTACCTGCTGAAGCAGACATCTTGCTGGCTACAGATAGCTCCTCAGAGGAGGATTCAGAGACTGATGACCAGTCCTATTTCCCCCCTGAGGTCTATGCTCAAACTTGGCAGGGTTATATTACCCATGTCATGCATGTTGTCTTGCATTGCTTATTTTTACATGATATATAGATTGCCATCTGCTTATTTGCTTACTATATAAATCATATATTTGAATTATATCATGCCATCATGTTTACATAGTACATACACATCATCTATCTGAATTATGGCATGGCAACCCATTTAATAAAGACATCCTGTTTAGTGTTTACAGTCATCATATTTAGAATTATGGCATTCTATCCATGAATGTATGTGAATTATGGCATGCCAACCTATTTAATAAACACATTATATAGTTATGTCATGTCATCCTGTCTTTCCATCTTTTTCAGTTAGCCATCATAATGTGAAATTGTGTCTTGCTATCCTGTTTAGTTAGCCATCATATATGTGAAATTGTGTCATGCTATCCTATTTGGTTAGACAACATAAATATGAATTATTTCATGCCCTCTTTTATTCCCCACTATCCATTGCACCTGTCTATCATACAACGTCTATACTTTCAATTACTTTTCTTGTTTATCAGCCATTTGAATTGGAGAGTGTGATGACAGTATCTAAGGGAGTAACAACACGGTCTTCAGAAAAGATAGTGCTACCAGTTGATGTAGATAGAACCACGGTTGTACTTGCCCAAGGACCAAATCCACCACACATAACCCAGACTCTCGCAGATTGTACCCCTACCCAGTTGGACAAAGAACCAGCTACACCCCTTCTAACCCCATCCCCGGCAGATAGTAACCCAGTTCCAGTTGACACAACACCGTCTCCACCACAGAGCACCCAAACACGAGCGGTTAGTAAGGGAACTGCTATAGGTGCATCTAGTGCCCCTTAGTGATTTTGGTGTATTGAAGACTTACAGGTTAAGGGTCTAATGCGTTTATGAGTGTACACAGGTCTATAAGTCTATGAGGAGTTTGATATTTACAGTGAAAGTCGACCCCTAAAAATGAAGTTCTTCAACTGAAGACTTTGGTATTCTGAAGACATTGAAAGTGAAGAAATTGGTGTGACCTTGAAGACTTGGTACTCATTTGAGGAACATGAAGCGTGAAGACTTTTCTTTTCGTAGTTTCGTTTTCTTTCGCTTGAGTCATAGAAAACACCGTACTGTTAAAGGGGGTCGAGGAAATATTAAGGAAAATTTTCCATGTGATGCTCAACTCAAAATCCTACACCTACCAATCCCTTCGAGTGAAGCCATTGGAAATCTCATATAGTTTAGTCAATTTCTTCAGTGACAGAGATGAAGTTCTTCTGGTCGCTGAGGAATTTGTTCTAACTGAGGAGTTAGGAATTCGCCAGTGCGGATTGCCTACACAGTGAGGATCATGATAGCCCTGAGGAATTTGAGAGTCAAATTTCCGACCGTTGCTGTGCCGCGCGCCAGCTGTCCCAAAATATCTTATCTACCTAACGGTCATATCATTGAAGAGCATTTATGTCTTATCATGTCGGGCTGTTCCCTAGGCTATAAATAGCCGCCCCCTACAACCACTAGCTGGTTGGCTGCTCCGAGAGAAACTGACACTTGTCATTTGAGAGCATCTCCCATCCTCCGAGGAGTTTGAGTGAAAATGATCAAGTGAGGAAAACCCAAAACCAAACACCTACAAACCCAAAGTGATTGAGCATCACTAAAGAGATTGATCCTGCGTGGATCCAACGCTTGTTTCCTTTGAAGACTGTGCTTCTTCCAGACGGTTAGGCGTCATGGTCTAGAGCATCCAAGAGGAATTGTGGATCGCCGAGTGACCAAGTCTGTGAAGGTTTGGAAGTCGCCTGAAGACTTACCACGAGTGATTGGACGAGGTCTGTGTGACCTTAGTTCAAGGAGAATACGGTGAGGACTTGGTGTCTTGAGCTGCGTGCTCAGCGACTGGGTGTCCGGGACTGTGTGTCCTCGAGTTTAAATACTCGGCCGCTCCAACCAGACGTACAACTGAGACAGCAGTAGGAACTGGTCTACCAAATCATTGTATTCACCAACCTTACTGGGTCTATTTCCTCAACTCTTTCATTTCCTCATTACTGCGTTGAGTGTTTGTTCATATCTGTGTTTGAAGACTTTGACTGAAGACTTTCTCAATTTCCTCAGTTCAATTTCTTCAGTCCGTTTGTCTTCATCTTGTGTTATCCTGTGATTACGCTTTCTGTACTTGGTGCTTGTCTTCATTTCATCATGATGACCATGCCTGTATTCTGTTATGCTTACTCTTGAGTACTTATTCCGCTGCAAGTAGTTCTTCACTAAGGAATTTCCTCACCGGCAAATTCCTCAGTGAAGAATTCATAAAAATTGCCTATTCACCCCCTCTAGTCGATATAACGCTTTTTCAATTGGTATCAGAGCAAGGTACTCCCTTGTTCTGTGTGATTTTGGTTTAACCACCTGGAGTTTTAGTTATGTCGACCGCAGGTATGATCAAGATCTCTGTTGGCTGTCCTACCTTCGATGGGACAGACTACCCCTACTGGAAGAATAAGATGCGAATGCATCTTGAGGCAATTGATAACGATCTCTGGTATGTTGTGGAAAATGGTGTTCCCACTGTCTCACCCTCACTGAACACTACCAATATGAAGAGATTCAAGCAACTCGATTCTCAAGCGAAGAATATCATATGTGACCATCTGAGCAAAGGACAATATGGAAGAGTGAGTGCTTTGGAAACTTCTAAGCTTATCTGGGATAGGCTGTCCAAAGTGAATGAAGGAGTCTCAACTCAGCGTGACTCTCGAGTTGATGTTCTTCGCAATCTCTTCAACCGCTTCAAAAGACTCGACAATGAAAATGTTAGACAAACCTTCGATCGCCTCACTGACATCTCAAATGAGCTTCAAGCGCTTGGTGCCACTGACATCACCGACCATGAGGTGGTGAATAAGTTGTTGAGATCGGTTGATTCCTCATTTGATACTCTGGCATTGATGATACAAGAACATGCTGATTACAAGTCACTTGATCCCGCTGATATCCTCGAGAGGCTAAATACTCATGAGTTCTAGCTTGCTGAAAAGAGAGATCTCTATGGTTCGAGCTATGGCAAATCACATGCCCTGAAGGCCAAGGCAGTGTCTGAATCTGAATGTGAAGATTCTGGTAGCAGCCTTGGTGCTCCTGAAGAATTGAGCCAGGAGCTAGCACTGCTCGTGAAGAATTTCCAGAAGTTCTCAAGACGTGGTCGCTTTGGAAAATCCTCAAGGAGCAGTGATTCCTCATCCAGTGACTATAAGAGAAGGCTTTGCCACAAATGCAAGAAACCTGGTCACTATATTCAAGATTGTCCTTAGTGGGAAAAGGAATTAAAGAAGAAGAAATATAAGGATTACATTTCTGATGACGCTAAGAAGAAGACATCATCAAAATCCTCGAAGTCTTCATCTCACAAGAAAAGCAACTCAAAGAAGGCTCGGGCATTCATTGGCAAGGAAATGGACTCTGAAGCTGAATCTGACGAACACGAGGAAGAGGAGGCATCTGAGGAGTCTGAGTCTGGTGTGGCGAGTCTGACTCTCGCTACTGCATTCATCAGCAAGTCTATCTTCAACTCTAAAGAAACTGACCTCACCAACAAGGCTGATGAAGATAATGATGACTACGATCCCAGCTATTTCTTCATGGCAAAGGGTGCCAAGGTACTCAAATATACCTGCTCTGAATCTAGTGAGAATGAATCTAATGAAGACCTCAAGCCCAGCTACTCTAAACTTGCTAAGATTGCTGTAAAACAACAAAGGGCTTTTGAAAAGGTTCAAAACATGCTAGACAAAAGTGATGATATGTTAGGTGAAGAATTGGATCGCACTAAAGCCCTGACTGGAAATCTTCAAAGACTTCAGTCTAGGTTTGACAGCCTTCAAGGTCATCATAACACTCTCTTGTCTGATCATGAGAAGCTTTCTTATGAATTTCTTCAAAGAAAGCAAGATCTTGAGAAGCTAAGAGTGAGTTATGAAGATCTTCAGAAGGAGCGCTATTCATTACATGCTCAACAAATCAGCGTGGCTCAGGAATAATTTGTTCCTCCATGCTTAAAGTGCATTGAATGTGAATCTGCTAATTCTTCACCTGAATGCTCAAATGCTTCTATTGTTACAAATTCTTAACCTGCCTCTGCTATCACTAATTCCTCATCTGAGGACATTGCCAGTATCACTGACCATGCAGGGCTGAAGGAATTGTATAGGACAGGCATGTACAAAAGCCTCAAAGGCAGATCTTCAACAGGAACCCTAGGAAAGAGGGTATTGCCTTTGAAAGGAAACTCAATGCTGATGGAACATATTGGAAGCCTGAGCAGTACCCCAAAACCTCATGGGTTGCTGCAAAGGGACCTCCAGTTGATCCATCTAACTTATCTGGCTTTACATGTGAATCTCCTCATTCTTCTGATGAGTCATTTGCCAACTATAAACTGTTCAAAAATCAGAATGGTGAAGTATTTGCTAGATATGTTGGCACTAACTGTAGGAATGGTTCTCCTATGAAGAAAATCTGGGTTCCCAAAAGGTGCCTTGAAAGTCTTCAGGTGAATGTCCCCATGACACCACCTGTGAAGAATTGGAACCCCAGATTAAACTCTTCATATGGACCAAATTCTTCATATGGATCCAAGTCCTCATACGGACCAAATTCCTCACGTGGATCAAATTCCTCAAAAGGATCAAAGTCCTCATATGATTATCATCGTGCTAACAACTCTGTTTTGCAGGGTAGAGCTAAGGGCTATGAATATGTGCATTATTCTTCAAACCATCATGTTCATAAGTCCTCGAAGAATTTCTTTGCCTATTCATATGCTTACCCTAACCCCTCTTGTGTGAAACAAAATGGATTGGCTTCTATGCCACCATTCTCATATGGAGCTCGCAGAGTGATGAAATCTTTGCCACCCCTTCAGATGTGGGTGGTGAAGAAAAAGAACTAATCTCTTCTGCAGGGTCAGGTCTCCAGATGTGCATTAACGTCTGAAGAATTTGCTGGGGGCCTGACAAAATTGCCTGAAAGGACGCAGGCTAATCATGAAGAAATGAACTTTCATTTCACACGTCCTCATACTGCTATATATGTTTTACTGCTTGATGAAATTCATCTGATGAATTTGATATCATATTCTTCACTAATGAAGTATATGAGTTCGTAAGCTGCACTAATTCATCTATAGGATGATCAACCCAAAGCCACTGACTAGGTCCTCGATAGTGGATGTACAAATCACATGACTGGTGACAAGAATCTATTGATGGATGCTCCCTTATCACCATCACATCTGAAGCATATCATCTTTGCTGACAAAGACAAAAGTTAGGTATCGGGTCTAGGTAAGGTTGCGATCTCTAAGGACATACACATGGGCAAAGTCATGCTTGTTGAGTCCTTAGGATACAACCTCATGTCAGTCTCAATGCTTTGTGATCTTGATATGGTTGTTGTCTTTGGCAAGTATCGTTGTGTTGTGATTTTGGAAGCTGACCATTCCAAAGTCTTTGAAGGCTTTAGGAGAGGAGACTTGTATATTGTTGATTTCTCTACAGGACCACAACCAGCCGTGTGCCTACTTGCAAAAGCTTCAGAAGGCTGGCTATGGCATCGATGACTTGGTCACACAGGCATGAGGAAGTTGCACACGCTTGCGAAGAAGAAGCATGTCATTGGCATTGACAATGTCAAATTCCTCAAGGATCACTTGTGTGGAGCCTGTGAAGCTGGAAAAATGACCAAGGCCAAGCATCCAGCAAAGACTATCATGACCACTACTCGACCATTCGAATTGCTTCACATGGACCTCTTTGGTCCTAATCATTACTCAGCAGTCACTAATGATGCATCTCTATATGGCTTTGTTATTGTTGATGATTACTCTCGTTACACATGGGTACACATTGTGACTTATAAACATGAAGTGCAGGAAGTCTTCAAACGATTTTCCTCGAGGGCTTGAACCAACTTTTGTGTGAAGATCAAGCACATCGGGAGTGACAATGAAACTGAGTTCAAGAATTCCGGTCTTGATGACTATCTTGATGAACTTGGTATTACTCATGAATTATCTGCTCCTTATACTCCTTAGCAAAATGGCGTAGTGGAGCGCAAGAACGGAACACTTGTTGAGATGGCTCGCACTATGCTTGATGAATACAAAACGCCTCGTCGTTTCTGGATTGATGCAATTGATACTGCGTGACACATCATCAACGGAGTATATCTTCACAAATTCTTCAAGAAGACTGCCTATGAACTCCTCACTGACAAGAAACCGAATGTGAGTTATTTCAAAGTCTTCGGTGCTAAATGTTGAATTAGAGATCCTCATCACAATGCTAAATTTGCACCGAAAGCACGTGAAGGTTTTATGCTTGGTTACATAAAGGACTCGCACACCTACAGAGTCTTCAACAATGTTCTTCACAAGATTGTTGAAACTGTAGATGTGCGGTTCGATGAAACTAATGGCTCGCAAAGAGAGCACCTACCTTCTGCGATAGATGAACTAGCACCCGGGGATTCTATCAAGTTTAGGGCGACTGAGGATGTCATTCCTACTGAAGAATGTGCTAAAGAATTCATTCCAGAACGTGAAGAACGTCGAGCTGATGCACCCGAAGACAATGCTGAAGAAAATGCTGATCAAATTCCTCGACGACAACCAGCTCATCCTCGCATTGCAAAAGAAGTGCAAGTTGAAAAGATCATCGATGACATTGAAGCACCAGGTCCTCTGACATGCTCAAAAGCTTCACATTTATCTAACTTTTGTGGGCACTATGCTTTTGTCTCTATCATAGAACCCACTAAGGTAGATGAAGCATTTCTGGAGCCTGAGTGGATTCAGGCCATGCAAGAAGAATTACATCAGTTCAAACTCAACAATTTCTAGGAACTGGTCAAACGTCCAGATCCTCGCAAGCATAATATCATTGGCACAAAGTGGATCTACCGCAACAAGCAAGATGAAAATGGCCTTGTGGGGAGGAATAAGGCATGACTTGTAGCTCAAGGCTACACACAGGTTGAAGGAATTGATTTTGATGAAACTTTTGCACCTGTTGCTAGACTTGAGGCTATTCGTATATTACTTGCTTATGCTAACCATCATGATATCACTTTATATCAAATGGATGTGAAAAGTGCATTCCTCAATGGTAAGCTTGAGGAAGAATTATATGTTGCTCAACCCCCAGGTTTTGAAGATCCAAAGAATCCTGACAAAGTCTTCAGACTCAACAAGGCCCTCTATGGCCTCAAGCAGGCCCCTCGGGCGTGGTATGATACTTTGAAGGAATTCCTCATGAAGAATGGCTTCACACCCGGTTCACTCGACCCTACTCTCTTTACTAAATCTTATGATGGTGAACTGTTTGTTTGCCAAATATACGTTGATGATATTATCTTTGGCTGTACTGACCAACGTTATAGTGATGAATTTGCCTATATGATGAGTGAAGAATATCAAATGTCTATGATGGGAGAGTTGAAATTCTTCTTAGGTCTTCAAATTCGTCAACAGCGCAATGACATATTCATATCTCAGGAGAAATACCTCAAAGATGTTCTGAGGAAATTTGGCATGCAAGATTGCAAAGGCGTCAAAATTCCTATGCCCACAAATGGCCATCTATGCATTGATGAAAATGGTATTGACTTCGATCACAAGGTATACCGCTCCATGATTGGTTCTTTATTGTACTTATGTGCATCTAGGCCAGATATAATGCTTAGTGTTTGCATGTGTGCCCGATTTCAAGCTGCACTGAAGGAATCACACCATAAGGCTGTGAAGCATATTCTTCGATATCTAGCTCACACACCAACACTAGGATTGTGGTACCCCAAGGGCTCTGCTTTTGATCCCATTGGATATTATGACTCTGACTATGCTGGTGATCGTGTGGACCGCAAGTCAACATCTGGTACTTGTCATTTCCTCGGACGATCTTTGGTCTGTTGGTCCTCGAAGAAACAGAACTACGTATCACTGTCTACTGCGGAAGCTGAGTACATTGTTGCTGGTTCTTGCTCTGCTCAATTGCTGTGGATGAAGCAAACTCTCAAGGACTACGGCATCAATGTGAAGAATGTGCCTCTCTACTGTGACAATGAGAGTGCCATCAAGATTGCTCACAACCCAGTTCAGCACTCGAAGGCAAAGCACATTCAGATTCGTCATCATTTTCTTCGTGATCATGTGTTGAAGGGCGACATCTCCATCGAGCATGTGAAGACTGAAGAACAGCTAGCCGATATCTTCACAAAGCCCTTGGATGAGAAGATATTTAGCAAGTTGTGGTGTGAGCTAAATATCTTAGAATTTTCGAATGTTCTTTGAGTAGGACACTCATCCTAACACTTATGCAAAATTGATGACTTAGATGTGCAACATATGAAGAAACGTTTTCTTCAATCAATGAAGAACAACACTCTAAGTGTGAAGAAATGAATGAAGAATTTGATTCTCAGAACCTTACGACAATTGTACGCGGTGTCTGAAATCATCATTCTTATACGGTGGGTCACGCCACCACCAAAGTTGAAAATCTTCAGTTTGTGTTTTTCCTCAGTTTTTCAAATTCTTCAACTTTGCAAAATCTTCACTATTTCCGTCGTTTTTCTTGGCTATATATATATGGGTTTATGTCCTCTACATCATTCACTTGTGGCTATTTCTTCAAGTTGCATTTTCTGCTAAGTGAATTTGATCGGACCCTTCCCCCTCTATGCTATACTCAACCCAATCTATTCACAAATTCTTCATGTGCGTTCTATTTGAAACTCGTTCAAAATCTTCACTGTGTCCTTGTTAGCTGAAGAAATTGCGAACGAAACTTTAAAACTAATCTTATCCAAATTTTCGGCTTTGCCGCTCAAACCGTTCCACTTCCTACAATAGACTTATCTATTCACGCACGATCTAACACGATCTCCACTTTTCAGTACATGGGTGACACATGTCAAGCGAATGAGAAGGGTCAGGGGCACGTTCGTCCTAAATCTTCGGGCGAACAATTTTTCACTCCGACTATAAATACCCCCTCTCCCCTTCCTCACTTCCTTTACTCCACTCGACCTTCCTCTCCCGCTCGAGCTTCTCAAACCCTAGCGCCGCCGCTACTCCATCGTCGCCGGTGAGGAAGAGCTTCACTGCCTCGACCTCATCGCCGTCGTACTCATGCCGGCCGCGGAAATCTTCACTCTGCCGCCGCCGTAACTGTCTTCCTCCGTCGAGTTAGGGCGTGGAAGATCTGAACTGACGAGCTTCAAATCTACACTTCTCAGTTCGTCGTGTTCTTCATCCAGGGTAATTAAAAGTTACTTTTACTGCCCTCCTTGATTCAAATTTTCTCTACAAATTCTTCAAAGGTGTTTTATTCTTCAAATCCTCACACACAAAACACCTCACTAGTCATCTGTTCTTGATTCGTTTCTCTAAGCATCATTTTTCTTCAAGATTCCTCAATTGTGTGGATCCTCGATCTATACAACTCTGGAACCTAAGACAAAGAACACTTAGTGAAATTCTTGAAGGCTCATCTGGTCAAATTCCTCAAACTTGTTCCTTTTGAAAAACCTTCTGAGAACGCATATGACCTCTCCAAATTCCTCGCAACTACACTCTGTTCAGAGGTACTCATGTCCGTTGCTGAATCACTAGGTTCTCATCAACTTAACTCATTTGCAGCGTTCCTCGAAGAAAAGTTGCATACGTCTTCAGAGAATTCGATTGTTCAAATTCCTCAACTGAAGAATATGGCAGGCGGTAAGAAGCCACAGAAAGGAGGAAAGAGGCCTGAGGTCATGACTGCTTTTGAAATACCTGAGGACATCTATGCTGACTATTGCACACCTAATGAGGCCAAGTTCGGAAAGGAGAAATAAATCAGCGCAAGGTGCGCATACAGAGGATTGAAAGGAGATGGGCAAGAGAATGGAGAGAGTACAGGTATGTAACTCCAAAGTATATGAAGAAATTCGCACTTACTCCTCCATGCCCAAGAGCTCCATTGGCACCTGGCCAAGAAGCTGACCCCACCAGCATCAAGCATGGTGAGAATTTTTCTGAAGAATGGGCCAAGCGCCAAGCCAAGTTGGCAAGACAAGCCAAAGAAGCAATGAGGAAATTCAATGAAGACTCTGCTGCTGCTGCTACCACTAAGGCCTCTGTCAAGACTAGGAAATCAATGGCAAAGAAGCCAGCTCACAAGCCAAGTGCTTCACCAACTGTGCCCTCACGGCCAAGTTCCTTAGCAATGCCCTCACGGCCAGAATCTTCAAAGCCCTCACGGCCAGTTCCTCATGCTGTTCCTGCTCCTCCGAAATCCTCAGCTCCACCTCCAAAGTCCTCAGCTGCTCTGGCAAAGTCCTCAGCACCTGTGCATCTGGCTACATGCGAAAGGACTGCAGGCATCTCTATTGCCTCTGGTGTCTCAGTGAGTTCCTTAGCTGCACCAAATTCTTCATCTGGCCCCACTCTGCTGAAGACAAAGGCAACGGCTGGACGAGGTCCTCGGCCAAGTCCGAAGAAGAAACAGGTTGCCTTCCAAGTGCCATCTGACGATGAAGCCGATGATGATGAACTTGCAAAAATCATCAGAGACAGACAAGAAAGGGCCGCTAGAGCCAAAGCCACACCTGTGCCACTGCTTTTGGATCCTAAGATGATCCTCGATTACATTGATCTCTGGCATAAGGATCCAAACACCCCTATGCCTGATTTTCATTTGACTCCTGGCCAAAGTCACATGCTGAACCATTTCATCTCTGAAGAGAAATGGAAATTTGAGAAGGCCTGACAGATCAAGAAGGCTCAGTTCAGGAAAGAGAAGTTCCTGAGGAAAAACGTTGTCAAAATGACAACTGATGAACTCATCAAAATTCAGTCTGAAATCAAAGCCCTCAGCGACAACTTCAACGCCTACTATGCTGATTGGCAAGGAGCCAAAGTCAGGTTTGTTCAACTGGCTGAGAAGTTCACCAATGTTGCAGCTCCAACGCAATAAGAAGTTCCTCAGGCTGAAGCCTCTGCTCAGCCTACTGAAGAACATGCCAGCACCGCTGATGACTTTCATACTGCTCAAGAAAATGCTAGTTCACGGGCTGATGACTCCATTCCAGCTGCTGAAGAAACTGCCAGGGCATCCACTAGTGGTGCGCCTGAAGAAAATGAAGAAGTCATGGCAACTGCATTAGTTGCGCCTGAGGCAAATCAACCAGATTCCTTAGCTCCTCCTGCGCCTACACCAACTCCTATCCTTCCATGTACATCGGATGTGAAGAAGACCAAGGCTGCAGAGCGAGCTGCAGTGAAGAAAAGGGAAGCATCAACTGTTTCAGATTCTTCAGCTCCGAAGAAAATGAAGCCTATGACCAGCTCGTTTGAGAATCCCATTGATGCTATTCCGATCTCAACCATGCCATCAAAGGACCTTGTTCCTTTTGGTGAAGAATATGTGATCCCTAGCGGATCTGATGAAGAAAATCATTCTGCTGCTTTGTTAGAGCAGATTGACGAAGAAATTGAAGTGGATGCGATCCCTTCAATGCCAGTTGTTTCCTTGCTAATGCCTCAGTTCATAGCTGAAGAGGTTGGTGATGAAGAAATTGAATATGAAGACGTGGATATTGGATGCACTACGCCAGTGATGAATGATGACTTTTGCGAAAGTCGGCACCCCAATTCTCCATTCTTCACCCCAATACAACAAATACCTCAGTCCCCTGCACCAACCGTTCAAATGGGCTCTGAAGAAACTCACCCTACCTCGCATATGCATGAAGAAATTCCAGCCACTAGTGCTAAAGAAACAGCTGCTGCTGATCCTTTGAACATGCAGATTGCCACTGAAGAGGAACCAGAAATTCCTCAGCTTGAAGAACCTGAGATTGCGATTCTTGAGGTTGTGATGCAACTCACTGACACTCCTCTGCTCAAACCAAAGGATCCATTCTCAAGCAAGCAAAAGTTCAACGCTGAAGATTTCTTCGGCGAGCATGTGTTCTTCACTGACTACAACCCATATGACTCTGCTCGCATAAGGAAGAGGCGTTTCTGAACTGCTAGTCAAGCCAATTTATATTCATCAGTGCTATTCAACAAAGACAAAGTCTTCGATCATGCACACATTCCTCACGTGGACATGGAATCTCTGCCGGGCTTCGAGCCAGTCCTTAGTGTTCTTCATGATGCTGGATTGCTAAATTTCTGCACTCACATATGTGATTGGAATGAAGAACTCATTCTTCAATTGTATGCGATGATGCACATCACAGGAAATTCTGAAGATGTGAACTCATGGGTGCTGGACTGGATGTCAGAAAATACTCACTACAAGGCACCAGCAACTGAATTGCTTCGTGCCCTCCCACTAAGTCCTCCCCTTGAAGGTGCTTGTTGCGTCTACAATGAACCTGAGCTTACAAATCATTACATGCAAGTGCTGATGAAGCCTTTGAAGCCAGGGCAGGCCCCTCGAACCAAATTCCTCGTCAAGGAATTGCTGTATGTGCCTCGGACTGTCTATCACATTCTGACAAAGACAATGAGTCCTATCAAATGCCATGACTCAAATGATGAAGAAATCGTTGGCATCATGAAGAATATGCTTTTCAATATCATTCATGGCGTTCCCGTCAACTTCCATGATTTCTTCGTGAGGACTCTGGCGAATATTGCTATGTCACCATTTGAGCTGAAGCCTTATGCACCATGGATTATGAGGTTCATGAGGACAAGGTCTTCACTCAATTACAAGGCTGATACTCTGAACCACTGCAGCTACTTGCCTCCGATTGAAGTCCTCAAATGGACATTTTCCTCAGCTGATGACAAAGGCAAGGCAACTGCTGTGATAGATGAAGGCTTTCGTCCATTGGATGGTCAATTTCGCAAGGCTGCATCCTACTCCACCAATGATGACTCTGCCACACATGACTCTGCCACCAACAACTCTGCCAAGCAAAATCCTCAAGCTACAACACCCTGGGTGATGACTGATCGTGAGTTACTCCTCAGTCTTCATCAGAAAGTTGATCGCAATCATAAAAGGGTCAAGTGTCAGTTTGGTTCAATTCTTCACAACATGACCTCAACACACAATGCAGTGAAGAAAAACCAATACTACCTCCATGAAACCTTCAACCGTACCTGGGCTGTTCTGTCTCATGTCTACAACGAAGAAGATCTGAAGAAAATGGGTCTGAAGGAAGAATTTGACTTGTCTGCACCTCCACTGAAGAAATACAAGAAGGTCAAGGTTACTTCCTTGGTAGCCAGCTCCTATTCTTCATCACGCGACACTAATGAAAATGAAGACTTGGACGACACTGCGGTAGGCCCTACTACGACAACGGACCCCGACAACGCTAGCGCTCCTCCATCAACTTGATATTCTTCAGGAGCGTTAGTCCTCAGTTTCGATACTTTTGTTCATTCGATGACAAAGGGGGAGAAATTTGAGTTAGTCTTCAAGCGGGTCTATTATATGGGCGTTTTTTTCCGCTAAGTTACAACTCTCGCTCTTCTGAAACTTTTATTGGATCGAGTTGTAATCTTAAACCCGATGGTGCTCTGATACTTTTGATGTGTTCCTCTGCATTCTTATTCCTCGTTATATGTTAATACACGCATGCTGAATTACATCAGTCACCATATTTCATCATGCATTTCAAATTCTTCATATTATATGTCAAATGCGTGTATGAATTACAAGATATAGGGGGAGATCTCCATGATTCAACTCTTCAAATGTGCATTGCCTCAAAAGCAAATTCCTCACTATGCACATCTTCAGGGGGGAGTTCTTCTATATCTTGCAATCAAATTCCTCAATATCAGTATTTACACTTTATATGTTTATCCCCGTTGAAAACTTAACCTATATTGTCATCAATCACCAAAAGGGGGAGATTGTAAGTGCATCTAGTGCCCCTTAGTGATTTTGGTGTATTGAAGACATATAGGTTAAGCGTCTAATGCGTTTATGAGTGTACACAGGTCTATAAGTCTATCAGGAGTTTGATATTTACAGTGAAAGTCGACCCCTAAATATGAAGTTCTTCAACTGAAGACTTTGGTATTATGAAGACTTTCTGAAGACTTTGAAAGTGAAGAAATTGGTGTGACCTTGAAGACTTGGTATTCATTTGAGGAACATGAAGCGTGAAGACTTTTGTTTTCGTAGTTTCGTTTTCTCTTTCTTGAGTCATAGGAAACACCATGTGATGCTCAACTCAAAATCCTACACCTACCAATCCCTTCGAGTGAAGCCATTGGAAATCTCATACAGTTCAGTCAATTTCTTCAGTGACAGAGATGAAGTTCTTCTGGTCGCTGAGGAACTTGTTCTGACTGAGGAGTTAGGAATTCGCCAGTGCGGATTGCCTACACAGTGAGGATCATGATAGCCCTGAGGAATTTGAGAGTCAAATTTCCGACCGTTGCTGTGTTGTGCGCCAGCTGTCCCAAAATATCTTAACTACCTAACGGTCATATCATTGAAGGACATTTATGTCTTATCATGTCGGGCTGGTCTCTAGGCTATAAATAGCCGCCCCCTACAACCACTAGCTGGTTGGCTACTACGAGAGAAACTAACACTTGTCATTTGAGAGCATCCCATCCTCCGAGGACTTTGAGTGAAAATCATCAAGTGAGGAAAACCCAAAACCAAACACCTACAAACCCAAAGTGATTGAGCATCACTGAAGAGATTGATCCTGCATGGATCCGAAGCTTGTTACCTTTGAAGACTGTGCTTCTTCCAAACGGTTAGGCGTCATGGTCTAGAGCATCCAAGAGGAATTGTGGATCGCCAAGTGACGGAGTCTGTGAAGGTTTGGAAGTCGCTTGAAGACTTACCATGAGTGATTGGACGAGGTCTGTGTGACCTTAGTTCAAGGAGAATACGGTGAGGACTTGGTGTCCTGAGCTGCGTGCTCAGCGACTGGGTGTCCGGGACTGTGTGTCCTCGAGTTTAAATACTCAGCCGCTCCAACCAGACGTACAACTGAGACAACAGTTGGAACTGGTCTACCAAATCATTGTCTTCACCAACCTTACTGGTTCTATTTCCTCAACTCTTTCATTTCCTCATTACTGTTTTGAGTGTTTGTGCATATCTATGTTTGAAGACTTTGACTGAAGACTTTCTCAATTTCCTCAGTTCAATTTCTTCAGTTTGTTTGTCTTCATCTTGTGTTATCCTGTGATTACGCTTTCTGTACTCTGTGCTTGTCTTCATTTCATCATGATGACCATGCTTGTATTCTGTTATGCTTACTCTTGAGTACTTATTCCGCTGCAAGTAGTTCTTCGCTAAGGAATTTCCTCACCGGCAAATTTCTCAGTGAAGAATTCATAAAATCGCCTATTCACCCCCCCCCCCTCTAGTCGATATAACGCACTTTCAACTGTAGTGCCCAAAGCACGAGGACCACCACTCCGAATCCCAACTCAACGCTTAAAGGAGAAGAAGGTTTGTTCTCAGGTCAGGTTCTGTAGCTATGGTTCATACTCCTTTACTCTTGCATTACTGTATTTACTCATACCAACTATTTTCAAATTTGAAGGATGGAATTGAAACTCCAATGGCACAACAGGTATGTTTTAAACCTGTTTCTTTAACTGGTTTGCTGTTGTAACCTGCTCTATGTTGATTTCAGTTTCATTGAATAAACAGTTACGTTCTCATGTCATGCACATTACAAGTGTTGTTATTGCTCTATAGTTACCCACACTTATATTCTGTCTATTCTGCTTTGTCTTGAACAAATATTATTTGAGTTGTGTCTCTATCTTGATTTGGCAACAAAAACTAGAATGATATAGACCATAAAGTGGCCATGGTACATAGATATATGTTTGTTTCATGCTGTTATCCTGTCCACTTTACTACTGAACTCATTTACCAAAATGAGTTTCATATACAACATGGTAAACATGAGATGTGTCTGCTTGTTTCTCTTTTAGAATGCAGACAAAATATTGGAGAACAGTACCGCGTTATCCAATGGTAAAGGAAGTAATGCAGATAAGGTTCAAGATAGTGAGACATCCTTGTTGGTCTCCAAGAAAGCTGATAGAAACTATCTTGACGACACTGAGGGAACCCAAAAGTCCTGTCTTGATGTAGTGTTCGAGTTACAGGCCACTACTGCTGGCACAAGCTCTTCGAACTCGCTGCCTGAATCAGTTCGTCTTCTTAAAGTCTCAACTTCAAGTTGAAAGACATAGATCAGATGTGCTGCGACAGGAAGCTGAAGGACTGAGGAAGTCCCTGCAGAATTCAGATGCATATTTTCTGGTGCAAGAGCAAGCACTGGAGGATTTAAGCGCCAAACAAGAGAAAGTTAATAAGCTTGCTAAGCATCTTGCCAGCATTATGGGTACCCAGGATATTGTTTCTTGAGATCTTCTGAAGTGGTTTCAGTTCTGGATTTGTTTTACTGCGGCGTTTATTTGCGCTGGTCGCCAACTTTGACAACCAGTGTATATGATATGCTACTTTGTTCCCTATATTTGCGCTAGTACCGAAATTTGATGCCCAGTGGATGTAATATGTGTAACAGTCGTGATAGCCTAGCATAAGTTGCTTGCTTATTTATTTCCTTGTTGTCTTGTTTATTTGTTTGCTTGTAGTCAGTGCAGTTCTTTTTAAAACTAGGCCACAGTAACCATGGGCTAATATTTACTGTAGTGACACTGGGCCTCCTACGGGCCGTAGAAATAGCGAGCCTTCTACGGGCCGTAGAAACAGTAGACCTTCTACGGGCCGTAGAAACAATGGGCCTTCTACGGGCCTTAGAAAAAATGGGCCTTCTACGGGCCGTAGAAACAATGGGCCTTCTACGGGCCGTATCATCAATGGGCCTTATATGGGCCGTATGACCATAACGGGCCATCGTTAATAGGTCGTATTTGATAACGCTATGAAAACGGCCCAACGTATTAACAGACCACAAACGGGCCGATGTAACCACGGGCTGAATTTAGCCCACAAGCAGAAAATGATAGTAACGGGCCGTAAGTAAATGGATGTTGGAAATTAGCCCAAGAATAAATGGGCTCTGAGAAGGCCGAAAGATAACATTTGCTGGAAACGGCCCAACTGAATAACGGGCCCTTAATGGGTATAAAGTGATATACTATTCATTACGGGCCAGTTTCACCACGGGCCGTTAATGGGTGTAAAGTGATACACTGTTCATTGCGGGCCAGTTTCACCATGGGCCTTTAATAGGCCAAGAGTTACAAGGGCCTCTTATGGGCCGAAAGACGTCATGGGCCATACATGGGCCAGAAGTGAAAACGGGTTGGAATCATATTGGATGGCCCAGATGACGCTACTGGGCCTAATTTGGATAGGGCGTAACGGGCCTTGGATTAGCGGGCCTTAAATGGGCTATATGCGAACAGGTCGTTAACAGGCTTTCCATGGGCCAGCCCGCCACCTTTTGACCAAGTCAAAAGGGCCGGCCTTTTCACAGGAATGGGCCTTTGTTGGGCCGTGCCACGTGTCTACGTATCATAGGCGCCTTCTGTCCAATGAGTGGATGACATCTGTCCGAACGATGAGTCGACACGTGTTTCCTCCAGCCAATGATGATTTTACACGTGGAAAATCCCCATTGGTCGGGGCTGTTAACGGGTTATCGGATCCAAAACCCGACCCGATAGCTTAACGGCATTCCGTTATGGTGGATGCCACGTGTCGGTCACCCTTGACGAAAGCACTTCTGTGACGCGCGATTTATCACCCTTGGGAAAGTCGGCACCCCAATTCTCCATTCTTCACCCCAATACAACAAATACCTCAGTCCCCTGCACCAACCGTTCAAATGGGCTCTGAAAAAATTCACCCTACCTCGCATATGCATGAAGAAATTCCAGCCACTAGTGCTGAAGAAACAGCTGTTGCTGATCCTTTGAACATGCAGATTGCCACTGAAGAGGAACCAGAAATTCCTCAGCCTGAAGAACCTGAGATTGCGATTCCTGAGGTTGTGATGCAACTCACTGACACTCCTCTGCTCAAACCAAAGGATCCATTCTCAAGCAAGCAAAAGTTCAAGGCTGAAGATTTCTTTGGCGAGCATGTGTTCTTCACTGACTACAACCCATATGACTCTGCTCGCATAAGGAAGAGACGTTTCTGAACTGCTAGTCAAGCCAATTTCTATTCATCAGTGCTATTCAACAAAGACAAAGTCTTCGATCATGCACACATTCCTCACGTGGAAATGGAATCTCTGCCGGGCTTCGAGCCAGTCCTCAGTGTTCTTCATGATGCTGGATTGCTAAATTTCTGCACTCACATATGTGATTGGAATGAAGAACTCATTCTTCAATTGTATGCGATGATGCACATCACAGGAAATTCTGAAGATGTGAACTCATGGGTGCTGGACTGGATTTGTTCCTTTTGGTGTCTCCTTGAAAGAAAAAAGTAGGAATTTTAGTTTTCACTTGTCCTCCTTTTCAAATTCCTATTCATGAAGCACAAGACTAAGAGATAGTAGCATAATAGCATTATAACCGTACATTTTCTTGTGGTTTGACTTAATCTCACCATGCTTCTTTGCATCCTGTGATCTTCCAATTGTTGTGAATCAAACACCCAGATTGGCAGAAATCCTGTGTTTTTAAATTCTCTGTTTTGCACGTGCATTCCTATCCTATTCCTGTCTATTTCCTATCCCTGCATTGTTGGAATCCTCCAATTCAAACGAGCCCTTATAGAATTACTTCTCTTACAGATAGTTGTCAGAGAAAATATTGCGTGGTTTGTCCCACTCCTGCTGCACCGTCGTCCACCCCAGCTCAGCTGCTCCAATGATAGAAGGGTCCAGCACAGCAGGGATCCGGCCTCCAGCCGTCTTTCGCCGCCTCAGATCTTCTTCCCCACCGCTGGCAGCCATGAAAACTGCATTACCATCATCAACCGAGCAGATGACCTCGAGGACTACACGGGTCCGCAAGAGAGGTCACACTCTTTCGTGTCTGCTTACGTTATGCATCTCTTAATATTACATGCTACTTTATCGTCCTATTCACCGATTAGACTCTGAGTCAGCTCCAAACTAATGGTAAAACTTGAGTTTTTAAATGGTTGTGGGGTACATATCGGGGCCGCTATCAATAGTATCTATCTACTATCTGGTTAATCTCCGATGTCTACTATGAGTTTCATGTTGGGTGGGAAACAAACAGTAAAGAAGCCATTATCTGTATTTA
This sequence comes from Triticum dicoccoides, assembly GCF_002162155.2. Lineage (NCBI taxonomy): Eukaryota > Viridiplantae > Streptophyta > Magnoliopsida > Poales > Poaceae > Triticum > Triticum dicoccoides. Next base: position 12,846,124 of record NC_041391.1, on the reverse strand, counting down.
TTAACTGAGGCCATTATTTGCCTGCTATTATTGGTTTTGGGTCTATCCACAGGTTGCTAGCATCACTCTGGATTTCTGCATGCACTCCTTACCTAATCTCACTATGTTTTATTCCTATGCATGAAAGTTATTGTAAACAATGGAACTGAACATGTAGAGCAAAAGAGACGAGCCTTGCGTGGCAATATAATTTCATGCAGACGTCGCTCCATGGTAGGCGCAAAGGCAGCCCCCCCTCCATGCATTTCGGATTGTAATCGAGAGGAAGATATGTGTTCTGAGGGGGATTCAGAAGGAGAAGATAACTCCTATTTACCCCCTGAGGTCTTCGCTCTAACTTGGCATGCTGATGTTGGTTATATCATGCATATGGTGTCTTGCATTGCTTACTTTATACATCAAATATGTCATCTGCTTAGTTTAGACATCCTTTGTGTGAATGCCATCTGTTTAGTTTATTCATCGTTTATGTGAATTATGCAACGTCACCTTGTTTAGCCAGGCATCATATATGTGAATTTTGCAATGCCATCCAGCTTAGCCAGTTATCTTATATGTAAATTATATCAGGCCATCCTTTTTTGGTTACATATTACATTTGTCAACAATGTTAGTACATTCAACTGCTCTTCGTGTGCATCAGCCATTTGACACGGTGATGGCAAATTCTGGAGTGAAAACAAGGTCTTCCGAGCAGACTATGCTATCTGACAAAGCACATATCTCGCTGGTTACGGATAGCTCCTCAGAGGAGGATTCAGAGACAGATGACTAGTCATATCACCCCCAAGGTGTATGCTCTAACTTGGTAGGGTTATGTTGCTCATATCATGCGTATGGTGTCTTGCATCGCTATGCCATTTGATTAGTTTAGACATGCTTTGTGTGAATGCCACCTGTTCAGTGTCTAATTACCATATATGTGAATTATGCATTGCCATCTTGTTGCAAGGCATTATATATGTGAATTATACAATGCTATCTTGTTGCAAAGGCATTATATATGTGAATTATGCAATGCCATGCTGTTTAGCCAATCATCATGTATGTGAATTATATCATGCTATCATTTTTTTGTATTACATGTTCCATTTGTCGACAACGTTTGTATATTCAACTACTCTTCCTGTGCATCAGCCATTTGAAGCGGTGATGGAAGTATCTGGAGTGAAAACAAGGTATTCAAAGCAGACAATGCTACCTGCTGAAGCAGACATCTTGCTGGCTACAGATAGCTCCTCAGAGGAGGATTCAGAGACTGATGACCAGTCCTATTTCCCCCCTGAGGTCTATGCTCAAACTTGGCAGGGTTATATTACCCATGTCATGCATGTTGTCTTGCATTGCTTATTTTTACATGATATATAGATTGCCATCTGCTTATTTGCTTACTATATAAATCATATATTTGAATTATATCATGCCATCATGTTTACATAGTACATACACATCATCTATCTGAATTATGGCATGGCAACCCATTTAATAAAGACATCCTGTTTAGTGTTTACAGTCATCATATTTAGAATTATGGCATTCTATCCATGAATGTATGTGAATTATGGCATGCCAACCTATTTAATAAACACATTATATAGTTATGTCATGTCATCCTGTTTACATAGTCTCATATTTTGAACTATGTCTTTCCATCTTTTTCAGTTAGCCATCATAATGTGAAATTGTGTCTTGCTATCCTGTTTAGTTAGCCATCATATATGTGAAATTGTGTCATGCTATCCTATTTGGTTAGACAACATAAATATGAATTATTTCATGCCCTCTTTTATTCCCCACTATCCATTGCACCTGTCTATCATACAACGTCTATACTTTCAATTACTTTTCTTGTTTATCAGCCATTTGAATTGGAGAGTGTGATGACAGTATCTAAGGGAGTAACAACACGGTCTTCAGAAAAGATAGTGCTACTAGTTGATGTAGATAGAACCACGGTTGTACTTGCCCAAGGACCAAATCCACCACACATAACCCAGACTCTCGCAGATTGTACCCCTACCCAGTTGGACAAAGAACCAGCTACACCCCTTCTAACCCCATCCCCGGCAGATAGTAACCCAGTTCCAGTTGACACAACACCGTCTCCACCACAGAGCACCCAAACACGAGAGGTTAGTAAGGGAACTGCTATAGGTGCATCTAGTGCCCCTTAGTGATTTTGGTGTATTGAAGACTTACAGGTTAAGGGTCTAATGCGTTTATGAGTGTACACAGGTCTATAAGTCTATGAGGAGTTTGATATTTACAGTGAAAGTCGACCCCTAAAAATGAAGTTCTTCAACTGAAGACTTTGGTATTCTGAAGACATTGAAAGTGAAGAAATTGGTGTGACCTTGAAGACTTGGTATTCATTTGAGGAACATGAAGCGTGAAGACTTTTCTTTTCGTAGTTTCGTTTTCTTTCGCTTGAGTCATAGAAAACACCGTACTGTTAAAGGGGGTCGAGGAAATATTAAGGAAAATTTTCCATGTGATGCTCAACTCAAAATCCTACACCTACCAATCCCTTCGAGTGAAGCCATTGGAAATCTCATATAGTTTAGTCAATTTCTTCAGTGACAGAGACGAAGTTCTTCTGGTCGCTGAGGAATTTGTTCTAACTGAGGAGTTAGGAATTCGCCAGTGCGGATTGCCTACACAGTGAGGATCATGATAGCCCTGAGGAATTTGAGAGTCAAATTTCCGACCGTTGCTGTGCCGTGCGCCAGCTGTCCCAAAATATCTTATCTACCTAACGGTCATATCATTGAAGAGCATTTATGTCTTATCATGTCGGGCTGTTCCCTAGGCTATAAATAGCCGCCCCCTACAACCACTAGCTGGTTGGCTGCTCCGAGAGAAACTGACACTTGTCATTTGAGAGCATCTCCCATCCTCCGAGGAGTTTGAGTGAAAATGATCAAGTGAGGAAAACCCAAAACCAAACACCTACAAACCCAAAGTGATTGAGCATCACTAAAGAGATTGATCCTGCGTGGATCCAACGCTTGTTTCCTTTGAAGACTGTGCTTCTTCCAGACGGTTAGGCGTCATGGTCTAGAGCATCCAAGAGGAATTGTGGATCGCCGAGTGACCAAGTCTGTGAAGGTTTGGAAGTCGCCTGAAGACTTACCACGAGTGATTGGACGAGGTCTGTGTGACCTTAGTTCAAGGAGAATACGGTGAGGACTTGGTGTCTTGAGCTGCGTGCTCAGCGACTGGGTGTCCGGGACTGTGTGTCCTCGAGTTTAAATACTCGGCCGCTCCAACCAGACGTACAACTGAGACAGCAGTAGGAACTGGTCTACCAAATCATTGTATTCACCAACCTTACTGGGTCTATTTCCTCAACTCTTTCATTTCCTCATTACTGCGTTGAGTGTTTGTTCATATCTGTGTTTGAAGACTTTGACTGAAGACTTTCTCAATTTCCTCAGTTCAATTTCTTCAGTCCGTTTGTCTTCATCTTGTGTTATCCTGTGATTACGCTTTCTGTACTCGGTGCTTGTCTTCATTTCATCATGATGACCATGCCTGTATTCTGTTATGCTTACTCTTGAGTACTTATTCCGCTGCAAGTAGTTCTTCACTAAGGAATTTCCTCACCGGCAAATTCCTCAGTGAAGAATTCATAAAAATCGCCTATACACCCCCCTCTAGTCGATATAACGCTTTTTCAATTGGTATCAGAGCAAGGTACTCCCTTGTTCTGTGTGATTTTGGTTTAACCGCCTGGAGTTTTAGTTATGTCGACCGCAGGTATGATCAAGATCTCTGCTGGCTGTCCTACCTTCGATGGGACAAACTACCCCTACTGGAAGAATAAGATGCGAATGCATCTTGAGGCAATTGATAACGATCTCTGGTATGTTGTGGAAAATGGTGTTCCCACTGTCTCACCCTCACTGAACACTACCGATATGAAGAGATTCAAGCAACTCGATTCTCAAGCGAAGAATATCATATGTGACCATTTGAGCAAAGGACAATATGGAAGAGTGAGTGCTTTGGAAACTTCTAAGCTTATCTGGGATAGGCTGTCCAAAGTGAATGAAGGAGTCTCAACTCAGCGTGACTCTCGAGTTGATGTTCTTCGCAATCTCTTCAACCGCTTCAAAAGACTCGACAATGAAAATGTTCAACAAACCTTCGATCGCCTCACTGACATCTCAAATGAGCTTCAAGCGCTTGGTGCCACTGACATCACCGACCATGAGGTGGTGAATAAATTGTTGAGATCGGTTGATTCCTCATTTGATACTCTGGCATTGATGATACAAGAACATGCTGATTACAAGTCACTTGATCCCGCTGATATCCTCGAGAGGCTAAATACTCATGAGTTCTAGCTTGCTGAAAAGAGAGATCTCTATGGTTCGAGCTATGGCAAATCACATGCCCTGAAGGCCAAGGCAGTGTCTGAATCTGAATGTGAAGATTCTGGTAGCAGCCTTGGTGCTCCTGAAGAATTGAGCCAGGAGCTAGCACTGCTCGTGAAGAATTTCCAGAAGTTCTCAAGACGTGGTCGCTTTGGAAAATCCTCAAGGAGCAGTGATTCCTCATCCAGTGACTATAAGAGAAGGCTTTGCCACAAATGCAAGAAACCTGGTCACTATATTCAAGATTGTCCTTAGTGGGAAAAGGAATTAAAGAAGAAGAAATATAAGGATTACATTTCTGATGACGCTAAGAAGAAGACATCATCAAAATCCTCGAAGTCTTCATCTCACAAGAAAAGCAACTCAAAGAAGGCTCGGGCATTCATTGGCAAGGAAATGGACTCTGAAGCTGAATCTGACGAACACGAGGAAGAGGAGGCATCTGAGGAGTCTGAGTCTGGTGTGGCGAGTCTGACTCTCGCTACTGCATTCGTCAGCAAGTCTATCTTCAACTCTGAAGAAACTGACCTCACCAACAAGGCTGATGAAGATAATGATGACTACGATCCCAGCTATTTCTTCATGGCAAAGGGTGCCAAGGTACTCAAATATACCTGCTCTGAATCTAGTGAGAATGAATCTAATGAAGACCTCAAGCCCAGCTACTCTAAACTTGCTAAGATTGCTGTAAAACAACAAAGGGCTTTTGAAAAGGTTCAAAACATGCTAGACAAAAGTGATGATATGTTAGGTGAAGAATTGGATCGCACTAAAGCCCTGACTGGAAATCTTCAAAGACTTCAGTCTAGGTTTGACAGCCTTCAAGGTCATCATAACACTCTCTTGTCTGATCATGAGAAGCTTTCTTATGAATTTCTTCAAAGAAAGCAAGATCTTGAGAAGCTAAGAGTGAGTTATGAAGATCTTCAGAAGGAGCGCTATTCATTACGTGCTCAACAAATCAGTGTGGCTCAGGAATAATTTGTTCCTCCATGCTTAAAGTGCATTGAACGTGAATCTGCTAATTCTTCACCTGAATGCTCAAATGCTTCTATTGTTACAAATTCTTAACCTGCCTCTGCTATCACTAATTCCTCATCTGAGGACATTGCCAGTATCACTGACCATGCAGGGCTGAAGGAATTGTATAGGACAGGCATGTACAAAAGCCTCAAAGGCAGATCGTCAACAGGAACCCTAGGAAAGAGGGTATTGCCTTTGAAAGGAAACTCAATGCTGATGGAACATATTGGAAGCCTGAGCAGTACCCCAAAACCTCATGGGTTGCTGCAAAGGGACCTCCAGTTGATCCATCTAACTTATCTGGCTTTACATGTGAATCTCCTCATTCTTCTGATGAGTCATTTGCCAACTATAAACTGTTCAAAAATCAGAATGGTGAAGTATTTGCTAGATATGTTGGCACTAACTGCAGGAATGGTTCTCCTATGAAGAAAATATGGGTTCCCAAAAGGTGCCTTGAAAGTCTTCAGGTGAATGTCCCCATGACACCACCTGTGAAGAATTGGAACCCCAGATTAAACTCTTCATATGGACCAAATTCTTCATATGGATCCAAGTCCTCATACGGACCAAATTCCTCACGTGGATCAAATTCCTCAAAAGGATCAAAGTCCTCATATGATTATCATCGTGCTAACAACTCTGTTTTGCAGGGTAGAGCTAAGGGCTATGAATATGTGCATTATTCTTCAAACCATCATGTTCATAAGTCCTCGAAGAATTTCTTTGCCTATTCATATGCTTACCCTAACCCCTCTTGTGTGAAACAAAATGGATTGGCTTCTATGCCACCATTCTCATATGGAGCTCGCAGAGTGATGAAATCTTTGCCACCCCTTCAGATGTGGGTGGTGAAGAAAAAGAACTAATCTCTTCTGCAGGGTCAGGTCTCCAGATGTGCATTAACGTCTGAAGAATTTGCTGGGGGCCTGACAAAATTGCCTGAAAGGACGCAGGCTAATCATGAAGAAATGAACTTTCATTTCACACGTCCTCATACTGCTATATATGTTTTACTGCTTGATGAAATTCATCTGATGAATTTGATATCATATTCTTCACTGATGAAGTATATGAGTTCGTAAGCTGCACTAATTCATCTATAGGATGATCAACCCAAAGCCACTGACTAGGTCCTCGATAGTGGATGTACAAATCACATGACTGGTGACAAGAATCTATTGATGGATGCTCCCTTATCACCATCACATCTGAAGCATATCATCTTTGCTGACAAAGACAAAAGTTAGGTATCGGGTCTAGGTAAGGTTGCGATCTCTAAGGACATACACATGGGCAAAGTCATGCTTGTTGAGTCCTTAGGATACAACCTCATGTCAGTCTCAATGCTTTGTGATCTTGATATGGTTGTTGTCTTTGGCAAGTATCGTTGTGTTGTGATTTTGGAAGCTGACCATTCCAAAGTCTTCGAAGGCTTTAGGAGAGGAGACTTGTATATTGTTGATTTCTCTACAGGACCACAACCAGCCGTGTGCCTACTTGCAAAAGCTTCAGAAGGCTGGCTATGGCATCGATGACTTGGTCACACAGGCATGAGGAAGTTGCACACGCTTGCGAAGAAGAAGCATGTCATTGGCATTGACAATGTCAAATTCCTCAAGGATCACTTGTGTGGAGCCTGTGAAGCTGGAAAAATGACCAAGGCCAAGCATCCAGCAAAGACTATCATGACCACTACTCGACCATTCGAATTGCTTCACATGGACCTCTTTGGTCCTAATCATTACTCAGCAGTCACTAATGATGCATCTCTATATGGCTTTGTTATTGTTGATGATTACTCTCGTTACACATGGGTACACATTGTGACTTATAAATATGAAGTGCAGGAAGTCTTCAAACGATTTTCCTCGAGGGCTTGAACCAACTTTTGTGTGAAGATCAAGCACATCGGGAGTGACAATGAAACTGAGTTCAAGAATTCCGGTCTTGATGACTATCTTGATGAACTTGGTATTACTCATGAATTATCTGCTCCTTATACTCCTTAGCAAAATGGCGTAGTGGAGCGCAAGAACAGAACACTTGTTGAGATGGCTCGCACTATGCTTGATGAATACAAAATGCCTCGTCGTTTCTGGATTGATGCAATTGATACTGCGTGACACATCATCAACGGAGTATATCTTCACAAATTCTTCAAGAAGACTGCCTATGAACTCCTCACTGACAAGAAACCGAATGTGAGTTATTTCAAAGTCTTCGGTGCTAAATGTTGAATTAGAGATCCTCATCACAATGCTAAATTTGCACCGAAAGCACGTGAAGGTTTTATGCTTGGTTACATAAAGGACTCGCACACCTACAGAGTCTTCAACAATGTTCTTCACAAGATTGTTGAAACTGTAGATGTGCGGTTCGATGAAACTAATGGCTCGCAAAGAGAGCACCTACCTTCTGCGATAGATGAACTAGCACCCGGGGATTCTATCAAGTTTAGGGCGACTCAGGATGTCATTCCTACTGAAGAATGTGCTGAAGAATTCATTCCAGAACGTGAAGAACGTCGAGCTGATGCACCCGAAGACAATGCTGAAGAAAATGCTGATCAAATTCCTCGACGACAACCAGCTCATCCTCGCATTGCAAAAGAAGTGCAAGTTGAAAAGATCATCGATGACATTGAAGCACCAGGTCCTCTCACATGCTCAAAAGCTTCACATTTATCTAAATTTTGTGGGCACTATGCTTTTGTCTCTATCATAGAACCCACTAAGGTAGATGAAGCATTTCTGGAGCCTGAGTGGATTCAGGCCATGCAAGAAGAATTACACCAGTTCAAACTCAACAATTTCTAGGAACTGGTCAAACGTCCAGATCCTCGCAAGCATAATATCATTGGCACAAAGTGGATCTACCGCAACAAGCAAGATGAAAATGGCCTTGTGGGGAGGAATAAGGCATGACTTGTAGCTCAAGGCTACACACAGGTTGAAGGAATTGATTTTGATGAAACTTTTGCACCTGTTGCTAGACTTGAGGCTATTCGTATATTACTTGCTTATGCTAACCATCATGATATCACTTTATATCAAATGGATGTGAAAAGTGCATTCCTCAATGGTAAGCTTGAGGAAGAATTATATGTTGCTCAACCCCCAGGTTTTGAAGATCCAAAGAATCCTGACAAAGTCTTCAGACTCAACAAGGCCCTCTATGGCCTCAAGCAGGCCCCTCGGGCGTGGTATGATACTTTGAAGGAATTCCTCATCAAGAATGGCTTCACACCCGGTTCACTCGACCCTACTCTCTTTACTAAATCTTATGATGGTGAACTGTTTGTTTGCCAAATATACGTTGATGATATTATCTTTGGCTGTACTGACCAACGTTATAGTGATGAATTTGCCTATATGATGAGTGAAGAATATCAAATGTCTATGATGGGAGAGTTGAAATTCTTCTTAGGTCTTCAAATTCGTCAACAGCGCAATGACATATTCATATCTCAGGAGAAATACCTCAAAGATGTTCTGAGGAAATTCGGCATGCAAGATTGCAAAGGCGTCAAAATTCCTATGCCCACAAATGGCCATCTATGCATTGATGAAAATGGTATTGACTTCGATCACAAGGTATACCGCTCCATGATTGGTTCTTTATTGTACTTATGTGCATCTAGGCCAGATATAATGCTTAGTGTTTGCATGTGTGCCCGATTTCAAGCTGCACCGAAGGAATCACACCATAAGGCTGTGAAGCATATTCTTCGATATCTAGCTCACACACCAACACTAGGATTATGGTACCCCAAGGGCTCTGCTTTTGATCCCATTGGATATTATGACTCTGACTATGCTGGTGATCGTGTGGACCGCAAGTCAACATCTGGTACTTGTCATTTCCTCGGACGATCTTTGGTCTGTTGGTCCTCGAAGAAACAGAACTGCGTATCACTGTCTACTGCGGAAGCTGAGTACATTGTTGCTGGTTCTTGCTCTGCTCAATTGCTGTGGATGAAGCAAACTCTCAAGGACTACGGCATCAATGTGAAGAATGTGCCTCTCTACTGTGACAATGAGAGTGCCATCAAGATTGCTCACAACCCAGTTCAGCACTCGAAGGCAAAGCACATTCAGATTCGTCATCATTTTCTTCGTGATCATGTGTTGAAGGGCGACATCTCCATCGAGCATGTGAAGACTGAAGAACAGCTAGCCGATATCTTCACAAAGCCCTTGGATGAGAAGATATTTAGCAAGTTGTGGTGTGAGCTAAATATCTTAGAATTTTCGAATGTTCTTTGAATAGGACACTCATCCTAACACTTATGCAAAATTGATGACTTAGATGTGCAACACATGAAGAAACGTTTTCTTCAATCAATGAAGAACAACACTCTAAGTGTGAAGAAATTAATGAAGAATTTGATTCTCAGAACCTTACGACAATTGTACGCGGTGTCTGAAATCATCATTCTTATACGGTGGGCCACGCCACCACCAAAGTTGAAAATCTTCAGTTTGTGTTTTTCCTCAGTTTTTCAAATTCTTCAACTTTGCAAAATCTTCACTATTTCCGTCGTTTTTCTTGGCTATATATATATGGGTTTATGTCCTCTACATCATTCACTTATGGCTATTTCTTCAAGTTGCATTTTCTGCTAAGTGAATTTGATCGGACCCTTCCCCCTCTATGCTATACTCAACCCAATCTATTCACAAATTCTTCATGTGCGTTCTATTTGAAACTCGTTCAAAATCTTCACTGTGTCCTTGTTAGCTGAAGAAATTGCGAACGAAACTTTAAAACTAATCTTATCCAAATTTTCAGCTTTGCCGCTCAAACCGTTCCGCTTCCTACAATAGACTTATCTATTCACGCACGATCTAACACGATCTCCACTTTTCAGTACATGGGTGACACATGTCAAGCGAATGAGAAGGGTCAGGGGCACGTTCGTCCTAAATCTTCGGGCGAACAATTTTTCACTCCGACTATAAATACCCCCTCTCCCCTTCCTCACTTCCTTTACTCCACTCGACCTTCCTCTCCCGCTCGAGCTTCTCAAACCCTAGCGCCGCCGCTACTCCATCGTCGCCGGTGAGGAAGAGCTTCACTGCCTCGACCTCATCGCCGTCGTACTCATGCCGGCCGCGGAAATCTTCACTCTGCCACCGCCGTAACTGTCTTCCTCCGTCGAGTTAGGGCGTGGAAGATCTGAACTGACGAGCTTCAAATCTACACTTCTCAGTTCGTCGTGTTCTTCATCCAGGGTAATTAAAAGTTACTTTTACTGCCCTCCTTGATTCAAATTTTCTCTACAAAATCTTCAAAGGTGTTTTATTCTTCAAATCCTCACACACAAAACACCTCACTAGTCATCTGTTCTTGATTCGTTTCTCTAAGCATCATTTTTTTTCAAGATTCCTCAATTGTCTGGATCCTCGATCTATACAACTCTGGAACCTAAGACAAAGAACACTTAGTGAAATTCTTGAAGGCTCATCTGGTCAAATTCCTCAAACTTGTTCCTTTTGAAAAACCTTCTGAGAACGCATATGACCTCTCCAAATTCCTCGCAACTACACTCTGTTCAGAGGTACTCATGTCCGTTGCTGAATCACTAGGTTCTCATCAACTTAACTCATTTGCAGCGTTCCTCGAAGAAAAGTTGCATACGTCTTCAGAGAATTCGATTGTTCAAATTCCTCAACTGAAGAATATGGCAGGCGGTAAGAAGCCACAGAAAGGAGGAAAGAGGCCTGAGCTCATGGCTGCTTTTGAAATACCTGAGGACATCTATGCTGACTATTGCACACCTAATGAGGCCAAGTTCGAAAAGGAGAAATAAATCAGCGCAAGGTGCGCATACAGAGGATTGAAAGGAGATGGGCAAGAGAATGGAGAGAGTACAGGTATGTAACTCCAAAGTATATGAAGAAATTCACACTTAATCCTCCATGCCCAAGAGCTCCATTGGCACCTGGCCAAGAAGCTGACCCCACCAGCATCAAGCATGGTGAGAATTTTTCTGAAGAATGGGCCAAGCGCCAAGCCAAGTTGGCAAGACAAGCCAAAGAAGCAATGAGGAAATTCAATGAAGACTCTGCTGCTGCTGCTACCACTAAGGCCTCTGTCAAGACTAGGAAATCAATGGCAAAGAAGCCAGCTCACAAGCCAAGTGCTTCACCAACTGTGCCCTCACGGCCAAGTTCCTTAGCAATGCCCTCACGGCCAGAATCTTCAAAGCCCTCACGGCCAGTTCCTCATGCTGTTCCTGCTCCTCCGAAATCCTCAGCTCCACCTCCAAAGTCCTCAGCTGCTCTGGCAAAGTCCTCAGCACCTGTGCATCTGGCTACATGCGAAAGGACTGCAGGCATCTCTATTGCCTCTGGTGTCTCAGTGAGTTCCTTAGCTGCACCAAATTCTTCATCTGGCCCCACTCTGCTGAAGACAAAGGCAACGGCTGGACGAGGTCCTCGGCCAAGTCCGAAGAAGAAACAGGTTGCCTTCCAAGTGCCATCTGACGATGAAGCCGATGATGATGAACTTGCAAAAATCATCAGAGACAGACAAGAAAGGGCCACTAGAGCCAAAGCCACACCTGTGCCACTGCTTTTGGATCCTAAGATGATCCTCGATTACATTAATCTCTGGCATAAGGATCCAAACACCCCTATGCCTGATTTTCATTTGACTCCTGGCCAAAGTCACATGCTGAACCATTTCATCTCTGAAGAGAAATGGAAATTTGAGAAGGCCTGACAGATCAAGAAGGCTCAGTTCAGGAAAGAGAAGTTCCTGAGGAAAAACGTTGTCAAAATGACAACTGATGAACTCATCAAAATTCAGTCTGAAATCAAAGCCCTCAGTGACAACTTCAACGCCTACTATGCTAATTGGCAAGGAGCCAAAGTCAGGTTTGTTCAACTGGCTGAGAAGTTCACCAATGTTGCAGCTCCAACGCAATAAGAAGTTCCTCAGGCTGAAGCCTCTGCTCAGCCTACTGAAGAACATGCCAGTACCGCTGATGACTTTCATACTGCTCAAGAAAATGCTAGTTCACGGGCTGATGACTCCATTCCAGCTGCTGAAGAAACTGCCAGGGCATCCACTAGTGGTGCGCCTGAAGAAAATGAAGAAGTTAGGGCAACTGCATTAGTTGCGCCTGAGGCAAATCAACCAGATTCCTTAGCTCCTCCTGCGCCTACACCAACTCCTATCCTTCCATGTACATCGGATGTGAAGAAGACCAAGGCTGCAGAGCAAGCTGCAGTGAAGAAAAGGGAAGCATCAACTGTTTCAGATTCTTCAGCTCCGAAGAAAATGAAGCCTATGACCAGCTCGTTTGAGAATCCCATTGATGCTATTCCGATCTCAACCATGCCATCAAAGGACCTTGTTCCTTTTGGTGAAGAATATGTGATCCCTAGCGGATCTGATGACGAAAATCATTCTGCTGCTTTGTCAGAGCAGATTGACGAAGAAATTGAAGTGGATGCAATCCCTTCAATGCCAGTTGTTTCCTTGCTAATGCCTCAGTTCATAGCTGAAGAGGTTGGCGATGAAGAAATTGAATATGAAGACGTGGATATTGGATGCACTACGCCAGTGATGAATGATGACTTTTGGGAAAGTCGGCACCCCAATTCTCCATTCTTCACCCCAATACAACAAATACCTCAGTCCCCTGCACCAACCGTTCAAATGGGCTCTGAAGAAACTCACCCTACCTCGCATATGCATGAAGAAATTCCAGCCACTAGTGCTGAAGAAACAGCTGTTGCTGATCCTTTGAACATGCAGATTGCCACTGAAGAGGAACCGGAAATTCCTCAGCCTGAAGAACCTGAGATTGCGATTCCTGAGGTTGTGATGCAACTCACTGACACTCCTCTGCTCAAACCAAAGGATCCATTCTCAAGCAAGCAAAAGTTCAACGCTGAAGATTTCTTCGGCGAGCATGTGTTCTTCACTGACTACAACCCATATGACTCTGCTCGCATAAGGAAGAGGCGTTTCTGAACTGCTAGTCAAGCCAATTTCTATTCATCAGTGCTATTCAACAAAGACAAAGTCTTCGATTATGCACACATTCCTCACGTGGACATGGAATCTCTGCCGGGCTTCGAGCCAGTCCTTAGTGTTCTTCATGATGCTGGATTGCTAAATTTCTGCACTCACATATGTGATTGGAATGAAGAACTCATTCTTCAATTGTATGCGATGATGCACATCACAGGAAATTCTGAAGATGTGAACTCATGGGTGCTGGACTGGATGTCAGAAAATACTCACTACAAGGCACCAGCAACTGAATTGGTTCGTGCCCTCCCACTAAGTCCTCCCCTTGAAGGTGCTCGTTGCGTCTACAATGAACCTTAGCTTACAAATCATTACATGCAAGTGCTGATGAAGCCTTTGAAGCCAGGGCAGGCCCCTCGAACCAAATTCCTCGTCAAGGAATTACTGTATGTGCCTCGGACTGTCTATCACATTCTGACAAAGACAATGAGTCCTATCAAATGCCACGACTCAAATGATGAAGAAATCATTGGCATCATGAAGAATATGCTTTTCAATATCATTCATGGCGTTCCCGTCAACTTCCATGATTTCTTCATGAGGACTCTGGCGAATATTGCTATGTCACCATTTGAGCTGAAGCCTTATGCACCATGGATTATGAGGTTCATGAGGACAAGGTCTTCACTCAATTACAAGGCTGATACTCTGAACCACTGCAGCTACTTGCCTCCGATTGAAGTCCTCAAACGGACATTTTCCTCAGCTGATGACAAAGGCAAGGCAACTGCTGTGATAGATGAAGGCATTCGTCCATTGGATGGTCAATTTCGCAAGGCTGCATCCTACTCCACCAATGATGACTCTGCCACACATGACTCTGCCACCAACAACTCTGCCAAGCAAAATCCTCAAGCCACAGCACCCAGGGTGATGACTGATCGTGAGTTACTCCTCAGTCTTCACCAGAAAGTTGATCGCAATCATAAAAGGGTCAAGCGTCAGTTTGGTTCAATTCTTCAAACATTACCTCAACACACAATGCAGTGAAGAAAAACCAATACTACCTCCATGAAACCTTCAACCGTACCTGGGCTGTTCTGTCTCATGTCTACAACGAAGAAGATCTGAAGAAAATGGGTCTGAAGGAAGAATTTGACTTGTCTGCACCTCCACTGAAGAAATACAAGAAGATCAAGGTTACTTCCTTGGTAGCCAGCTCCTATTCTTCATCACGCGACACTAATGAAAATGAAGACTTGGACGACACTGCGGTAGGCCCTACTACGACAACGGACCCCGACAACGCTGGCGCTCCTCCATCAACTTGATATTCTTCAGGGGCGTTAGTCCTCAGTTTCGATACTTTTGTTCATTCGATGACAAAGGGGGAGAAATTTGAGTTAGTCTTCAAGCGGGTCTATTATATGGGCGTTTTTTTTCGCTAAGTTACAACTCTTGCTCTTCTGAAACTTTTATTGGATCGAGTTGTAATCTTAAACCCGATGGTGCTCTGATACTTTTGATGTGTTCCTCTGCATTCTTATTCCTCGTTATATGTTAATACACGCATGCTGAATTACATCAGTCACCATATTTCATCATGCATTTCAAATTCTTCATATTATATGTCAAATGCGTGTATGAATTACAAGATATAGGGGGAGATCTCCATGATTCAACTCTTCAAATGTGCATTGCCTCAAAAGCAAATTCCTCACTATGCACATCTTCAGGGGGGAGCTCTTCTATATCTTGCAATCAAATTCCTCAATATCAGTATTTACACTTTATATGTTTATCCCCGTTGAAAACTTAACCTATATTGTCATCAATCACCAAAAGGGGGAGATTGTAAGTGCATCTAGTGCCCCTTAGTGATTTTGGTGTATTGAAGACGTATAGGTTAAGCGTCTAATGCATTTATGAGTGTACACAGGTCTATAAGTCTATCAGGAGTTTGATATTTACAGTGAAAGTCGACCCCTAAATATGAAGTTCTTCAACTGAAGACTTTGGTATTATGAAGACTTTCTGAAGACTTTGAAAGTGAAGAAATTGGTGTGACCTTGAAGACTTGGTATTCATTTGAGGAACATGAAGCGTGAAGACTTTTGTTTTCGTAGTTTCGTTTTCTCTTTCTTGAGTCATAGGAAACACCATACTATTAAAGGGGGTCGAGGAAATACTAAGGAAATATTTCCATGTGATGCTCAACTCAAAATCCTACACCTACCAATCCCTTCGAGTGAAGCCATTGGAAATCTCATACAGTTCAGTCAATTTCTTCAGTGACAGAGATGAAGTTCTTCTGGTCGCTGAGGAACTTGTTCTGACTGGGGAGTTAGGAATTCGCCAGTGCGGATTGCCTACACAGTGAGGATCATGATAGCCCTGAGGAATTTGAGAGTCAAATTTCCAACCGTTGCTGTGCTGTGCGCCAGCTGTCCCAAAATATCTTAACTACCTAACGGTCATATCATTGAAGGACATTTATGTCTTATCATGTCGGGCTGGTCCCTAGGCTATAAATAGCCGCCCCCTACAACCTCTAGCTGGTTGGCTACTACGAGAGAAACTAACACTTGTCATTTGAGAGCATCCCATCCTCCGAGGACTTTGAGTGAAAATCATCAAGTGAGGAAAACCCAAAACCAAACACCTACAAACCCAAAGTGATTGAGCATCACTGAAGAGATTGATCCTGCATGGATCCGAAGCTTGTTACCTTTGAAGACTGTGCTTCTTCCAAACGGTTAGGCGTCATGGTCTAGAGCATCCAAGAGGAATTGTGGATCGCCGAGTGACGGAGTCTGTGAAGTCGCTTGAAGACTTACCATGAGTGATTGGACGAGGTCTGTGTGACCTTAGTTCAAGGAGAATACGGTGAGGACTTGGTGTCCTGAGCTGCGTGCTCAGCGACTGGGTGTCCGGGACTGTGTGTCCTCGAGTTTAAATACTCAGCCGCTCCAACCAGACGTACAACTGAGACAACAGTTGGAACTGGTCTACCAAATCATTGTCTTCACCAACCTTACTGGTTCTATTTCCTCAACTCTTTCATTTCCTCATTACTGTGTTGAGTGTTTGTGCATATCTATGTTTGAAGACTTTGACTGAAGACTTTCTCAATTTCCTCAGTTCAATTTCTTCAGTTTGTTTGTCTTCATCTTGTGTTATCCTGTGATTACGCTTTCTGTACTCTGTGCTTGTCTTCATTTCATCATGATGACCATGCTTGTATTCTGTTATGCTTACTCTTGAGTACTTATTCCGCTGCAAGTAGTTCTTCGCTAAGGAATTTCCTCACCGGCAAATTTCTCAGTGAAGAATTCATAAAATCGCCTATTCACCCCCCCCCTCTAGTCGATATAACGCACTTTCAACTGTAGTGCCCAAAGCATGAGGACCACCACTCCGAATCCCAACTCAACACTTAAAGGAGAAGAAGGTTTGTTCTCAGGTCAGGTTCTGTAGCTATGGTTCATACTCCTTTACTCTTGCATTACTGTATTTACTCATACCAACTTTTTTCAAATTTGAAGGATGGAATTGAAACTCCAATGGCACAACAGGTATGTTTTAAACCTGTTTCTTTAACTGGTTTGCTGTTGTAACCTGCTCTATGTTGATTTCAGTTTCATTGAATAAACAGTTACGTTCTCATGTCATGCACATTACAAGTGTTGTTATTGCTCTATAGTTACCCACACTTATATTCTGTCTATTCTGCTTTGTCTTGAACAAATATTATTTGAGTTGTGTCTCTATCTTGATTTGGCAACAAAAACTAGAATGATATAGACCATAAAGTGGCCATGGTACATAGATATATGTTTGTTTCATGCTGTTATCCTGTCCACTTTACTACTGAACTCATTTACCAAAATGAGTTTCATATACAACATGGTAAACATGAGATGTGTCTGCTTGTTTCTCTTTTAGAATGCAGACAAAATATTGGAGAACAGTACCGCGTTATCCAATGGTAAAGGAAGTAATGCAGATAAGGTTCAAGATAGTGAGACATCCCTGTTGGTCTCCAAGAAAGCTGATAGAAACTATCTTGACGACACTGAGGGAACCCAAAAGTCCTGTCTTGATGTAGTGTTCGAGTTACAGGCCACTACTGCTGGCACAAGCTCTTCGAACTCGCTGCCTGAATCAGTTCGTCTTCTTAAAGTCTCAACTTCAAGTTGAAAGACATAGATCAGATGTGCTGCGACAGGAAGCTGAAGGACTGAGGAAGTCCCTGCAGAATTCAGATGCATATTTTCTGGTGCAAGAGCAAGCGCTGGAGGATTTAAGCACCAAACAAGAGAAAGTTAATAAGCTTGCTAAGCATCTTGCCAGCATTATGGGTACCCAGGATATTGTTTCTTGAGATCATCTGAAGTGGTTTCAGTTTTGGATTTGTTTTACTGCGGCGTTTATTTGCGCTGGTCGCCAACTTTGACAACCAGTGTATATGATATGCTACTTTGTTCCCTATATTTGCGGTAGTACCGAAATTTGATGCCCAGTGGATGTAATATGTGTAATAGTCGTGATAGCCTAGCATAAGTTGCTTGCTTATTTATTTCCTTGTTGTCTTGTTTATTTGTTTGCTTGTAGTCAGTGCAGTTCTTTTTAAAACTAGGCCACAATAACCATGGGCTAATATTTACTGTAGTGACACTGGGCCTCCTACGGGCCGTAGAAACAGCGAGCCTTCTACGGGCCGTAGAAACAGTAGACCTTCTACGGGCCGTAGAAACAATGGGCCTTCTACGGGCCTTAGAAAAAATGGGCCTTCTACGGGCCGTAGAAACAATGGGCCTTCTACGGGCCGTATCATCAATGCGCCTTATATGGGCCGTATGACCATAACGGGCCATCGTTAATAGGCCATATTTGATAATGCTATGAAAACGGCCCAACGTATTAACAGACCACAAACGGGCCGATGTAACCACGGGCTGAATTTAGCCCACAAGCAGAAAATGATAGTAACGGGCCGTAAGTAAATGGATGCTGGAAATTAGCCCAAGAATAAATGGGCTCTGAGAAGGCCGAAAGATAACATTTGCTGGAAACGGCCCAACTGAATAACAGGCCCTTAATGGGTATAAAGTGATATACTATTCATTACGGGCCAGTTTCACCACGGGCCGTTAATGGGTGTAAAGTGATACACTGTTCATTGCGGGCCAGTTTCACCATGGGCCTTTAATAGGCCAAGAGTTACATAGGGCCTCTTATGGGCCGAAAGACGTCATGGGCCATACATGGGCCAGAAGTGAAAACGGGTTGGAATCATATTGGATGGCCCAGATGACGCTACTGGGCCTAATTTGGATAGGGCGTAACGGGCCTTGGATTAGCGGGCCTTAAACGAGCTATATGCGAACAGGCCGTTAACAGGCTTTCCATGGGCCGGCCCGCCACCTTTTGACCAAGTCAAAAGGGCCGGCCTTTTCACAGGAATGGGCCTTTGTTGGGCCGTGCCACGTGTCTACGTATCATAGGCGCCTTCTGTCCAATGAGTGGATGACATCTGTCCGAACGATGAGTCGACACGTGTTTCCTCCAGCCAATGATGATTTTACACGTGGAAAATCCCCATTGGTCGGGGCTGTTAACGGGTTATCGGATCCAAAACCCGACCCGATAGCTTAACGGCGTTCCGTTACGGTGGATGCCACGTGTCGGTCACCCTTGACGAAAGCACTTCTGTGACGCGCGATTTATCACCCTTGGGAAAGTCGGCACCCCAATTCTCCATTCTTCACCCCAATACAACAAATACCTCAGTCCCCTGCACCAACCGTTCAAATGGGCTCTGAAAAAATTCACCCTACCTCGCATATGCATGAAGAAATTCCAGCCACTAGTGCTGAAGAAACAGCTGCTGCTGATCCTTTGAACATGCAGATTGCCACTGAAGAGGAACCAGAAATTCCTCAGCCTGAAGAACCTGAGATTGCGATTCCTGAGGTTGTGATGCAACTCACTGACACTCCTCTGCTCAAACCAAAGGATCCATTCTCAAGCAAGCAAAAGTTCAAGGCTGAAGATTTCTTCGGCGAGCATGTGTTCTTCACTGACTACAACCCATATGACTCTGCTCGCATAAGGAAGAGATGTTTCTGAACTGCTAGTCAAGCCAATTTCTATTCATCAGTGCTATTCAACAAAGACAAAGTCTTCGATCATGCACACATTCCTCACGTGGACATGGAATCTCTGCCGGGCTTCGAGCCAGTCCTCAGTGTTCTTCATGATGCTGGATTGCTAAATTTCTGCACTCACATATGTGATTGGAATGAAGAACTCATTCTTCAATTGTATGCGATGATGCACATCACAGGAAATTCTGAAGATGTGAACTCATGGGTGCTGGACTGGATGTCAGAAAATACTCACTACAAGGCACCAACAACTGAATTGCTTCGTGCCCTCCCACTAAGTCCTCCCCTTCAAGGTGCTCGTTGCGTCTACAATGAACCTGAGCTTATAAATCATTACATGCAAGTGCTGATGAAGCCTTTGAAGCCAGGGCAGGCCCCTCGAACCAAATTCCTCGTCAAGGAATTACTGTATGTGCCTCGG
The DNA here is from genome assembly GCF_002162155.2 of Triticum dicoccoides. Taxonomy (NCBI): domain Eukaryota; kingdom Viridiplantae; phylum Streptophyta; class Magnoliopsida; order Poales; family Poaceae; genus Triticum; species Triticum dicoccoides. The sequence continues at coordinate 12,826,142 of NC_041391.1, read as the reverse complement.
ACTGTCAATCGCATTCGGACGAAGACAATGAGTCCTATCAAATGCCACGACTCAAATGATGAAGAAGTCGTTGGCATCATGAAGAATATGCTTTTCAATATCATTCATGGCGTTCCCGTCAACTTCCATGATTTCTTCATGAGGACTCTGGCGAATATTGCTATGTCACCATTTGAGCTGAAGCCTTATGCATCATGGATTATGAGGTTCATCGGGAGAAGGTCTTCACTCAATTACAAGGCTGATACTCTGAACCACTGCAGCTACTTACCTCCGATTGAAGTCCTCAAACGGACATTTTCCTCAGCTGATGACAAAGGCAAGGCAACTGCTGTGATAGATGAAGGCATTCGTCCATTGGATGGTCAATTTCGCAAGGCTGCATCCTACTCCACCAATGATGACTCTGCCACACATGACTCTGCCACCAACAACTCTGCCAAGCAAAATCCTCAAGCCACAGCACCCAGGGTGATGACTGATCGTGAGTTACTCCTCAGTCTTCATCAGAAAGTTGATCGCAATCATAAAAGGGTCAAGCGTCAGTTTGGTTCAATTCTTCACAACATGACCTCAACACACAATGCAGTGAAGAAAAACCAATACTACCTCCATGAAACCTTCAACCGTACCTGGGATGTTCTGTCTCATGTCTACAACGAAGAAGATCTGAAGAAAATGGGTCTGAAGGAAGAATTTGACTTGTCTGCACCTCCACCGAAGAAATACAAGAAGGTCAAGGTTCCTTCCTTGGTAGCCAGCTCCTATTCTTCATCGCGCGACACTGATGAAAATGAAGACTTGGACGATACTGTGGTTGGCCCTACTACGACAACGGACCCCGAAAACACTGGCGCTCCTCCATCAACTTGATATTCTTCAGGGGCGTTAGTCCTCAGTTTCGATACTTTTGTTCATTCGATGACAAAGGGGGAGAAATTTGAGTTAGTCTTCAAGCGGGTCTATTATATGGGCGTTTTTTCCCGCTAAGTTACAACTCTCGCTCTTCTGAAACTTTTATTGGATCGAGTTGTAATCTTAAACCCGATGGTGCTCTGATACGTTTGATGTGTTCCTCTGCATTCTTATTCCTCGTTATATGTTAATACACGCATGCTGAATTACATCAGTCACCATATTTCATCATGCATTTCAAATTCTTCATATTATATCTCAAATGCGTCTATGAATTACAAGATATAGGGGGAGATCTCCATGACTCAACTCTTCAAATGTGCATTGCCTCAAAAGCAAATTCCTCACTATGCATATCTTCAGGGGGAGTTCTTCTATATCTTGCAATCAAATTCCTCAATATCAGTATTTACACTTTATATGTTTATCCCCATTGAAAACTTAACCTATATTGTCATCAATCACCAAAAGGGGAGATTGTAAGTGCATCTAGTGCCCCTTAGTGATTTTGGTGTATTGAAGACGTATAGGTTAAGCGTCTATTGCGTTTATGAGTGTACACAGGTCTATAAGTCTATCAGGAGTTTGATATTTACAGTGAAAGTCGACCCCTAAATATGAAGTTCTTCAACTGAAGACTTTGGTATTATGAAGACTTTCTGAAGACTTTGAATGTGAAGAAATTTGTGTGACCTTGAAGACTTGGTATTCATTTGAGGAACATGAAGCGTGAAGACTTTTGTTTTCGTAGTTTTGTTTTCTCTTTCTTGAGTCATAGGAAACACCGTACTATTAAAGGGGGTCGAGGAAATACTAAGGAAATATTCCCATGTGATGCTCAACTCAAAATCGTACACCTACCAATCCCTTCGAGTGAAGCCATTGGAAATCTCATACAGTTCAGTCAATTTCTTCAATGACAGAGATGAAGTTCTTCTGGTCGCTGAGGAACTTGTTCTGACTGAGGAGTTAGGAATTCGCCAGTGCGGATTGCCTACATAGTGAGGATCATGATAGCCCTGAGGAATTTGAGAGTCAAATTTCCGACCGTTGTTGTGCTGTGCGCCAGCTGTCCCAAAATATCTTAACTACCTAACGGTCATATCATTGAAGGGCATTTATGTCTTATCATGTCGGGCTGATCCCTAGGCTATAAATAGCCACCCCCTACAACCACTAGCTGGTTGGCTGCTACGAGAGAAACTGACACTTGTCATTTGAGAACATCCCATCCTCCGAGGACTTTGAGTGAAAATCATCAAGTGAGGAAAACCCAAAACCAAACACCTACAAACCCAAAGTGATTGAGCATCACTGAAGAGATTGATCCTGCATGGATCCGAAGCTTGTTACCTTTGAAGACTGTGCTTCTTCCAAACGGTTAGGCGTCATGGTCTAGAGCATCCAAGAGGAATTGTGGATCGCCGAGTGACCGAGTCTGTGAAGGTTTGGAAGTCGCTTGAAGACTTACCATGAGTGATTGGACGAGGTTTGTGTGACCTTAGTTCAAGGAGAATACGGTGAGGACTTGGTGTCCTGAATTGCGTGCTCAGCGACTGGGTGTCCGGGACTGTGTGTCCTCGAGTTTAAATACTCAGCCGCTCCAACCAGACGTACAACTGAGACAACAGTTGGAACTGGTCTACCAAATCATTGTCTTCACCAACCTTACTGGTTCTATTTCCTCAACTCTTTCATTTCCTCATTACTCTATTGAGTGTTTGTGCATATCTATGTTTGAAGACTTTGACTGAAGACTTTCTCAATTTCCTCAGTTCAATTTCTTCAGTTTGTTTGTCTTCATCTTGTGTTATCCTGTGATTACGCTTTCTGTACTCTGTGCTTGTCTTCATTTCATCATGATGACCATGCTTGTATTCTGTTATGCTTACTCTTGAGTACTTATTTCGCTGCAAGTAGTTCTTCGCTAAGGAATTTCCTCACCGGCAAATTTCTCAGTGAAGAATTCATAAAAATCGCCTATTCACCCCCCCCCTCTAGTCAATATAACGCACTTTCAACTGTAGTGCCCAAAGCACGAGGACCACCACTCTGAATTCCAACTCAATGCTTAAAGGAGAAGAAGGTTTGTTCTCATGTCAGGTTCTGTAGCTATGGTTCATACTCCTTTACTCTTGCATTACTGTATTTACTCATACCAACTATTTTCAAATTTGAAGGATGGAATTGAAACTCCAATGGCACAACAGGTATGTTTTAAACCTGTTTCTTTAAGTAGTTTGCTGTTGTAACCTGCTCTATGTTGATTTCAGTTTCATTGAATAAACAATTACGTTCTCATGTCATGCACATTACAAGTGTTGTTATTGCTCTATAGTTACCCACACTTATATTCTGTCTATTCTGCTTTGTCTTGAACAAATATTATTTGAGTTGTGTCTCTATCTTGATTTGGCAACAAAAACTAGAATGATATAGACCATAAAGTGGCCATGGTACATAGATATATCTTTGTTTCATGCTGTTATCCTGTCCACTTTACTACTGAACTCATTTACCAAAATGAGTTTCATATACAACATGGTAAACATGAGATGTGTCTGCTTGTTTCTCTTTTAGAATGCAAACAAAATATTGGAGAACAGTACCGCGTTATCCAATGGTAAAGGAAGTAATGCAGATAAGGTTCAAGATAGTGAGACATCCCTGTTGGTCTCCAAGAAAGCTGATAGAAACTATCTTGACGACACTGAGGGAACCCAAAAGTCCTGTCTTGATGTAGTGTTCGAGTTACAGGCCACTACTGCTGGCACAAGCTCTTCGAACTCGCTGCCTGAATCAGTTCGTCTTCTTAAAGTCTCAACTTCAAGTTGAAAGACATAGATCAGATGTGCTGCGACAGGAAGCTGAAGGACTGAGGAAGTCCCTGCAGAATTCAGATGCATATTTTCTGGTGCAAGAGCAAGCGCTGGAGGATTTAAGCGCCAAACAAGAGAAAGTTAATAAGCTTGCTAAGCATCTTGCCAGCATTATGGGTACCCAGGATATTGTTTCTTGAGATCTTCTGAAGTGGTTTTAGTTCTGTATTTGTTTTACTGCGGCGTTTATTTGCGCTGGTCGCCAACTTTGAAAACCAGTGTATATGATATGCTACTTTGTTCCCTATATTTGCGCTGGTACCGAAATTTGATGCCCAGTGGATGTAATATGTGTAATAGTCGTGATAGCCTAGCATAAGTTGCTTGCTTATTTATTTCCTTGTTGTCTTGTTTATTTGTTTGCTTGTAGTCAGTGCAGTTCTTTTTAAAACTAGGCCACAATAACCATGGGCTAATATTTACTGTAGTGACACTGGGCCTCCTACGGGCCGTAGAAACAGTGAGCCTTCTACGGGCCGTAGAAACAGTAGACCTTCTACGGGCCGTAGAAACAATGGGCCTTCTACGGGCCTTAGAAAAAATGGGCCTTCTACGGGCCGTAGAAACAATGGGCCTTCTACGGGCCGTATCATCAATGGGCCTTATATGGGCCGTATGACCATAACGGGCCATCGTTAATAGGCCGTATTTGATAACGCTATGAAAACGGCCCAACATATTAACAGACCACAAACGGGCCGATGTAACCACGGGCTGAATTTAGCCCACAAGCAGAAAATGATAGTAACGGGCCGTAAGTAAATGGATGCTGGAAATTAGCCCAAGAATAAATGGGCTCTGAGAAGGCCGAAAGATAACATTTGCTGGAAACGGCCCAACTGAATAATGGGCCCTTAATGGGTATAAAGTGATATACTATTCATTACGGGCCAGTTTCACCACGGGCCGTTAATGGGTGTAAAGTGATACACTGTTCATTGCGGGCCAGTTTCACCATGGGCCGTTAATAGGCCAAGAGTTACATAGGGCCACTTATGGGCCGAAAGACATCATGGGCCATACATGGGCCAGAAGTGAAAATGGGTTGGAATCATATTGGATGGCCCAGATGACGCTACTGGGCCTAATTTGGATAGGGCGTAACGGGCCTTGGGTTAGCGGGTCGTAAATGGGCTATATGCGAACAGGCCGTTAACAGGCTTTCCATGGGCCGGCCCGCCACCTTTTGACCAAGTCAAAAGGGCCGGCCTTTTCACAGGAATGGGCCTCTGTTGGGCCGTGCCACATGTCGACGTATCATAGGCGCCTTCTGTCCAATGAGTGGATGACATGTGTCTGAACGATGAGTCGACACGTGTTTCCTCCAGGCAATGATGATTTTACACGTGGAAAATCCCCATTGGTCGGGGCTGTTAACGTGTTATCGGATCCAAAACCCGACCCGATAGCTTAACGGCGTTCCGTTATGGTGGATGCCACGTGTCGGTCACCCTTGATGAAAGCACTTGTGTGACGCGCGATTTATCATCATGGAAATGGACACTTCCGTGATGATAATTTTGGTAATGTCATGGAACACTTCTACGACAGCACAGGTATGACTATCTTGATTCTGTCATAAATTTGTCATTGATGTACATGCATGACAAAAAACGCGACCTACTGTGACAAACATGTATCATCACGGAAGTGTATTTTTTTTGTAGTGATAGTCTCGGAGACTACACCCACTGGGTGCACTTAGCGTTCCCCCATGATACGTCTCCAACGTATCTGTAATTTTTGATTGCTCCATGCTATATTATCTACTGTTTTGGACCATATTGGGCTTTATTTCCACTTTTATATTATTTTGGGGACTAACCTATTAACCGGAGGCCCAGCCCAGAATTGTTGTTTTTTGCCTATTTCAATGTTTCGAAGAAACGGAATATTAAACGGAGTCCAAACGGAATTAAACCTTCGGGAATGTGATTTTCTCACCGAACATGATCCAGGAGACTTGGACACCACATCAAGAAAGCAAGGAGGTGGCCACGAGGGGGGGGCGCCCCTGCCTCCTGGGCCCCCCGTTGCTCCACCGACCTACTCCTTCCTCCTATATATACCTACGTACCCCCAAGCGATCAGATACGGAGCCAAAAACCTAATTCCACTGCCGCAACTTTCTGTATCCACGAGATCCCATCTTGGGGCCTGTTTCGGAGCTCCGCTAGAAGGGGAATCCCCCATGGAGGGCTTCTACATCAACGTCATAGCCTCTCCGATGAAGTGTGAGTAGGTTACCTTAGACCTTCGGGTCCATAGTTAGTAGCTAGATGGCTTCTTGTCTCTTTTTTGGATCTCAATAAAATGTTCTCCCCCTCTCTCGTGGAGATCTATTCGATGTAATCTTCTTTTGCGGTGTGTTTGTTGAGACCGATGAATTGTGGGTTTATGATCAAGTCTATATATGAACAATATTTGAATCTTCTCTGAATTCTTTTATGTATGATTGGTTATCTTTGCAAGTCTCTTCGAATTATCAGTTTGGTTTGGCCTACTAGATTGGTTTTTCTTGCAATGGGTGAAGTGCTTAGCTTTGGGTTCAATCTTGCGGTGTCCTTTCCAAGTGACAGTAGGGGCAGCAAGGCACGTATTGTATTGTTGCCATCGAGGATAACAAGATGGGGTTTTTATCATATTGCATGAATTTATCCCTCTACATCATGTCATCTTGCTTAAGGCGTTACTCTGTTTTCTTGAACTTAATACTCTAGATGCATGCTGGATAGCGGTCGATGAGTGGAGTAATAGTAGTAATGCAGGCAGGAGTCGGTCTACTTGTCTCGGACGTGATGCCTATATACATGATCATACCTAGATATTCTCATAACTATGCTCAATTCTGTCAATTGCACAACAGTAATTCGTTCACCCACCGTAAAATACTTATGCTCTTGAGAGAAGCCACTAGTGAAATCTATGGTCCCGGGGTCTATCTTTATCATATTAATCTCCCAACGCTTTATTATTGCTTTTGCTTTTTTACTTTGCTTTTATTTTACTTTGTATCTTTATACCAAAAATACCAAAAATATTATCTATCATCTCTATCAGGTCTCACTCTCGTAAGTGACCGTGAAGGGATTGACAACCCCTAATCGCGTTGGTTGCGTGGAGCTATTTGTTTTGTGTAGGTACGAGGGACTCGCGCGTAGCCTCCTACTGGATTGATACCTTGGTTCTAAAAAACTGAGGGAAATACATACTCTACTTTGTTGCATCACCCTTTCCTCTTCAAGGAAATCCAACAGAGTGCTCAAGAAGTAGCAGGAAGATTTCTGGCGCCGTTCACGGGGAGTCTACGCAAAAGTCAACATACCAAGTACCCATCACAATCCCTTATCTCTCGCTTTACATTACTTTCCATTTGCTTCTCGTTTTCCTCCCCCCACTTCACCCTTGCCGTTTTATTCGCCCTCTCTTTTTTGTTTGCCTTTTTCCCGCTTGTTTGTCGTTATGTATGAACTTGGGAAAATTTTTGCCGGTATGGACAATAATAATATCATGGAAAATTCTGATGCTCCTGCTGAAGAACCCCCTACCTTGCATATCGAGTCGGTAGTGGTAATATTATTGGAAAATGAGTTATTCAAGATTTCTTTACTTGTGCCGGTGCTTTGCCTTCTATGGGCGGTTCTATTCTTCATAGAACTAGTAGTCTTGCGGACGCTATTGCCATTCTTATAGCTGAACTTGAAAGGCAATTTATGCACATGCATCCTTGCATACAAAGGATTTTCTTAGAATTTTCTAACATTGAGCATTCTTCTATTAAGCGTGCCGCCACTATCTTTTTGGCTCATGAGTTTAGATTTATTATAAAAGAGGCCAAAGAAATCTTTGTGCGTTATAGGGTAGATGCTAGTCATCCTCCCATTGAAGCTATCATTTTTAATCAAGAAGACATGATGCGTTTACAATCTTTAGATCATATTGCTTATAATGAAAATCTTAGGAAAAAGGTTCCTGCCGATGTTCTAGTTGATTAAATTTCTGAGCTTAATGATGATTTTGCTATTCATAATAATGGACTAGGTTTTCCTCTTGAACGAAGGCTTGTAGCTTTTTGCCAAAAGAATGCTCTTAATGATGAATTGGTTGTGCAATATAAAGGGCCTAGGGAGGATTCGATACCTCCCGAGATTGATATTGGGGACTTTTGTCCCATTAAATTTAGCCCCTTTGATTATTTTTTCTTTCCTCAAAGAAAACTTGCTGCTGAACACAGATAATATGAGAGAAGTTTTCATGATTTGCCATACCACTATTATGGCAATACCTAGATCTATCCTTGCTTTTATACCTAGCTAGGGGCGTTAAACGATAGCGCTTGTTGGGAGGCAACCCAATTTTATTTTTAGTTTTTTTGCTTTTGCTTATGTTTAGAATAAATAATCCATCTACCTTCTGTTTAGATGTGGTTTTATGTTTTAATTAGTGTTTGTGCCAAGTTAAACCTATAGGATCTTCTTCGATGATAGTTATTTGATCTTGCTGTAATTTCCAGAAACTTTCGGTTCACGAAAACAATTGTTAAAAATCAACAGAACGTGATAAAATAGTGATTCCGATTGCTGCTGATCAATAAACAAATTTCCTAGGTCTTCCTATTATTACTGAATGTTTGGTGTTCCCGAAGTTTGCGTTAGTTACAGATTACTACAGACTATTCTGTTTTTCGCAGATTCTGTTTTTCGTGTGTTGTTTTCTTACTTTGATGAATCTATGGCCAGTAAAATAGTTCATAAACCACAGACAAGTTGGAATATAGTAGGTTTAACACCAATATAAATAAAGAATGAGTTCATTACAGTACCTTGAAGTGGTCTTTTGTTTTCTTTCGTTAACGGAGCTCACGAGATTTCTGTTGAGTTTTGTGTTGTGAAGTTTTCAAGTTTTGGGTGAAATCTTTTGATGGATTATGGAACAAGGAGTAGCAAGAGCCTAAGCTTTGGGATGCCCATGGCACCCACAAGATAATATAAGGACACCAAAAAGTCAAAGTTTGGGGATGCCCCGGAAGGCATCCCCTCTTTCGTCTACTTCCATCGGTAACTTTACTTGGAGCTATATCTTTATTCACCACATGATATGTGTTTTGCTTGGAGCGTCTTGTATGATTTGAGTCTTTGATTTTTTAGTTTACCACAATCATCCTTGCTGTACACACCTTTTGAGAGAGCCATACATGAACTGGAATTTGATAGAATACTCTATGTGCTTCACTTATATCTTTTGAGCTATATAGTTTTGCTCTAGTGCTTCACTTATATCTTCTAGAGCACGGTGGTGGATTTGTTTTATAGAAACTATTGATCTCTCAGGCTTCACTTAGATTATTTTGAGAGTCATAAATAGCATGGTAATTTGCCTAATAATAATATGCTTGGTATTCATGATTTGTAAAACTTTCTTTTGAGTGCGTTGAATACTAAGAAAAGTTTGATGCTTGATAATTGTTTTGAGATATGGAGGTGATAATATCAAAGTTGTGCTAGTTGAGTAGTTGTGAATTTCAGAAATGCTTGTGTTGAAGTTTGCAAGTCTTGTAGCATGCACGTATGGTAAACATTATGTAACAAATTTGAAACATGAGGTGTTATTTGATTGTCCTCCTTATGAGTGGCGGTCGGGGACGAGCGATGGTCTTTTCCTACCAATCTATCCCCCTAGGAGCATGCGTGTAGTGCTTTGGTTTTTGATGGCTTGTAGATTTTTGCAATAAGTATGTGAGTTCTTTATGACTAATGTTAAGTCCATGGATTATACGTACTCTCACCCTTCCATCATTGCTAGCCTCTTCGGTACCGTGCATTGCCCTTTCTCACATTGAGAGTTGGTGCAAACTTCGCCGGTGCATCCAAACCCCGTGATATGATACGCTCTTTCACACATAAACCTCCCTATATCTTCCTCAAAACAGCCACCATACCTACGTATTATGGCATTTCCATAGCCATTCCGAGATATATTGCCATGCAACTTTCCACCATACCGTTCTTCATGACACATTCATAATTGTCATATTGCTTAGCATGATCATGTAGTTGACATAGTATTTGTGGCAAAGCCACCATTCATAATTCTTTCATACATGTCACTCTTGATTCATTGCATATCCCAGTACACCGCTGGAGGCATTCATATAGAATCATACTTTGTTCTAGTATCGAGTTGTAATCATTGAGTTGTAAATAATTAGAAGTGTGATGATCATCATTTCATAGAGCATTGTCCCAATAAAAAGAAGAAAGGCCAAAAAAAGAGGGCCCAAATATATATATATATATATATATATATACTATCCTTTTTTGCACACTTGTGCTTCAAAGTAGCACCATAATCTTCATGATAGAGTGTCTCTTGTTTTGTCACTTTCATATACTAGTGGGAAATTTTCATTATAGAACTTGGCTTGTATATTCCAACAATGGGCCTCCTCAAGTGCCCGAGATCTTCGTGAGCAAGCAAGTTGGATGCACACCCACTTAGTTTCTTTTGTTGAGCTTTCATACATTTATATCTCTAGTGCATCCGTTGCATGGCAATCCCTACTCCTTGCATTAACATCAATCGATGGGCATCTCCCTAGCCCATTGATTAGCCTCGTTGATGTGAGACTTTCTCCTTTTTGTCTTCTCCACATAACCCCCATCATCATATTCTATTCCACTCATAGTGCTATATCCATGGCTCACGCTCATGTATTGCGTGAAGGTTTATAAAGTTTGAGATTACTAAACTATGAAAAAATTGCTTGGCTTGTCATCGGGGTTGTGCACGATGAGAGCATTCTTGTGTGACAAAAATGGAGCATGACTAAACTATATGATTTTGTAGGGATGAACTTTCTTTGGCCATGTTATTTTGAGAAGACATAATTGCTTAGTTAGTATGCTTGAAGTATTATAATTTTTATGTCAATATGAACTTTTGTCTTGAATCTTTTGGATCTTAATATTCATACCACAGTTAAGAAGAATTACATTGAAATTATGCCAAGTAGCACTCCGCATCAAAAATTCTCTTTTTATTATTTACCTACTCGAGGACGAGCAGGAATTAAGCTTGGGGATGCCTGATACGTCTCCAACGTATCTATAATTTTTGATTGCTCCATGCTATATTACCTACTGTTTTGGACCATATTGGGCTTTATTTTCCACTTTTATATTATTTTTGGGACTAACCTATTAACCGGAGGCCCAGCCCAGAATTGTTGTTTTTTGCCTATTTCAGTCGGAATATCAAACGGAGTCGAAATGGAATGAAACCTTCGGGAACGTGATTTTCTCACCAAAGACTTGGACCCCACATCAAGAAAGAAAGGAGGTGGCCACGAGGGTGGGGGGCGCGCCCACCCCCTTGCCTCGTGGGCCCCCTGTTGCTCCACCAACGTACTCCTTCATCCTATATATACTTACGTACCCCCAAACGATCAGATACGGAGCCAAAAACCTAATTCCACCGCCGTAACTTTCTGTATCCACGAGATCCCATCTTGGGGCCTGTTCCGGAGCTCCGCCGGGAGGGGAATCCACTATGGAGGGCTTCTACATCAACATCATAGCCTCTCCAATGAAGTGTAGTAGTTTACCTCAGACCTTCGGGTCCATAGTTAGTAGCTAGATGGCTTCTTCTCTCTTTTTGGATCTCAATACAATGTTCTCCCCCTCTCTCGTGGAGATCTATTCGATGTAATCTTCTTTTGCGGTGTGTTTGTTGAGACCGATGAATTGTGGGTTTATGATCAAGTCTATCTATGAACAATATTTCAATCTTCTCTGAATTCTTTCATGTATGATTGGTTATCTTTGCAAGTCTCTTCGAATTATCAGTTTGGTTTGGCCTACTAGATTGGTTTTTCTTGCAATGGGAGAAGTGCTTAGCTTTGGGTTCAATCTTGCGGTGTCCTTTCCCATTGACAGTAGGGGCAGAAAGGCACACATTGTGTTGTTGCCGTCGAGGATAACAAGATGGGTTTTTTTATCATATTGCATGAATTTATCCCTCTACATCATGTCATCTTGCTTAAGGCGTTACTCTGTTTTCTTGAACTTAATACTCTAGATGCATGCTGGATAGCGGTCGATGAGTGGAGTAAGAGAAGTAGATGCAGGTAGGAGTCGGTCTACTTGTCTCGGACGTGATGCCTATATACATGATCATACCTAGATATTCTCATAACTATGGTCAATTCTGTCAATTGCTCAACATTAATTCGTTCACCCACCGTAAAATACTTATGCTCTTTAGAGAAGCCACTAGTGAAATCTATTGTTGCCGGGTCTATCTTTATCATATTAATCTCCCAACACTTTATTATTGTTTTTGCTTTTTACTTTGCTTTTATTTTACTTTGTATCTTTATAACAAAAATACCAAAAATGTTATCTATCATCTCTATCAGATATCACTCTCGTAAGTGACCGCGAAGGGATTGACAACCCCTAATCGTGTTGGTTGCGTGGAGCTATTTGTTTTGTGTAGGTACGAGGGACTCGCGCATAGCTTCCTACTGGATTGATACCTTGGTTCTCAAAAACTAAGGGAAATACTTACTCTACTCTGCTGCATCACCCTTTCCTCTTCAAGGAAATCCAACGCAGTGCTCAAGAAGTAGCACCCCACCGGTTCAAAAATTCAATCGACGACAACATCGAATTTAGCTCAAAGTACGGATTTGCTCAGTGACAAATCGAAACACCCAGTGGGTGTACAGATGCGAAGCGCAGACAGATGAAAAGATTCTTTGAAAGAAAGTTTTCAGGTACCATATCCTAACAGGACAAGCCAAAACAGTCAGTAGGCAATCTGCTAACCTGGACGTTGCTCTAGAGAGCCGAGCTGGCCTCATAAGCAGCTTGGCTGGCTTCCCGCACCATCTTCATCTTCTCCATCATAATGCCCGCCTGGCGTATAGCCTCTTTGGCAGCACCCACTTGGTCCTCTGGGACGTGATGTGTAGCAAAAAGTGAAGGTGGATCGACGGGAGCCTGTGCAGCTGACGCAGAAGGCCGAGCACTCGACAGCGGTATGGCGAAGGAAACGGAAGTCCAATTGGCATCGCCGGCGTCCTGAACTACCGGTTACGCCACCGGCGTCGACTGAAGCGTCTCGCTAGCGGACGTTTTCCTGTTTCTTCTCCCCAAGGGCCTCTGTGGCTCGTCCTCATCATCGTCGGGGAGATCAATTACGTTGAGAGCTATAAAAAGATCAGTCGCCAAAATTTCATCACCCGATTGGATATATCACAGTTCAATCGACAAAGCGAAGACAAAATCACGAAGATTGTACCTGGATTGGAGGTGACCGCATATTCCATTTCCTCATCCTCGTTTTATAAGCAGAGGTCCCGGAGGTAGCGGCACTGCCAGTTTCAAGATTCATTCGGTCAAACCAAGGGGAAAATAAACAGAACAGAACGTCGAGTAAAAACAAAAGAAGAACACTCACGCAGAAGCAACAAGAACGTCAATTTTGATTCTCGGCAGTGCGTTCCGAGTCTTATGCACTACAACCTTGGACTGCTTTGGAGCCTTTTCAGTTGGTGCCGGAGAGGACGTCCGAGGATGTTATGACGACTGCCTGGTTTGAACGGTCGCCTTGTCACGAGCGCTTGCCGGGTCGTGAGTAAGTTTGGTTCGCCTTTCCCTGCGGGGAGGAGAGTCGACATCTTCTTCGTCACTCAGGTCGTCGCTCTCCTCGTCACCCTGTCCGTCGGAATGCCACTCGCCGCTTTCACCTCCGCTTGCCTCCCCCTCCGGGTCCTGCTCCTGCTCTCCGTTGGGCATCGAATACATTTCAGTAAGGGCCTAGAAGAAAACAAGCAAGACAAAGTTAGTCGGTGAAGCATAAACAATTGCATGTTAAATCAAGATGACACTCGGTAATTCAGAATCGGACCTTGTCTGGTTCATAGGATTGGTCAAGTGGAGGGATTCTTCTGGCTCCTCTTGGGTTATCCTTGTTGCCAGTGATACTCCTCAACCACTTATCCACCGTATCCTCGTCGACTTCCTCTGGGTGCACCCGAGTGGAATCTTCAATGCCTGAGTACATCCAAATCGGATGGTCGCGGGCTTGAAGTGGCTGAATGCATCATCTGAGGAAGGCTTCCAGCAGATCCATTCCAGTTACACCCTCACGGATGAGATGGACCACTCGCTCAACCAGCACTTTCACCTCCTCTTTCTCCCTTGGAGTCACTTTCAAGGCGGAGAGCTTCTCTATGCGAGCCATAGAAAAGGAGAAACTCCAGTCGACTGGCCTGGAGTCGGCTGGTCTTTACAGTAAAACCAGGTCGACTGCCATCCTCGGAACGACTCGGGAAGAATATGGCTAGGAAAGAGCTCTTACCCCTCATCTGAATCCCAAGACCCCCACACATCTGGATCACTTGGGTCCTCTTGTCACTCAGGTTGACCTTTTTGACCGACTGGGAGCAACACATGAAAATGTGCTTGAAGAGACCCCAGTGTGGTCGACAACCCAAGAAGTTTTTGCATAGAGACACGAAAGCAGCATGATACACGTTGGTGTTGGGGGAAAAGTGATGAAGTTGTGCTCCAAAGAAATTCAAGAAAGCTCGAACAAAAGGATGCAGAGGCAAAGAAATACCCCGATCGATGTGAGTGGCGAGGAGGACGCACTCACCCTCCCGCGGTCGAGGTTCACGACGAGGATCCGCCCCGGTTGGACTTTTTCCCCTTCGCCTTCGTTGTCGCCTTCTTCGCGTGCTCCAGAGCCACCGTCTTTTCTTTCCCCATCGCCGCGGATGGAGCTCGAAAGGAGCGGCGGTGCTGGAGCAGGAGCAGGCGCAGTGGGGAAAGCTGAGAAGGGAGAAGAAGAATGAGGACGCACTGTTCAAAAACTCCGGTCCGACGCCTTATATGGGGTTGCTTCCGAGTGACTGACGTGTAGGCCCAGGCGATCTTATCAAATCCCGCAACAGTTGCGCGCGCGATATATGGCAAAAAAGTCGGCGGGGGAATCGAGGCGGCCTTGCCTTATCCAGCCCGATTACTGCGGCCTTCTCCGCCCCGCGCACTTCCCGAAATTTGAATCCCGCGAGATCCGCGGGCAGCAGAACAACTCGTCAGACGGAAGATCTCCTCCTCATTACCACTCGGACCTCTTCCAGCATAAGTTCACTCGACAAAACCAGGTATGGATCAAGGCGACTCAAAAAGAACTTGGTGTCACCACCTCGGTTCGTTGATCCAAAACAAGGCACACCCGAAGCGCGAAAAATGAGTCAGAACTATTTTCAACTCCTTCTCCACTCAAACCCTGATCCATTCGGGGGCTAATGATCAGGACATGTACCTAGGGTAGGGTCATAGGCTTGACCTAAATACCCTCCCAAGGACATCACTCTAAAGCCAGAAGCATTCGAGGGGTACCATCATCCACTCAACCAGAAACATTTCCACTCGGAGGAATCAAAGTCACTCGACCGTAACAAGAAACACTCGACGGATAGAATACCTAAAGTCACTCTACACAGCAACGGTCGAGCATTAACTCCTAGACTTAATATCCCTTTATAACACTTTATTACGGGCGTTACCTGCAACGCTCCTTCTTGATGAACATTGAACTCCTTGTCACGTGGGCTGGCTGGGGTTCTGGCGCACTCTATATAAGCCACCCTCCTTCACTAGCACAAGTGTTGGCACCCCCTATAACACACACGCATATAATCTAGTCGACCGCCTCCGGGCACCGAAACGTAGGGCTGTTACTTCCTCCGAGAAGGGCCTGAACTCGTAAAACTCGTGCGTACAACTTCTCCATAGCTAAGATCTTGCCTCTACATACCTACCAACCATTCTACTGTCAGACTTAGAACCACGACACCTACCCCCCTGGGCGCGCCCTCCACCCTCGTGGACCCCACGGTTGCTCCACCGACGTACTCCTTCCTCCTATATATATATATATATATATATATATATATATATATATATATATATATATATATACCTACGTACACCCAAACTACCGGATACAGAGCCAAAAACCTAATTCCACCGCCGCAACCTTCTGTACCCGTGAGATCCCATCTTGGGGCCTGTTCCAGAGCTCCGCCGGAGGGGGCATCGATCACGGAGGGCTTCTACATCAACACCATAGCCTCTCCGATGAAGTGTGAGTAGTTTACCCCAGACCTTCGGGTCCATAGTTACTAGCTAGATGGCTTCCTCTCTCTTCTTGTATCTCAACACAATGTTCTTCCCCTCTCTTGTGGAGATCTATTCGATGTAATCTTTTTTGCGGTGTGTTTGTTGAGACCGATGAATTGTGGGTTTATGATCAAGTTTATCTATGAACAATATTTGAATCTTCTGAATTCTTTTATGTATGATTGGTTATCTTTGCATGTCTCTTCGAATTATCAGTTTGGTTTGGCCTACTAGATTGATCCTTCTTGCAATGGGAGAAGTGCTTAGCTTTGGGTTCAATATTGCGGTGTCCTTTCCCGGTGACAGTAGGGGCAGCAAGGCACGTATTGTATTGTTGCCATCAAGGATAACAAGATTGGGTTTATATCATATTGCATGAGTTTATCCCTCTACATCATGTCATCTTGCTTAAAGCGTTACTCTGTTCTTATGAACTTAATACTCTAGATGCATGCTTGATAGCGGTGGATGTGTGGAGTAATAGTAGTAGATGCAGGCATGAGTCGGTCTACTTGTCTCGGTCTGATGCCTATATACATGATCATGCCTAGATATTCTCATAACTATGCTCAATTCTGTCAATTGCTCAACAGTAATTTGTTCACCCACCGTAAGTACTTATGCTCTTGAGAGAAGCCACTAGTGAAACCTATGGCCCCCGGGTCTATTTTCCATCATATTAATCTTCGAACACTTAGCTATTTCTGTTGCCTTTTATTTTACTTTGCATCTTTATCACAAAAATACCAAAAATATTATCTTATCATATCTATCAGATCTCACTCTCGTAAGTGACCGTGTAGGGATTGATAACCCCTTATCGCGTTGGTTGCGAGGATTTATTTGTTTGTGTAGGTGCGAGGGACTCGTGTGTAGCCTCCTACTGGATTGATACATTGGTTCTCAAAAACTAAGGGAAATACTTACGCTGCTTTGTTGCATCACCCTTTCCTCTTCAAGGGAAAACCAACGCAGTGCTCAAGAGGTAGCAGTGAACACATCATGACTTTCAGCAGTTGGTTGGAAACACGTCTCAGAGGTGACAACACTGTTTGTGATGAGTCGTACTCGTTGTCTAGGGGACCATCTTCGACTGTATTGACTTACAAAGGATACGAGATAAATGGGAATACATTTTACACGATCGCCCAAGATCAAATGAGCACCAACCAAAACAGCGGTGTCCACTTTGATGCAGCAACCGAGAGGGGAAAGGACACATATTATGGTTACATAGTGGACATATGCGAACTTGACTACGGAGATGATTTTAAGGTCCCTTTTTTTTAAGTGCAAATGGGTCAATCTGTTAGGAGGCGGGGTACAGGTGGACCCACAGTACAGAATGACAACAGTGGATCTGAACAATCTTGGGTACACTGACGAACCGTTTGTCCTAGCCAATGATGTGGCACGGGTTATCTATGTGAAGGACATGTCTACCAAACCGAGAAAAAGAAAAGATAAGGAGGCAAATACATCATACGATGAGCCAAAGCTCCACATAGTTCTTTCAGGAAAAAGGGACATCATGGGAGTGGAGGGCAAGTCAGACATGTCCGAAGATTATGAAAAGTTTCATGAAATTCCTCCCTTCAAAGTCAAGGCTGACCCAAGCATCCTGATAAATGACGAAGATTATCCATGGTTACAACGCAATAAGGAAAGGACACAAGCAAAGAAAAACTGAAGACTTTCTCTCCACAACTATTATGATGATACCATGCCTACTTTCAACCTTTTCGTAGTTCATTTGAAATCCCTTTGTAACACACGAGTTTCCGTATGAAATCCTGATACTTCGAAAGAGATTGTCCATTTTGTACACGAAGTGCATCCAGTTTTTGCCGTAACCCTCTCAACTTTCTTGCACATGCACTAGTAGAAAACAGGGCATTTGTCCCGGTTCATAAGGGCCTTTAGTCCCGGTTCTTGAACCAGGACTAATAGGTCGTTACTAATGCGTCCCCCCTTTAGTCCCGATTCTTACACAAACCAGGACAGATGGGCATCCACGTGGCCGCTGCGGGCAGCCTAGGCAGGGGGGCCTTTGGTCCCGGTTGGTGACATAAACCGGGACCAAAAGGCTTCCACGCGTCAGCAGCTGGCTGGAGCTGAGGTTTTTCTTTTTTAAAAAAAAAAGTGGCTGGTTTAGGGGTTTTGGCGGTTATTTTTAGGTTGTTATTAGCTAGCTAATAGAGAGAAGTGTCCTCTCTTAAATCTTCGTCCTTGGTTTACCAACTCTACTGCTATGTTCATTTCACCCGCTGATATATAATAACTCATGCATGCTCGCATCTTACATCATCATATATAATAACAAGTCCTATTAATCATGCATCATCATACAGCTTCTACTCATTATTAATAATAAGTCATACGATCATCATCCTCATAGTCATCGAACCCAACCCTACATAATTGTTCTTAGCACATGATCATCAGTATCAGGTAGGACCTAAACACCCTTAAGGTAAAAAAGCATAAAACAATATAGACCCTGACTCTCCATTATGAAGAATGGAGATCATCCTGTCTCCAATTCTTCCGCTTCGCTTCCTTTTGCTTCCAAGAAGCTCCTTACGACTGTCCATACATTTTTTCCATTCTTTGATTGTCATGTCTCCACTTCTTTTAGAAATCCGGTATGGACAGTTGAGATTCGTAGGACGACCTGGTTGTATGTTCAAAACATAAAGGCTACCGTGCGTATACATCAAATCAGGCACACAATCATTCGGGATTATCTGTTGAAAAACATAGTAATAACTTCGTAGTTAGCAATGATGTACTAGTTTTAGAAGTATGCAAAAAGATGCACGGATATCGTAATAGTAAAAAATCTTACCAGGGTATCTCCATGGTAGTTACCGTAGTTCAACACATGCACTAGTGGCACGTATTGACCATAATGTTGACGAGTTCGATTGTAGACATTGTAATTCTCAAGATCGGTACAAAATGCGATCAGATGATTTTTCTCCTTATAAGTTAATTCGGAGCCATCGGTGTAGTGGGTTTTGTCTACCATCTTCCGCACATTCTTTGAAGAATGAAAATAAGCTGTCAATGGAAATAAGTTGTCAACTATTTTGAAATAAACAATATAAATTACTTAATAACTATGTTAAGCTCACATGGGGGAAGAATTGGAGGTGTATCCACAAGGACCCAAATCTCCATATTGTCTTGCTCGATTGTAGGATCACCAAGATCCATGGTGATAAGCATACCCTCATCAAAACCATACATCTTGCAAAGTGCTTCCCAATTTTTGCAACCAAAATGGGTTACACTCTCAGCATTGTACAACTTTACTTTAAAATCCACACCATGATGGGTCCTTAGGAGATTTTTTTGGTTTCCATACTTTCATGGTCTTCAAAACCCATCCTCTCCAAGACATAGCATCTTACATAGCATGGGATAAGCTAGTCGAATTGCACAAGATGAAAAATACACGTTAAAATAGTTGAAGTCGTGCTTAATTACGAAAAAACTATTGTCGGCATTGCGTACCATATGAACATCGAAGGTCTCCTCGAGCTTAAGGCTAAAGCGCCGATCTTCGTCCAGCTCAATGAACCTGTCGCACATACCTCGGTCGTCGTGGCACCAGTCGCACTCCCTCGGGCGGTTTTCATCGTCCGACTACGACATTTCCGGCCTATGTTCATAATTCAAATATTAAACTTGTACAATTAAATATATTTACTAAAAAACCTAAATTAGATCATTATTATTAATCACGGGTTGACTATCGGTGATGGTACGTAGCTCCTCCTTTCATTCCCGAGTGCATTATTACACCAAATTGTCTAGCACACGGGAACGAAGGAGAAGCTACCCCCACGACGGTGTGGATGATGGAGGGGGCTCCTAGATTTCTGCATAGTGCTCTCCAATTTTAGCATTCAAAGTAGGAGTACTTTTCCAATATGAGCATTCAATAAGCAAAACCAAATCATAAAATAAAGTAGTATTCAAATTAGCATGCATTCAATTATAAGCAAAAGTACATCATCTCTTGTGTCCGTACATCGTCGAATAGTATCACTAATACTCCTCGAATACTATCATACATATAGCATCACTAATACAGCTAGAACCATAGCGCCCGACAGGTATCATCGCGGGCGGTGGACACCCAAAGATAAGGAACCATCATAGGTCATAGCTCTAGTGAGATCCCAGAAGAACCTGCCAGGTATTGTTGAACCTGCCCTCCAATGCAACCATGTAGCGACGGACGTGCTCGTCCTCCTCGCTGACACGGTGACGTACCACCTCCGCGGTGTCCAGAAGCCTCGGCACCATCACTGGCCCACGCGACCGCCACCTAACAAGGATAGGGTCAACACGGGCTGCCTCCTCACCAACCTACGTCCCCCGGAAGGTAGCACCTCCCAATACCAGCCCGGTGGAGCCCAGTCCCGAACATGGCCCTGATCAAGCAGGCCTCCACCGCCGAGTCGACGACGACGAGGATGCGGGATAGGCATCGCCGACGTCGATGCGGGAACTACTTCTATGTATAGTTAAATAAAGTAGTTTTATTTAATTAAATCAACTAGTTCAACTACTAAGCACTTACTATAAATAAATAAAGTAGTGCTTACTAAAAACAAACTACTTCTATATATAGTAAAATAAAGTAGTTTATTAAATCAACTAGCTAGTTCAACTATATATGAAGCACTTACTCTAAATAAAATAAAGTAGTACTTACTAAAAATAAACTAGTTTAACTATAGTTCTCTTATTTTTCTAACTAATTATATTAAACATATTCATAAATGAATTCTATCATTCACAATTTTCATATACATACACAATAAATTGACAAAGAAAATACTATGAACAAAAAAATCATTAAAATTCCATGAACAGAATTACAACAGAAAAAATCATAAAAATTCTATGAACAGAAAAAAAACATAAAAAATTGACATATTCGATCTTTGCATATATATGAACATACAAACATGCATATTCAAAAATAATATCACCAAAAAAATCAATTAACAGAAAAAAAAATCTAACACAATATGAACAAATTAATTACACAATAAGAAAAAAATATAACAGAAAAATCTATAAACTACAAATCTAACAAAAATAATCTATGAATTACAAAAAAATCTAACAAAAAAATCTAAAAAAATCTAACAAAATCTAACTCAATTAACTACACATCTAAATTAACTACTACTAACATCAAATTAAATTAGTTGCTCATGGCGACGGTGTCGGGGACGGCGACGGCAACGGCGAGGTGCGCCGCGGGGCGGGGTGGCGCGGCGACGGTCGACGGTGAGGCGGTGTGGCGCGGGCTGGGGCGGCACGGCGACGGGCAGGGGCCGGCGGCGTCCCGTGGAACGGGGCGCGGGGCGGGAGGCAGCAACGGCGTCGATTGGGGCGGCGCGGGATGGTGCCGGGGCAGCGCGGGACGACGCGGGGCGATGACGGCGACGGCGAGGCGGAGACGGACGGGCAGCCTGGCGGCGTCGGGCGGCGGGGAAGAACAAACTGAACCAAATTTTCACGAGTGCCGCTTATATAGGCAGAGCATTGGTCCAACCGAGACCAACGCACCCCTTTAGTCCCGGTTGGTGGCACCAACCGGGACCAAAGGCCTCTTTTCTGCAGCCCAAAGGGCAGGAAACAGAGACCTTTGGTCCCGGTTGATGCCACAAACCGGGGCAAAACAAGCGCATTTGTCCCGGTTGGTGCCACCAACCGGTACCAATGCGTCCCTTTAGTCCCGGTTGGTGCCACGAACAGGGACCAAAGGTCGTGTGCTGGAACTAGCGCGGTGCGGTGCTATGTTTAGTCCCACCTCGCTAGCCGAGAGGGGCTCGGAGTGGTTTATAAGCCCTACCGAACCAACCACTTCGAGCTCCTCTCCACTGCAGGCTTACGGGCCTAAAATCACTCTCTGTGCTTGTGGGCCTATTGGGCCTACCGCGGGCCTGCATCCTGGGCCTAGTAATGGGTTTCTAGTCGTATGTAGGCCGTGGTGGCCCTGTAGGTGGCACTTTTTTAATTTTTCCCCAGTTTTTTTGCTTTCTTTTTTGTTTCTAATTACTTATTTATTATCTTTTACGATAATTCTTTTTGCTATTAAAGTTTGTAACAAAATTCTAATTACTTATTTATTTTCTTTTCTGATAATTCTTTTTGCTTTTAATGTTTTGAACAAAATTCTAATGACCTATTTTTTTCTTTTATGATAATTCTTTTTGCTATTAAAGTTTGTAACAAAATTCTATACAATTTTAGTTTCAATAATACTAGAGGTTTATAAAAGCTTTTTATTTGATTCCTTTAGTACCAGTTCTAAGGCTGTTACAAAGGCATTTTAATTGGTACAGGTTTTAAGGCTGGGGCCCCACGAGCACCTTTTAGTACCGGTTCGTGGCATGAACCGGTAAAAGAGTTTTTTAGTTGATTCTTTCTGCAGCTGTTTTTTAGTCCCACCTCACCAAGCGAGAGGCACTCACAGCGGTTTATAATCCCTGAGTGTAGAGACGATGAAGGGAGAAGCGCAGTGCTCACCTGCACGTTGGCCTGAAGCTAAGCAACGTGCAGGTGAGCATTGCGCCTCTCTTTCATTTTGGCATGGTATCATCATTTCATCCACATAGCATATGCAAGAAAGTTGAGAGGGTTACGGCAAAAACTGGATGCACTTTGTGTACAAAACGGACAATCAGGATTTCATACGGAAACTTATCTGTTACAAGATGCATTTCAAATGAACTACAAAAAGGTTGAAAGTTGCCATGGTATCATCATAATAGTTGTGGAGAAAGTCTTCACTTTTTCTTCGCTTGTGTCCTTTCCTTATTGCGCCGTAACCATGGATAATCTTCATCATTTATCAGGATGCTTGGGTCAGCCTTGACTTTGAAGGGAGGAATTTCATGAAACTTTTCATAATCTTCGGACATGTCTGTCTTGCCCTCCACTCCCACGATGTCCCTTTTTCCTGACAGAACTATGTGGCGCTTTGGCTCATCGTATGATGTATTCGCTTCCTTATCTTTTCTTTTTCTCGGTCTGGTAGACATGTCCTTCACATAGATAACCTGTGCCACATCATTGGCTAGGACGAACGGTTCGTCAGTGTACCCAAGATTTTTCAGATCCACTGTTGTCATTCCGTACTGTGGGTCTACCTGTACCCCGCCTCTTGACAGATTGACCCATTTGCACTTAAACAAAGGGACCTTAAAATCATGTCCGTAGTCAAGTTCCCATATGTCCACTATGTAACCATAATATGTGTCCTTTCCCCTCTCGGTTGCTGCATCAAAGCAGACACCGCTGCTTTGCTTGGTGCTCTTTTGATCTTGGTCAATCATGTAAAATGTATTCTCATTTATCTTGTATCCTTTGTAAATCAATACAGTCAAAGATGTTCCCTAGATAACAAGTACAGCTCATCACAAATAGTCTTGTCACCTCTGAGACGTGTTTCCAACCAACTGCTGAAAGTCCTGATGTGTTCACATGTAATCCAGTCGTCGCACTGCTCCGGGTGTTTGGAGCGCAGACTGTTCTTGTGTTCATCAACATACGGGGTCACCAAGGTAGAGTTCTGTAGAACTGTGCAGTGTGCTTGAGACCAAGAATATCCGTCCCTGCATATTATTGAGTCCCTTCCAAGCGTGCCTTTTCCAGTCAGTCTCCCCTCATACCATGATTTAGGGAGACCTATCTTCTTAAGGCCAGGAATGAAGTCAACACAAAACCCGATGACATCCTCTGTTTGATGGCCCATGGAGATCCTTCCTTCTGGCCTAGTGCGGTTACGGACATATTTCTTTAGGACTCCCATGAACCTCTCAAAGGGGAACATATTGTGTAGAAATACGGGCCCCAGAATGACAATCTCATCGACTAGATGAACTAGGACGTGCGTCATGATATTGAAGAAGGATGGTGGGAACACCACCTCGAAACTGACAAGACATTGCGCCACATCACTCCTTAGCGTTGGTACGATTTCTAGATCGATCACCTTCTGAGATATTGCATTGAGGAATGCACATAGCTTCACAATGGCTAACCGGACGTTTTCCGGTAGAAGCCCCCTCAATGCAACCGGAAGCAGTTGCGTCATAATCACCGTACATCCATTGCCGGTTCATCTGCGTGCATTATATATAATTAAGTGTGTCAAAAACCATTACAGAACATCATGAATTGATAAATAAGTGACCAAATTAATAGAAGTTCATCATCACATTAAAACCAAAGTAAATACATAGTTCTCATCTAACAACATATAGCTCTCCAGAGCATCTAATTAATTAAACCATACATTGAAACTATGTAAAACATTTCAATGCGAAAAAAAATGCGATCATAATCGCAACCAAGGTAACAATTGATCCAATGGCATAATGATACCAAGCCTCGGTATGAATGGCATATTTTCTAATCTTTCTAATCTTCAAGCGCATTGCATCCATCTTGATCTTGTGATCATCGACGACATCCGCAACATGCAACTCCAATATCATCTTCTCCTCCTCAATTTTTTTTCCTTCAAGAAATTGTTTTCTTTTTCAACTAAATTTAACCTCTCGACAATAGGGTCGGTTGGAATTTCTGGTTCACATACCTCCTAGATAAATAAAATCTATGTCACGTTGGCCGGCATAATTTTTATAAAAATAAATGAACCAATAGTTATAAAGAAAATATATACCACATCCGAATAATAGACAGGATGAGGGCCGACAGGGGCGGATACCAAAACCATCGCACTATATAAGATGCAATAATAAAAGTAAGAAAATAATACAAGTATCTATCTAAACATAAAAGTAAGAACATTTTTCCTTTCAGAAAGAAGATAAGAACAAGAGGCTCACCACGGTGGTGCCGGCGATGAGATCGGCGCGGGTGATCGACGACAGTGAAGATGGGGACGGGGCATGACGGACCGCTAAACCTAGACAAATATTGAGGAAAATGGAGCTTGGAGGTCGAGCTTGGAGAGGAGAAAGCTTAAGTAGTGTCGCTCGGGCATTCCATCGAACACCTTGTGTGCATTGGAGGTGAGCTAGAGCACCACCAAGCCGTCTCCCCTCGGCGGCCAGAAAAAACGGAGCAGTGTGCTCTGCTCTTACACGAGGGGGTATATATAGGCACTTCATTGGTCCCGGTTGGTGGCATGAACCGGGACTAAAGGGCAGCCTTTGGTCCCGGTTCAAGCCACCAAGCGGGACCAATGGTGGTGGGCTAGGAGAGAGGCCCATTGGTCCCGGTTCGTCCCACCAACCGGGACCAAAAGGTCCAGACTAACCGGGACCAATGGCCCACGTGGCCCGGCCGGCCCCCGGGGCTCACGAACCGGGTCCAATGCCCCCATGGGTCCCGGTTCTGGACTGAACCGGGACTAATGGGCTGACCCGGCCTAGACCTTTGCCCCCTTTTCTACTAGTGATGCTATGTGGATGAAATGATGATACCATGCTAACTTTCAACCTTTTCAGAGTTCATTTGAAATGCTTTTCAATTTTAGTGTCTTATAGCTCAAAATAATCAGTAAATGCATCAAAAAAACAAATGAAGTCAGAAAGGGTTGAAAATTGATGATGTGGCTTTGAATGGTGCATTTTGAACACACAAAAATTCAGGAGTTCAAATAAGTTTAAAAAATATAAACTTTAATAAAATATATAAACACCATTGCCCTATAAGCTATCAACTAAAATTATCAAAGTATTTTCTCTTCAAAACATTATAAGCAACCTCTAGTATTATTGAAACTAAAATTATATAAAATTGATGCAACTAAAATTATCGAAGTATTTTCTGTTCAAAATCATTAAAAGCAAAAAGAATTTTCATAACGAACTTTTTTTGTTAGAAACTTTAATAGCAAAAAGAATTATCAAAAATTAAAGTAAATAAGTAATTAGAAACAAAATAAAATAAATAAGTTTTTTGTTGTAAGTAGAAACAAAACAAAATAAATAAAGCAAAAAAGAAAACAAAAAAAAGGCAAAAAATAAAAAAATATGCTACCTACTGGGCCACCACAGCCTGAATACGACTAAAAACCCATCGATGGGCCAGGATTCAGGCCCGCAGAAGGCCCAGTAGGCCCATCAGGCATAGTAGTGACTATTAGGCCCGTAAGCCTGCAATGGAGAGGAGCTCGAGAGGGGTGCGGCGGTGGGGCTTATAAACCACTGCGCGCCCCTCTCAACTAGCGAGGTGGGACTAAGCTTTCGACACGGGCGCAGCAGCACAAGGCCTTTGGTCCCGGTTGGTGGCACCAATCGGAACTAAAGGGGTGCATTGGTACCGGTTTGTGGCACTAACCGGTACCAATGCCCCACTTTAGGACCGGGTGGTGTCACCAACCGGGACTAAAGGTCGCATTCGCCTGGTTTCTTTCATGAACCGGGACCAATGCTTCCTCTATATAACTAGCACTTGTGAAATTTTTCATTCAGTTCGTCTTTCCCAGCCCCGACGATGCCGCCAGGCTGCCCCTCTACGCCTCGCCTTCGCCGTCATCGCCCCTGCCTCGGACGCCGTCCCGCGCCGCCCCGACGCCGTCCTGCACCGCCCAGATGCCATCGCCGCCCCGTGCCCCCTGCCTCCTCGTCGACCGTCTCCGCGCCCCTCACCCTCGCTGTCGCCGCCCCCTGCCTCCTCGTCGCCCGTCGCCGCACCCCTCACCGTCACCCCTGTGCCCTGCCTCCTCGTCGATCGCCGCCCCCTTGCGCAGTACGAGCTCATTATATGAATTTTCCTAATTTAGATGTGTAGTTAATTTAGATGTGTAGTTAATTTAGATGTGTAGTTAGTTGAGTTGTTGTAATTTGTTCATAAATGAATATGCAAAAGTTAGAATTTTTTTTCTGTTCATAGTTTTTTTGGGTGATGTTATTGTTGAATAATGAAATGTTTGTGTGTTCATATATATGCAAAGAATATGTCAATTTTTTTCATCGAATTTTTATGATTTTTTTTCTGTTGTAATTTTGTTCATATAATTTTTATTTTGTTCATAGAATTTTTATGATTTTTTTCTGTTGTAATTTTGTTCATAGAATAAGAAGAGAAAGTGTTTAATATAATTAGTTAGAAAAATAATAGAACTAGTTAAGCTAGTTTATTTTTAGTAAGTACTACTTTATTCTATTTATAGTAAGTGCTTAGTAGTTGAACTAGTTGATTTAATAAAACTAGTTTATTTTACTATAGAAGTAGTTTATTTTTAGCAAGAAAATTAATAGAACTAGTTTATTTTTTTAGTTAAAGCAATTATTCCCGCATCGACGTTGACGATGCCAATCCCGCATCCTTGTCGTCGACTTGGAGGAGGAGGCCGGCTTGATCAGAGGGGCCATGTCCGGGACTGGGCTCCGCCGGGCTGGTTTTGGGAGGTGCTACCTTCCGGAGGGGCCAGCCCGTCGTTGGTGAGGAGCCAGCCCGTCGTTGACCCGATCCTTGTTTGGTGGCGGCCGCGTGGGCCAGTGATGGTGCAGAGGCTTCCGGACACCGCGGAGGTGGTGCGTCACCGTGTCAGCGAGGAGGACGAGCACGTCCGTCGCTACATGGTTGCATTGAAGGGCAGGTTCGACAATACCTGGCAGGTTCTTCAGGGATCTCACCGGAGCTATGATCCTGTGATGGTTCCTTCTCTTTGGGCGTCCACCGCCCGCGCCGATACCCGTCGGGCACTACGGTTCTAGCTGTACTATATGTATTCGAGGTGTATTAGTGATAATATTTGACGATGTACGGACGCATGGAGGTGATGTACTTTTGCTTATAATTGAATGCATCCTAATTTGAATACTACTTTATTTTGTGATTTGATTTTGCTTATTGAATGCTCAAATTGGAAAACTACTCCTACTTTGAATGCTTAAATTGGAGAGCACTATGCAAGGCATATGCATATGATTAGTTGATAGCTTATAGGGTTTTTGTTTTCGCATAAATCTAGGAGCCCCACTCCATCATCCCCGCCGTCGTCCTCGTCACCGAACCCCTCTGACCTCAAGGTGAGACCAGCCACGAAACGATTTTTGAAAGATAATTAAACGATATTTTGGGTTGACTTTAAGTCTGTTGAGTCTCCACCATATATAAGAGGACAAAGAATCCGGACTATTGTCGTGGGGGTAGCTTCTCCTTCGTTCCGGTGTGCTAGAAAATTTGGTGTAATGCACTCGGGAACGAAAGTAGGAGCTACCATCATCGACGGTCGCAAATGTCAGAGAGGAATCAATGAGGAAGAGTTCCACCATATATATATATATGAGAGGACGAAGAATCCCGACTGTTGTCGTGGGGGTCGCTTCTCCTTCATTCCCGTGTGCTAGACATTTTGGTGTAATACACTCGGGGATGAAAGGAGGAGTGACCATCACCAACGGTCGAATGTATATACCACGTGAGCTAAGAGTTTTCAAGAAAAGACTTGACAGACCGATAGTCAACCCGTGATGAATAATAATGATCTAACTTAGGTTTTTTAGTACATATATTTAATAGTAGATGTATAATATTTGAATTATGAACATAGGAAATGTCGTACTCGGACGGCGAAAGTCTCCCGGGGGAGTACGACTGGTGCCACGACGACCGAGGTCTGTGCGACAGGCCTCACCTGGACGAAGATCGGCGTTTCGGCATTAAGCTGGAGGAGACCTTTGATGTTGAAACGGTACGCAACGACGACAAGTGTTATTTTTTCGTAATTAAGCACGACTTCAAATATTTCAATGTGTACTTTTCATCTTCTACAATTCGACTAGCTTATCCCATGCCATGCAAGATGCTATGTCTTGGAGAGGATGGGTTTTGAAGACCATGAGGTTTCGAAACAAAGAAAGTTCACTTAAGGACCCATCATGGTGTGGATTTTGAAGTAAAGTTGTACAACTTTGAGAGCGTAACCCATTTTGGTTGCAAAAAATGGGAAGCACTTTGCAAGATGTATGGTTTTGATGAGGGTATGCTTGTCACCATGGATCTTGGTGATCCTGAAATCGAGCAAGACAATATGGACATTTGGGTCCTTGTTGATACGCCTCCAATTCTACCGCTATGTGAGTTTCTCAAACATAGTTATTAGTTAATTTATATTGTTTATTTCAAAATAATTGACAACTTATTTCCATTGACAGCTTATTTTAATTGTTCAAGTAATGTGCGGAACATGGTAGACAAAACCCACTACACCGATGGCTCCGAATTAACTTATCAGGAGAAAAATCATCTGGTCGGATTTTGTACTAATATTGAGAATTACAATATCTACAATCAAACTCCTCGAAATTATGGTCAATACGTGCCACTAGTGCACGTGTTGAACTACGGTAACTACCATGGAGATACCCTGGTAAGGTTTTTTACTATTATTACATCCATGCATCTTGTGCACACTTCTAAAACTAGTACATCATTGCTAACTATGTTATTACTATGTTTTTCAACAGAGAATGCCAGAGGATTGTGTGCCTCATTTGGTGTATCAGAATGACAGCCTTCGTGTTTTGAACATATATTCAGGTCATCCTACGAGTCTCAACTATCCATACCGGATTTCTCAAAGAAGTGGAGACATGCTAATCAAAAAATGGAAAAAATGTATGGACAGTCGTAAGGAGGTTCTTGGATGCAAAAGAAAGCGAAGCGCAAGAATTGGAGACAGGATGATCTCCATTCTCCATTATGGAGAGTCGGGGTCTATATTGTTTTATGCTATTTTACCTTAAAGAGGGTATTTAGGTCCTACCTAATATTGATGATCATGTGCTAAGAACAATTAAGTAGGGTTCGTTCGATGACTATGAGGATGATGATCGTATGACTTGTTATTAATAACGAGTAGAAGTTGTATGATGATGATTAGTAGAACTTGTTATTATATATGATGATGCATGATGCGAGCATATTCAGCGGGTGAAATGAACATGGATTGGATTGAAGTGAAGGCAACATGCATGTGCTGCATTTCGAAAGTAGTACAATCCAAACTTGATCAAAGTTAGGATTAGTATTACTTTCGTCATGCACCACATGTTGCCTTCACTTCAATCTAAGCCATGTTTAGGCATAGCAGACGCGTGGATGCCTTTTGGTCCTGGTTGGTGTCACCAACCGGGATCAAACGCCCCACCTGCCTGGGCTGGCCGCAGCGGCCACATGGTGGCCCATCTGTCCCGGTTCGTGTAAGAACCGGGACTAAAGGCCAAGGGCATTAGTAACGACCTTTTAGTCCCGGTTCCAAAACCAGGACAAAAGGCCCTTACGAACCGGGACAAATGGCCCTTTTTCTACTAGTGTGTTGTGCCTGAGCATGGAGTAGTGGCAACATTTGAGTTGTTCACTCAATTTCATGAAGACATGTGTGATTGGGAAACTCACATGCAACTGCAAAATGATTTGGTTGAGCATATGTGGGCTCATGTTGGCAACTGATACGTCTCCAACGTATCTATAATTTTTGATTGCTCCATGCTATATTATCTACTGTTTTGGACATTAATGGGCTTTATTATTCACTTTTATATTATTTTTGGGACTAACCTATTAACCGGAGGCCCAGCCCAGAATTGCTGTTTTTTCCCTATTTCAGAGTTTCGCAAAAAATGAATATCAAACGGAGTCCAAACGGAATGAAACCTTCGGGAATGTGATTTTCTCACCGAACATGATCCAGGAGACTTGGACCCTACGTCAAGGAAGCTTCCAGGAGGCCACGAGGTAGGGGGCGCGCCCTCCCCCCAAGCGCGCCGTCCACCCTTGTGGGCCACCTGTTGCTCCACCGACGTACTCCTTCCTCTTATATATAACTACGTAGCCCCAAATGATCAGATACGGAGCCAAAAACCTAATTCCAACACCGCAACCTTCTGTACCCACGAGATCCCATCTTGGGGCCTGTTCCGGAGCTCCGCCGGAGGGGGCATCCATCACGGAGGGCTTCTACATCAACACCATAGCCTCTCTGATAAAGTGTGAGTAGTTTACTTCAGACCTTCGGGTCCATAGTTAGTAGCTAGATGGCTTCTTCTCTCTTTTTGGATCTCAATACAATGTTCTCCCCCTCTCTCGTGGAGATCTATTCGATGTAATCTTGTTTTTGCGGTGTGTTTGTTGAGATCAATGAATTGTGGGTTTACGATCAAGTTTATCTATGAACAATATTTGAATCTTCTGAATTCTTTTATGTATGATTGGTTATCTTTGCATGTCTCTTCGAATTATCGGTTTGGTTTGGCCTACTAGATTAATCTTTCTTTTAATGGGAGAAGTGCTTAGCTTTGGGTTCAATCTTGCGATGTCCTTTCCCAGTGACGGTAGGGGCAGCAAGACACGTATTGTATTGTTGCCATCGAGGATAACAAGATGGGGTTTATATCATATTGCATGAGTTTATCCCTCTACATCATGTCATCTTGCTTAAAGTGTTACTCTGTTCTTATGAACTTAATACTCTAGATGCATGCTGGATGGTGGTCGATGAGTGGAGTAATAGTAGTAGATGCAGGAAGGAGTCGGTCTACTTGTCTCGGACGTGATGCCTATATACATGATCATACCTAGATATTCTCATAACTATGCTCAATTCTGTCAGTTGCTCAACAGTAATTCGTTCACCCACCATAAAATACTTATGCTCTTGAGAGAAGCCACTAGTGAAATCTTTGGCCCCCGGGTCTATCTTCATCATACAATCTTCCAATACTTAGTTATTTCCTTTGCTTTTTTACTTTGCTTTTATTTTACTTTGCATCTTTATCACAAAAATACCAAAAATATTATCTTATCATCTCTCCCAGATCTCACTCCGTAAGTGACCGTGAAGGGATTGACAACCCCTATCGCGTTGGTTGCGAGGAGTTATTTGCTTTGTGTAGATACGAGGGACTCACGCGTAGCCCACTACTGGATTGATACCTTGGTTCTCAAAAACTGAGGGAAATACTTACGCTACTTTGCTTCATCACCCTTTCCTCTTCAAGGAATCCAACGCAGTGCTCAAGAGGTAGCAGAGAAGATTTCTGGCACCGTTGCCGGGAGTCTACGCAAAAGTCAACATACCAATTACCCGTCACAATCTCTTCTCTCCCGCATTACATTATTTGCCATTTACCTCTCGTTTTCCTCTCCCCCACTTCACCCTTGCCGTTTTATTCACCCTCTCTTTTCCCGTTTGCTTGCCTTGCCGTCATGGCTAGTCCTTTATCTTCTCTGTTTTCTCCCGAGAATGAAGTTCTTAATTTTAAGCAAAGGGAGGAAGAAAATTTAAAAGACGCTTGGTATAGAATTTGCAATTCTCAAAATAGATTTACCAGGAAGCAATCTACTTCCGTTCTTCTCCGCAATTTTTATGTAGGTGCTAATCCTTGGTATAGATATATCCTTGATACCATTACCAGAGGGAATTTCTTGGGTAGCCATACTTTTGATTCTTATAATGCTATGATAGATTTATTTGGCTCACCACCCCTTTTGGTTAATGGAACAATGTTAACTTTGGAGCATTTAATGCAAAGACTTGAAATTTATTGAAATTAAAGTTTCTACCATAGAGTTAGTTGAAAATCTGGATAAAAAGATCCACAACCAAATTACCCAATATGGATCTAAGGTAGGAGTCACTTGGAGAAATATTAAGGAGAAAGAACCCATAGTTAATGAGAGAATAAATCAAGATTCCACTAGAATCGATAAACTTGAGGGTATCATTACCAACTTGGGAACCGCTTTTTCTTCCGTAAATAATACTCCTAGTCCTCCCACTAAAATTGCCAAGCTTATGTATGTTCCTAAAAATAAGGGTGAATCCTCTAGTAAGGAAACTGCGGATCTCAAATCTATAAGTATTCATCCCAATCTTTTTGCTATCATTAAGGAACCATTTGCTAGGAATGAATTTTTCGATCTTGTGCCTAAAAGTTTGATAATTACTAAAAAGAAAGAAATTTCTAAAGAAGGGAGATGTCTCATTGAAGAATTGCCTACCAAAGATGGCAATACCTAGATCTATCCGTGCTTTTATGCCTAGCTAGGGGCGTTAAACGATAGCGGTTGTTGGGAGGCAACCCAATTTTATTTTAGTTTTTTTCTTTTCGCTTCTGTTTAGGAATAAATATTTGTTCTAGCCTCTGGTTAGATGTGTTTTTATGTTTCAATTAGTGTTTGTGCCAAGTTAAACCTATAGGATCTTCTTGGATGATAGTTATTTGATCTTGCTGTAATTTCCGGAAACTTTCTGTTCACGAAAACAATTGTTAAAAATCACCAGAACGTGATAAAATACTGATTCCTATTGCTGCTGATCAATAAACAAATTTCCTAGGTCTTCCTATTTTGGCTGATTTGTTGGAGTTCGAGAAGTTTGCGTTAGTTACAGATTACTACAGACTGTTCTCTTTTTGACAGATTCTCTTTTTCTGTGTTGTTCGCTTATTTTGATGAATCTATGGCTAATAAAATAGTTTATAAACCATAGAGAAGTTGGAATACATTAGGTTTAACACCAATATAAATAAATAACGAGTTCATTACAGTACCTTC
The DNA here is from genome assembly GCF_002162155.2 of Triticum dicoccoides. Classification (NCBI taxonomy): domain Eukaryota; kingdom Viridiplantae; phylum Streptophyta; class Magnoliopsida; order Poales; family Poaceae; genus Triticum; species Triticum dicoccoides. Next base: position 12,792,583 of record NC_041391.1, on the reverse strand, counting down.
AAGTGGTCTTTTGTTTTCTTTCGTTAAGGGAGCTCACGAGATTTTTGTTGAGTTTTGTGTTGTGAAGTTTTCAAGTTTTGGGTGAAAGATTTTTGATGGATTATTGAACAAGGAGTGGCAAGAGCCTAAGCTTGGGGATGCACATGGCACCCCCAAGATAATCTAAGGAAACCAAAAAGCCAAAGCTTGGGGATGCCCCGGAAGGCATCCCATCTTTCGTCTACTTCCATCGGTAGCTTTACTTGGAGCTATATTTTTATTCACCACATGATATGTGTTTTGCTTGGAGCGTCTTGTATGATTTGAGTCTTTGTTTTTTAGTTTGCCACAATCATCCTTGCTGTACACACCTTTTGACAGAGCCATACATGATTTGGACTTTGTTAGAATACTCTATGTGCTTCGCTTATATCTTCTGAGTTATATAGTTTTGCTCTAGTGCTTCACTTATATCTTTTAGAGCACGGTGGTGGATTTGTTTTATAGAAACTATTGATCTCTCATGCTTCACTTAGATTATTTTGGGAGTCTTAACTAGCATGGTAATTTGCTTAAAAAAATCATAATATGCTTGGTATTCAAGATTTGTAAAAACTTTCTTATGAGTGTGTTGAATACCATGAGAAGTTTGATGCTTGATAATTGTTTTGAGATATGAAGATAGTGATATTAGAGTCATGCTAGTTGAGGAGTTGTGAATTTGAGAAATACTTGTGTTAAAGTTTGTGATTCCCGTAGCATGCACGTATGGTGAACCGTTATGTGATGAACTCGGAACATGATTTATTTATTGATTGTCTTCCTGATGAGTTGCGGTCGGGGACGAGCGATGGTCTTTTCCTAACAATCTATGCCCCTAGGAGCATGAGCGTAATACTTTTCTTTGATAACTTGTAGATTTTTGCAATAAGTATATGAGTTCTTTATGACTAATGTTGAGTCCATGGATTATACACACTTTTCTTCCTTCCACCATTGCTAGACTCTCTCATACCATGCACTTTTCGCCGGTATCATACACGCACCATATACCTTCCTCAAAACAGCCACCATACCTACCTATCATGGCATTTCCATAGCCATTCTGAGATATATTGCCATGCAACTTTCCACCGTTCCATTTATAATGACACGCTCCATCATTGTCATATTGCTTAGCATGATCATGTAGTTGACATCGTATTTGTGGCAAAGCCACCATTCATAATTCTTTCATACATGTCAATCTTGATTGATTGCATATCCCGGTACACCGCCGGAGGCATTCATATCGAGTCATATTTTGTTCTAAGTATCGAGTTGTAATTGTTGAGTTGTAAGAAAATAAAAGTGTGATGATCTTCATTTTTAGAGCATTATCCCAAGTGAGGAAAAGCATGATGGAGACTGTGATTCCCCCACAAGTCGGGATGAGACTCTGGACGAAAAAAAAAGAAAGAAAGAAAAGAGGCCATAAAAAAACAGAAAAGGCCCAAATAAAAAAATAAGAGAAAAAGAGAGAAGGGACAATGTTACTATCCTTTTACCACACTTGTGCTTCAAAGTAGCACCATGATCTTCATGATAGAGAGTCTCTCATTTTGTCACTTTCATATACTAGTGGGAATTTTTCATTATAGAACTTGGCTTGTATATTCCAATGATGGGCTTCCTCAAAATGCCCTAGGTCTTCGTGAGCAAGCGAGTTGGATGCACACCCACTTAGTTTTTTTCGTTGAGCTTTCATATGCTTATAGCTCTAGTGCATCCGTTGCATGGCAATCCCTACTCACTCACATTGATATCTATTGATGGGCATCTCCATAGCCCGTTGATACGCCTAGTTAATGTGAGACTATCTTCTCCCTTTTTGTCTTCTCCACAACCACAATTCTATTCCACATATAGTGCTATATCCATGGCTCACGCTCATGTATTGTGTGAAGATTGAAAAGTTTGAAAATGTCAAAAGTATGAAACAATTCCTTGGCTTGTCATCGGGGCTGTGCATGATTTAACTACTTTGTGTGGTGAAGATAGAGCATAGCCAAACTATACGATTTAGTAGGGATAACTTTCTTTGGCCATGTTATTTTGAGAAGACATGATTGCTTTGTTATTATACTTGAAGTATTATTATTTTTATGTCAATATTAAACTTATGTCTTGAATCTTTCGGATCTGAATATTCATACCACAATTAAGAAGAATTACATTGAAATTATGCCAAGTAGCACTCCGCATCAAAAATTATCTTTATTATCATTTACCTACTCGTGGACGAGCAGGAATTAAGCTTGGGGATGCTTGATACGTCTCTGACGTATCTACAATTTTTTATTGCTCCATGCTATATTATCTACTGTTTTGGACATTAATGGGCTTTATTATTCACTTTTATATTATTTTTGGGACTAACCTATTAACCGGAGGCCCAACCCAAAATTGTTGTTTTTTGCCTATTTCAGAGTTTCGCAAAAAGGAATATCAAACGGAGTCCAAACGGAATGAAACCTTCGGGAACGTGATTTTCTCACCGAACATGAGCCAGGTGACTTGGACCCCACGTCAAGGAAGCTTCCAGGAGGCCACGAGGTAGGGGGCGCCCCCTCCCCCCAGGCGCGCCCTCCATGCTTGTGGGCCCCCTGTTGCTCCACCGACGTACTCCTTCCTCTTATATATACCTACATACCCCCAAACGATCAGATACGGAGCCAAAAACCTAATTCCACCGTTGCAACCTTCTGTACCCACGAGATCCCATCTTGGAGCCTGTGCCGGAGCTCCGTCGGAGGGGGCATCCATCCGGAGGGCTTCTACATCAACACCATAGCCCCTCCGATGAAGTGTGAGTAGTTTACTTTAAACCTTCGGGTCCATGGTTAGTAGCTAGATGGCTTCTTCTCTCTTTTTGGATCTCAATACAATGTTCTCCCCCTCTCTCGGGGAGATCTATTCAATGTAATCTTGTTTTTGCGGTGTGTTTGTTGAGACCGATGAATTGTGGGTTTATGATCAAGATTATCTATGAACAATATTTGAATCTTTTCTGAATTCTTTTATGTATGATTGGTTATCTTTGCAAGTCTCTTCGAATTATTAGTTTGGTTTGGCCTACTAGATTGATCTTTCTTGCAATGGGAGAAGTGCTTAGCTTTGGGTTCAATCTTGCGGTGTCCTTTCCCAGTGACAGTAGCGGCAGCAAGGCACGTATTGTATTGTTGCCATCGAGGATAACAAGACGGGGTTTTTATCATAGTGCATGAATTTATCCCTCTACATCATGTCATCTTGCTTAAGGCGTTACTCTGTTTTCATGAACTTAATACTCTAGATGCCTGCTGGATAGCGGTCGATGAGTGGAGTAATAGTAGTAGATGTAGGCAGGAGTCGGTCTACTTGTCTCGGACGTGATGCCTATATACATGATTATACCTAGATATTCTCATTACTATGCTCAATTCTGTCAATTTCTCAACAGTAATTCGTCCACCCACCGTAAAATACTTATGCTTTTGAGAGAAGCCACTAGTGAAATCTATGGCCCCCCGGGTCCATCTTCATCATATCAATCTTCCAATACTTAGTTATTTCCTTTGCTTTTTTACTTTGCTTTTATTTTACTTTGCATCTTTATCATAAAAATACCAAAAATATTATCTTATGATCACTATCAGATCTCACTCTCGTAAGTGACCGTGAAGGGATTGACAACCCCTTATCGCGTTGGTTGCGAGGAATTATTTGCTTTGTGTAGGTACAAGGGACTCGCGCGTAGCCTCCTACTGGATTGATACCTTGGTTCTCAAAAACTGAGGGAAATACTTACGCTACTGTGCTTCACTACCCTTTCCTCTTCAAGGAAATCCAACGCAGTGCTCAAGAGGTAGCAGCAACCAATAGATGTATCTTGTTTTATTCGTTTGCAAAACTATGTGAAACATTTTTATTTGTATTTGGCCTGTAAAACTATACTATTTATTTGGGCGGCCAGACTATTTGGCTTGTTTAACATTTTCATTTGACAATATGTTAAATGCAAATCATGTAAAAATGGACGGCCAGCCGGCCACGCCGGCACATATGGGTCAACGCGTTGGGCGCGCTGCCGACCCATATCAAAAACAGGACGGTCGCCGGGCGGGCGGCCGACCCAAACCGACAAAAAGTGGACGAAATCGCCATCCGTTTGGGTCGGCCCGTTGGAGTTGCTCTTATTGTTCGTTTCTACTACCACGCATCAACTAAATGGTCCTGGTCCATGCATAGTGATGGTCCTGGAATGATGGGAGCATGCAGGACATGCATATATTGCAATGGTAAACGTTTCTGCGCGGTGCGCAGGCCGAAACTTTCGGCCGGTCCTGCGCGAGCCACTCGATCCAGGCCATCGTACTCCTCATGCGAGCCCCCTGCCCCCGCCTTATCTTCTTTCTCCGATTCCCTTCTCTCTTTAGCCGCGTCCACGCACGGGGGTGGCCGCACTCCTCGTCTTCCTCCTTCAGATCCCGTCGTCGCCATGGATGCGCCCGTCACCATGCCCGCTCCCTTCGCCATGGCCACGCACGATGAAGCCAAGCACCGGGATGCCTCTGACAAGAAAGTTGTGCTACAACCGGTGAGCCAAAGTGCTACAACGGGTATAATTTTTTGCTACTACGGACTGTGACTGCGGTGACCACACTTGCAGATGCTGCAACCACTCTGACTAGATGTTGGAACCGGCATGATTTTTTGCTACTACGGGGCGGTGACTGCGCGCCCACAGATGTTGCAACCCGCTCTCGCTAGATGCTGGAACCGGCAAGGAAAAATGATGGAACCATGGCGTTCATTTGCTGGAACCGTGAGGTGATTTGCTACAACCAAAGACGGTAATGTTCATGACTTGCACGACGACTACAACTGGCGGCGATGGCCATGATGTTCTTTTGCTACAACCGTGACCACGTTTTGCTATGATCATCATTGGAAATCGTTGCCACGACGGCAGCCGTGTGTTTGCGACCTGCACGGTGAGCTATAACCGGCAGCAGACAGCCACAATGTTTTTTGCTACAACTATGTCTCTGTTTTGCTTCGACCAGTGATGAAAATGTTGCCAAGATGGCCGCCATGGTTTTTCCATCAAAGAGGTGTGTTCGTTGATGGCGACAGTAGACGATGAGCACGACGACCAGGGGCGAGGGGTGGTGGCGCGGGGGTGACCGTTAGCCGCGGACGAGCGTGAGGTGGCGGCGTGGGGTGCGAAGGCGGAGGCGACGCGGGCTCGATCCTGTGCCGGAGGAAGGAGAGATGCAAATCGAGCGGACCTGGTCACTCTAATCGGGCGGCTGCTAGGCGACCAGCCCAAACTTGGGCCGGCGCGCCGGCGCAGATCAGCGCCCTATTGCAATCGCGTGGCACGGTCCGTGCAACCCATGATTGATTACGCCCACGCATGCTTACAAAACATTTGGTGACCGCTCCTTTGAAGACGTGTGTCTCCTCGCTCGCCATGCATCCCAGCATCCGTCGTGCGCCTGACCCCTACCTTCCGTTTATCTTCATCGTGTACTCGAACCTAGGCACTGTCACCGCGTAGCTAGCTGATACTAGTGCTAGGCAAACGACTGCACTGCAGGAGCTACTCGTGCAGTACAGGCTGTGCTGCAAAAATCAGAATACAATGGCGGTTTGCTAGCCCATCCAGGCCCAGTTCTTTTCCCAGAATTTGGGGATTCTCCCAGAATCCGACCCCTACCCAGCTTCTCTCGGAATTTTTAAGCCCCATTTGTTTTGCAATATTGTCAGATTAGACCCTAACTAGATAGGATCGTAAAATAAATGATGCTCAAAGATTCTGAGAGAAGCTGGGTCGGGGTTGGATTCTGGGAGAATCCCCAGATTCTAACAAAAGAACTGGGCCCCAATACTCCATGGAATGGAGATGGTGTCCAACAAGAGAAGAAAATAGTACCAGACCTACTGGAGCTTGCCTTCGTGCGTTGCAGCCACGGCATGAACGCTGACCATCCAAAAGGATGTAAACTAGGCCCTGGTACCTATTTTATGCACGTACGGAAGCCCGTCCTACCTCTACTGAAAGCATACTAGCTGCAGGAGCTACTGCACACTGATAGCATGCAGTGTTGAAGCCGGTCCAGCGACCACATCTCGGGTCCAACTGGATTGGATGTCATGAGACGAAAACATTTTATGTTTCAGCATTCATTGTGCGTGACAGATATGTACACCGTGCTACACCCATGGGTACGGCGCCGCATGCAAGAGTCCATGCGTCCAAATACCAGAAGAACTATGTCCGCGGGAATGCGTGTACTGACATTTCGGCAACAGCATGCATGGCTTAACGTGAGTAGTATTTTCTCTCTTTATACGTGGAGCACCGCGCACACCAAATCATGCATGTGGCGCGCTAGATTATTAATCGATGAGTCCAGGCACGTTGAGGATTAGTTATACATGCTACTAGTAGTAATCAAGGTGGCTGATCCCTTGCCGTACAGGGTCACTAGAGACTGCTTAGCAAGTTAGCATCAGAGTACTATCACTCACTGATTGATTTATTTTATTTTATTTGCGAAATCACTCCTTGACCGATTCCATTCGAGAGAGACGGGGTGCACACGTGAGGAACGTGGCGACAAATTTCTTTCCCTTTTCTTTCGGCGAGTGTTACGCGCCGGTGCGCCGACTGAAATACGGCCAGTCCAACCGCGTACGATTTGTTTTGTATTAGCCACACGATGCCTTCTTCCCCAATTGCTTCGGTAGCTAAAAGAACAATGACGCATGTTCATCCCGA